>NC_050096.1:33203251-33519356 GCF_902167145.1 Zea mays
TGCTAAAGACAAAATATATGCTGACCTCTGCAGCAAAATATTGATGACATAATGCTGACCTCCAAAGCATAATGCAAATAGCTTCATGCCAATTTTTACAAACGAAAGGGATAATTTTCAGCAAAGAGGCACGAAAGGAAGACCTTCAAATGGATTATCCTTAAAAAATCCATTTGAAGGTCGGGGGCTACACCCATTGGGTGCACCTCCGGTGCACCCCATGGATTATCATTCCAAGCCGAGATAGTGCTGACTTCTAAGGCGTGGGACAAGATTAAAAGACCAACCCTCAACCAAGATGCAGGAGCACAAATGGAGATAATTTCGGGGGAAGACCTTCGAGTAGATTATTTTCTAAAATCTACTCAAAGCTCGGGGGCTACACCCATTGGGTACACCTCCGGTGCACCCAATGAAGTTCAGAGTCCTACAAATTGAAATGCCGACCTCTAAGGCACAAGCATGAAACTAAGCTTCGGTCAAATGAGTGATCGGAGCAAGAGAAGACAGCAGGAAGTCATTTTTCTTCAAAACACCCGCAAGTTGGACCTGGGATCTTTGGGCTGATTACCTCTAAATTAACCCAAAGATCGGGGGCTTGTGGGGGATAGATATCCCCCGGGTCCACTAAAGGAGTAAAAGACCTCACGAAAGGCCCAAGGGCCCAATAAATCGTAAGGTCATTCTTTCGTGGGCCTGGGGAGAAACAACCAACAAAGCAGAGCGACGTGAGACCGGATTGGTGCAAACCCGGACGGCCCACAACGTCGAGCGAGTAAATCGCAACAGAGACCCGACTTTCCCGCGCTGAAGCCCCCATGCAACGGAGCCATGCGAGGATAAGTCGGCGAGGGTTATGTAGGGATAAACTCAAGAGGTTCACTACCTTTTAGCTACTTGTTGTTATCATATCCACGTGTACTGCCCCACGGTCGAGTATATAAGGCCTAGGGGGCACCCCTTCAGAACGATCGACCCTATCTTACTTAGCCACCCACATCAACTCTCTGTGTCTTCAATCCAGAGAGTCCTCTTGTAACCACGCTCACCAAACATACTCACCAGGACGTAGGGTGTTACGCATCTCTAAGCGACCCGAACCTGTAAATCTTGTCCACTGTCCCTCGTGCGATCGGCACGAACCATTTTGCTACAGTCGTCGATACCGTCCTACTCCTAGAAACACCTTGAGGGGCAACCCCGGGTGTGCGGTCGGACCCAAAACACCGACAGTGGGTACGGGTACGGGTTTGATTCTCAACCCGACGGGTTTTTTCTCGTGGGTATGAAAATGTTGTACCCGTGCCCGCATACCCGCGTGTGTATCTGTGTAGACTGTAGAGCACATACATCTCAATTTAGTGCCACCCCGAAAGCTTTGAGCGAGCGGAGTCAATCAAATGATATAAAAGAAGACTACATGCGCCAGAGAGCTCATAGAACTTTGGCTAAGATCGGTACATGTTTTTATCAGTTTAATAAATATTTATTATTACGTGCTATCAGTTTAATAAATATTTATTATATGACTGTGCCCGCGGGTGTACCCGCGGGTAGCGGGTTTGGGTAACATACGCTACCCGTCACGAGTAGCAGGTGCGGGTACGGATTTAACATTAATCTCGCGGGTACGGGTTTATAATCTCTGTACCCGCAGGTTTTAAACCCGTTGCCATCCCTAAGTCCGGTAGCAGCGCAAGCGTACTCCGTACTAACTGCCAAACTGCAGGTGAGTTGTTCTCTCGGCAAGAAAGCAAGACAAGCTCAGTGCATGGTCGAGTGATCGAGAGAATGTGGATGAATCTATAAGCAAGCTCTGATATGTATGGTCCCTAGGGACCCTACCGTGCTCGATCAGTCACAGATCGCATCAACCAACCTTACGAATTAAAAACATGACATTACGTTTACACTAAGGCCTTGTTCGTTTACGTCGGATTGCACCAGGAATCGTTCCAGCTAATCAAAGTTTATATAATTTAGAGAACTAATTCGGCTTGAAATCGTTCCGATCCATCAATCCGGTACAAACGAACAAGACCTAATTGGAATGCGATCCTAGGGTGATACGATACGACGCAGCTCAGAAATGGTTATAGGGATTATAGGGAGGCATGAACGCCTGGCGGCACCGATCCTTCCTTCCTTTGGCTTCACTCAAAACTCAAAAGCAGTGGACCAGATCAGCGGGCATCATCTCAATTCTCATCACCGCGCCCATGTCCTCCCCACCACGCTATATACGTAGACACGTACGTAGTATTTGATTGATCCGCAAGCACAGATCAGATGGCATGGCATGGCACATCTCCTCCCATGTGCCGAGGGACAGCGCCATCAGAGCTGCACTGCACTGTACACTACTTTAAAGCGGCAGCGGTACTATACACCATCAGCACTAATAGTATTTGTGTCTAGTCCATGCTGCAGCCACCTCATCCATGAGTAGGCCACTTAAACTTTTTTTCCTTCAGCTGCTGACTGGGGATGGGGGTGCGCGCATTCGGCTAGCCGTCAAAATCATCCGCCGCACTGCACGCCTGCACCGTGACTAGGAGATGATTCATCAAACGTAGCAGGAGCGCGCGCGTTCGGTAGGCTGTCCGAGATCAAAAGCTTTCGCCTCACACGCCCGTGACGCGGTCGGTTGCCTGGGTTTCCCGCTGGTGGTGCTATAGCAGCACAAGCAGGAGCAGGCCGACGAGCAGGAGCGGCGCGAGGGGCAAGGCCCGGAGCGCCGGCGCGGACGACGCGTCGCCCGTGGCGAGGCTGGCGAGCCAGGAGTTGTCGCCCAGCATCACGCCCTGCCCCTCCGGGCCGCCGCCTGCCGACCGCGGCGTCGCCCCCGGCAGCGTCGGCGTCGGGCCTGTCGGTGCCGCCGTCGTTGTTGCCGCTCCAGGGCCACTCGACGATTTCACGCTGCACGTTCCGTCGGGGAAATAAGAATAATAATAAGAGGGGCGGACCAGCAATTAATTAGTGAAAAAGAAGAAACGCCCGGTCCCGTGAATCTATAATGAAAGCAAAGCCATCCTTAATTGTTTGCCTTTTCCCCCCTTCCCGCGTTCATTGTTTACTGCTACCGACGTGGTGACGTGGCTGAGTACTTGATCCAGGCCAATCACCTTGCAACCTTCCAAACCTCTCGCCACCACTGTCCCATTCTTGTACCCCATTTCATCAGAGTTTTATTACATGAACATGGCAATTGGCAATTTGGCATACCTGCACTCGTTTTCTATGCATGCATTTAATATATACACAGATAAGGTGACATGGCGCGCTCAGTGACCAGTGTTCACTCGCTCGCTCGCTCTTGATCATGCACCAACCGCTACCGGTAACGATTGCTAGGTGCCGTGCGAGTGTACCGGGCCATGGATCATGGTGTGCCGTGGCCAGTTCATTTGCCCCGGCCGGCCGGCCAAACTCTGCTTGCAAGTCTCGCGAGCTTTTTATGACTAACCACGTTCTAATCATTAATCAAGACGGCACGCCAAAGCAACCGTAAAATAAAATGAACCGGGCATGGCTGGGCAAAAAAAAAAAAAAAGTCAACTACTACGAGGGTGGGTCATGGGTGGGTGATGAGCTCCAACTGAGTGAGATGAAGATGTCGGTACCTTGGGGTGGCGACGGGGCAGAAGGTGATGGTGTAGTCGCGGCCGCCGGCGCAGGTGAAGGTGCTGGTGGGGTCGTCGTATGCGTAGCTGTACGAGTTGGGGCAGGCGGACTTGAAGAGCTGCGAGTAGGCGGTGGGGCGGCAGGTGTTGGGGTTGGCGTAGGCGCCGCTGCAGCAGTACTCGGGCCTGCCGAAGGCGTCGCAGGCGCTGCGGCACCCGGCGCCGCCCTCGGCGCGCAGCTCCGCGGGGCACCGCTCGTTGAGGTCCGCCGTGCACCCGGCCGCGGCGCACGTCGTGGCACTGGCGCCGGTGGCGGCGCCGCCCGCGGGCTCCACCAGGATCGGCAGGTTGTAGCCGTCCACCAGGCTCACGTCGTAGAAGTCGTTGCCGCCCGCGGAGGCCAGCGTGAACTCGGCCAGCGTCGCAGGCGTCGCCGCGTTCTGCCCGTTGCACTCCAGGGACCCGGACCCGCAGTCGCCCGTCGCGCACACCACCTTGCCGCTGCCGTCCTGCCCGCAGCCGGTGCGGGCCCAGACGCGGCCGGACCACCCCGACGGCGCCGGGACCGCGCGCGACGTGCCCGGCGGCAGCACGAAGCCCGTCGTGTCCAGCCTCGAGCTTCCGGCGTTGGACTGGATGCCCGGCCACACCGTCCCCGTGCACCGGTTCACGAACGTGAATGTCGCGGCTCTGCCTTCTGCAAAGCAGGAACCAGAGACGACGTCAGTTCACCATGCCTTACAAGAACTGAATTCTCAGTAGTCTTCAAAACGACCGGATTGTTTACCTCTGACTCTGAGAAACGTAGAGATCAGAACAAGGACCACGAAGCGAACTCTTGCAGTTCCCATGGCCTCGAAGCAAGCAATAATGCAGCTCTACGTGGTGATTGGCAATGGCAACTGCCAATTGGCACGAGCAAGAAGCAAAGAGAAGGGGCTGTATATAATGTCAGCACAGTACAGGTACAGGCTAGTTTTAGTACAGTGGTTACAGAGGAGCAGGATATGCGAGGGAGGTAGAGAAGGAGACGACTGCTGGCTGCTGGGCTGGGAGAGACGGAAGAGCGACCACCACGCATACAAAAATCAGGATTAGAGGAGAGCTACAGAACGGGGGGTGGGAATCCGAGAGCACTCCTGCAGCTAGACTTATAGCGCAAGTGAGGCAGTTTACTAAAAGCTCGCTTTCCGCCCCGGTATAATCATGCTCATGCTCTCTTCAGACGGCCTGATTGAATCCTTTTCTTTTCCCCACCAATATGCGGTATAGCGCGTAGCTCTGCTCTGCAGTTTCCAGGGTGATGGAAGGGGAGACATGGGGGTGCGTCAGTATCTTATTCGAGATGAGATTGTGGAGCGGCGATAGGCATAGCTGAACCAACGTCTCTGTGTGCGTGTGTGGGGATAACATAAGGAATTCGAGCGTGTTTTTGCCAATGATCAGTGTGGGCAAAAGGCGGGAAAGCTTAAAAGCCTGTTTGGTTCGTGACTAATTGTGCCACACTTTACCCCTAAGGTTAGTCGTTTGAATTGAAGAACTAACCTTAGACAGAAAAGTTAGATAAAGTGTGGCAAGTTAGTTAGCGAACCAAACATGCCCTAAATCTTTCCGCAGGACCTTCTGCATTGCATGTGCTGACGATGGAAGGAAAAAAAACGGTGGTTGGTCTGTCTAATTTCTGAAACGAGTACTAAAGCTGCTGACACACACTGAGACTGAGATGGAAGCTGATGATGATGAGCCGAGGTGGCAAGCTAGTGCTGACAAAGTGACAAGCAGCTTCAGCTGGCCAACGTAAATTCACTCTTCCTGAAAAAAAAAGATTTCATTGCGCTATCCATCCCCGATGATGAACGTATGCGGTCCGAATTGTTTCTTGGCGGGGGAAAACCTATCTATCCAAGGAAGGAAATGGGAAAAAACAAAAAAAAAACAAAAAGAGGAGCAGGATTCAGCAATCAGCAGCGCCAAGAGAAATAGGAAAGGGAAATGGATGGCTCGCTGTTCAGCGTGCAATGAGACCACACGGCCCACGCTTCTCGGAATAAAAAAGGGATACGAGGAAGCTCCACACGAGCTAGCGTCACAGTAAAAACGACGGCACGAAAGAAGGAAGAGGACGACGGCTTTGGCGCATATGCAAAGCTTTTTGTAACAGAGTTTCAGGTTACAAATATGCCGTCAGTTACTGCTCTCAGCACCTTCTCGCAGTATAGCAAAGCGTTTCTACGATCACATTTTCAACTTTCTCATATGTTACCACATTCTGTGTCATCGATGGGTGGATTTACGTAGCAAGATGTGTCATATACTCTCTCTCCCTCCGTTATTTTTGGTTTGTCGCATTTTAGTTTAAAAATAAACTAGCGAGCGACAAATATTCTAGAAAGAAGATAGTATTAATTTGGTGATGCGGAACGCAACATCTTTACTTCACGCAAGTAGGTCTATTAGGTTGTCTCCAGCAACGTCCTCTATATTCA
Source organism: Zea mays (assembly GCF_902167145.1). NCBI lineage: Eukaryota > Viridiplantae > Streptophyta > Magnoliopsida > Poales > Poaceae > Zea > Zea mays. Next base: position 33,209,361 of record NC_050096.1, read on the forward strand.
TCCTCTATATCTGTCCTTTACAGTCTTCTCTAAAAAAATTCATTCTCTATATCTCATTTCTCTCCAACAACGTCCTCTTAATCACGTCCTTTATACTCAAATACCCATATTAAAGACATTTTTAAATTTTATTTTTTGTACATACGTATTTATCATACTCTCAAATGTATTGTACATATTTTAGTTTTGCTAAATCGGTTATTTAAAGTAGTCAAATGGATAGAGGACCGTTTAAAAAAACTCTATATATAGAGAATCCAGCAGCGTTCTCTAAATTTAGATGACCGTTTAGAGGACGTTGCTAAAGAGCGTAGAGGACCGTTTGATCCTCTATATTTAGGATAGAGAACACTTTAGAGGACCTTGTTGGAGCCCGTCTTAACTCCTCCCTATTGGAAACAGGTGCGCCGATCTGCTGCAGCAGCCCCTGATCTCCGACTCCATTGGCAAGCTCGCAGCTACTATAATGAAGATATGACCTTTTCATTTCCTTTTCCTTGATCTCCTGCAAAACTTCGTGGAGCTGAAGCTTCTTCTGATGTGGCAGCAACAGGAATTAGGTACCGTTCCACATGCTTTTTGTCTTAACAAACCCACATGATAATAGTATAAAAATAGTGACAACACACTAACAATTGCGTGTGCGATGAGCATTAGCGAGGGACCCTACGGTAGCCCGTGCTGCAGATTGCTATGATGGTTCTTCCACACTAGTCCACTATCCCTCCACACCTGCCTCGAGCAGAACACCTGCCGCCCGAAATTTTGTGTTAAATACATGCATGCATGATGGCTATCCTGATTTCTAAGACCATCTCCAGCAACACTAGCTATCTCACTCCGCATCTACATTATACACGCTCTAAGTCACTATTTCACTCTCCAACAGCCTTCGCATCCGTCTCCGCAAAATACATGTCGGGCAAGTCCACTCCTCTTCTCCATGTCTTCTCTCTCCTCTTCGCACACATATGAGAAAGCATGCAATGAAGAGCCTGCGCTTGTGGGACCCGATCGTCAACCTAATCACTACATGTGGATACAAAGTGCTATACGGAGCCTGCTGGAACACGCCGCGCAAAACAGCCACCCATCCGCATACACAGCCGTGTGAAATACGGATGCAGATCCATTCTTTGCTGGAGTTGGTCTAAGACTAAGTTTCATCTAGATGAAAATCTTTCTGTTTCTCTTTTTATAAACAAATGATTAAAACAGTATATTTATTAATATTAAATTGAAAACAATTTGTCGGCGTTTCGGACCCGGGGGTCCCTGGACCGACCAGTAAATTTGTCGCTGTGTGCCCCTGCCTAGATGGGTTGGCGCAAGATGGAACACAAGGGGGAATGTGGCTTGTATTATCTCGCACCAGGGGTGTGCTCGTAGTAGGGGTTACAAGCGTCGCGAGAGAGAGAGAGTGAGCCTGTTCGTTAGCTCGTTCCCCCGCGCGACTGCCCCTCAGGAAGGCCCTGGACCTCCCTTTTATAGATGCAAGGAGAGGGTCTAGATGTACAATGGGGGTGTAGCTGTGCGCTAACGTGTCTGGCAGAGGAGTGCCGACCTGAGCCCTGTGTACATGCCAACGTGGCTGTCAGAGAAGTGCTTGAGCCCTGTGTACGCGATAACATGGTCGTCGGAGAAGTGCTTGAGCCCTGTAGAAGCACAGCTGTCGATGCTGCTGGGATCCTGCTGACGTCTCCTTGCTTCCGTAGGAGGCTGAGAACCACCGACGTCATGGACGCACGCGGGGAACCATCATTGCCCGTTACCGGGGCGAGCCAGATGGGACGTCGGTCTTGTTCCCTCGTAGCCTGAGCTAGCTAGGGTAGGGTAATGATGTATCCCCTGTGGCGCGGTCGGTCCGAGCCCAAGGTCGGGCGAGGCGGAGACTTCTCCTGAGGCCGAGGCCGGGGTCGGGCGAGGACACGATTCTTCCCGAGGTCGAGGCTGAGGCCGAGCCCTGGGGTCGGGCGAGGCGGAGACCTCCTTCCGAGGCTGAGGCCTAAGGTCGGGCGAGGCGGAGCTTCCTGTTGCGCCCGAGGCTGAACTCGGCTGTTGTCAGTCTCACCCTGGTGGGTGGCACAGCAGTCGGAGCGGGGCGAGGGGCGCTGTTTTCCTGTCAGGTCGGTCAGTGAAAGGGCGAAGTGACTGTGGTCACTTTGACCTTGCTGACTGAGGCACGCGTGTCAGGATAAGGTGTCAGACGATTCCCGCATTAAATGTGCATGTGATACGGTCGGTTGGTGAGGCGATTTGGTATAGGTTGCTTCACAACGAAGCCTGCCCGAGCTGGGCTTCGGGCGAGACGAGGGTGCGCCCACCGCTTGAGGAGGCCCTCGGGCGAGGCGTGAATTCGTCCGGGACTACTGTTCCCGCCCGAGGTCGGGCTCGGGCGAGGCGAGATTGCGTCCCTTGGTAGACGAGGCCTTGACCTGAACCGCACCCATCAATCTTTGTGGTTTGTGCTGAGGGTGGTTACCAGCCATGTTTAGGAGTATTGGGGGTACCCCTAATTATGGTACCCGACAGTAGCCCCCGAGCCTCGAAGGGAGTGTTGGTACTCGCTTGGAGGCTTTGCCGCATTTTTGTGAGGGGACCGGCCTTTCTCGGTTATATTTTATTCCGGTGGGTGCGCGCGAGCGCACCCGCCGGGTGTAGCCCCCGAGGCCTCGGAGGAGTGGTTTGACTCCTCTAAGGCCTTAATGCTTTTTGTGATGCCTCGGTCGGCCTGGTTGTTCCCTCATGCGGCCTGGCCGTAGCCTGGGTGCATGGTCAGGTTCCGAGTTTTTAGGCTGGTATGTTGACGCTGTCAACAGTTTGGCCGTAGCCGAGATGCGAGAGCAGCCCCCGAGCCTCTGCATGGAGCGAGAGGACGATCAAGGACTATCTCGACTTTTATTATACGCCCCTTCGTCGCCTTTCCGCAAGGAGGAAGGGGGGGAAAGCGCCATGTTGCCCTCGAAGGGCGCCGAACATGGTGTTTATAGTGAGTTGCTAACGGGTGATCCGAGTGGACGCCTGTGCCCCGTTCGATAAGGGTCGGCTAGTGGCTCAGAGGCGCGCTCCAAAAGTACCTGCAGGTGATTTGCCGGACCCGGACCCATTCGATGGGGTCCGAGGGCTCGATGCCTCCCTCTGGTGGGATTCCGTTACAAAATCGCTCCTGCTGGTCTCGGAAATGTCCTAGGGTACCTCGGGAGCGTAGCCCGAGCCTCGGCCATGTAACAGACGTACCCAGAGTCATCCCTCACTCTGCGTGCTCTGGGGCGGCTGTCGAACCCTTCCGAGGGGCCAGCCTTCGAACCCCTAATCAGTAGTGAGCGCGGAGCCCGAGTGCTCTGGGGCGGCTGTCGAACCCTTCCGAGGGGCCAGCCTTCGAACCCCTGATCAGTAATGGGCTTGGAGCCCGAGTGCTCTGGGGCGGCTATCGAACCCTTCCGAGGGGCCAGCCTTCGAACCCCTGATCAGTAGGAGGGCTCGGGGCCCGTTTCCTTCATTGAGAAGGATCCCTTTCGAATTATTCCCTTTCCCGGTCCCTGTAGCAAGAGAGAGAAAGGGGAAAAGGAAAAGGATATGAATTTAAATAGTGTGGCGCACCTTTTTTGATGCGGTCATTATGGTGGAGGTGAAACGACGCCCGCTTTGCCTGCCAAAGGTGTCGCTTGCCCTGCCGAGGAGTTAATGCGACGGGACGGGCGGTTCGCGGGGCGGCCGTCGCGCGTGCGCGAGTCGTTCGAGGAACGAAACACGGGCACGTCGTCTTCATGCCGTGGGAGAGGGCTCTCCTGCCGCTTCAGGAGGGGACGCGAGCCTGCAGGCAATTTGACCGCTGCTTCCGCCCATCTGCTGCTGCAATTATAGCCGGCCCACTTTTGGCCATATCAACCGTCACGCCTCCTCCCGCGGCTGACTGACCCGTGATCGTTGCACCCAATTGGCACTGTTGGGTCACGCGCAGGGTTGCCTCGAGTCACGGCACTGGTTCCGCAGTCGAGAAGGCGCAGCATTGGCGCAAGTGGCGGTGCGGTTTCTTGCACGTAGTAACCGGCGCGCCGGTTACATGACGTGTGGGCCTGGGCCTCCATGCCGAATGCGACGAAGCCGAAAAGGGTGCGCAACCGTGGTGCGGTTGTATGCTCCCTGCGTGGCGGTCCGCCCTTTCGACCGCTGGTTTCGGCGAGGATGGAGGAGTGCTTATAACCGCGGGGCGGTTACATGCTCCGCGTGTGGCGGTTTGGCTTCTTCCGTTTCGGGTCAGCTTGCATGACGTGAGGAACCCAGCCCCCGTGTCGTAGGGGGAGGACCTTGGAGCATGTCGGTGAAGACTTTACCCATGACGCTTGAGGATGCGAGTGGGGAGAGCCACCTTTAAAAAGGGATCGATCCCCGGGCAGTAGCCATGCCTTCGCACTCCCCTCATGCATCGCGGCCTTCCACCTTGCGAGCCCCCGGATGGGGAGCACCCGCGTTGCCTTCGTCTTGCTGCTGTTGGAGGAGCACGACCTCGTGGAGGTTGGAGCTCTTTAGTCATTGCTCGGCTTCAAGGATTTTCATCATGTATCCCGGCTGCAGTCCCCCGCCGGCGGTCACCCAGGATGATGACCGTAAGCCTCGTGGTGGGGAGAAGCAAACCGGGCTGCGGCCTCCGCCCCGCCCTCAGCTTCAAGGATGTTCATCATCCGGGCTGGGGAGGGGGGTGCACCGAGTTGGGGCCTGCCTCCGCGTAGGCCGGCGACCCGCTTCTTCCTCCGGCATTCGGGGGAGAAGGCGCTCACTGACCTTGCGGAGGGGGCAAACTTCGATAACGCGGGACCGGTCGGCCGCAAGCGTCATAAGCTGCAGCGTGCCTGGCTTGCTGGCTCAGCTGGCTCTGGCGTGGCCTCCGACGCCGCCTCCTACCGCTTGGTCCGGGCGTTGCTGTCCGTCCACCGCACGGGCGGCTGTCGCGCCGTGCGCACCGGGGGACCGTACAAGACGTCGTACGCCGCGCGGGCGTTCGTGTTCTTGGATTGTTTTGTCCTCACTCCGGCACAACGCCTCCGCACGGAGGTCGGCGCCGGCCCGTCTGGGAGGACGTGAGTGTGGATCTGCCGATGCCGGCCGGGGCGACTGCCATTTGCCGATGCGGTGTTGGTGGGCAGGTGGCTGCGTCGTCGGTGCTGAGGTGGTGGCGGCCAGAGGAGGTTGTCTCCGCTGACGAGATCGTCGGCGCCACCTACGGTCGGACCTCCGGCTCTTTGGCTTTGATGGCTTGTCCTCGCCCCTCGCGTGGGGACGCGGGCGAGGGCCCTTTCACAGCAGCGTTTGCCCTGAGGTCATCGCTGCTGTTGTTTAGCCGCCCGAAGCGGAGGTCGTTGTCGTTGCTGGTGCAGTGGTCACCGACGAGCCACCTGGAGTTTGTTGTCCCGCAGGACCTCTGGTGTGGAGGTTGTTCATACCCACGGGAGTGGAACCGGAGTTCCGTTTGTAATGGTACCCTGAGTATGGGTGTTTGTTCATTGTGGCTGCTGAGGCCTGAACATTTGGGTATTTGAGCGTGAAACCGTGTTTCTTCCTCATTTCGAGCACTAGGACTTGTCTGTCGGCTAGTGGAACTGCTTAACCGAGCACGAGTTGCCTTGCGTGGAAGGTGACAAGTGAGGTATCCGTATCCCGGAGGCGTAGGAGTCTCTCGGCTTGGTCGGCCTTGCCGTTCAAGGCCTCTCTTGCTCGGTTTTAGAACCTTCGGCCGCTCTGCGATGAGCTGAAGCCAGAGGTAGCGGTGTCGGCGTGGACAGAGGCAGAGTCGGCTCGAAAAGAGGCTTCGCCGGCCCAGGAGCAGGTGGCTTCCCAGGCTGAGGAGGTGCAGCAGCGGCGGCTGGAGCTTGGCCAGGTCATCCGCGAGCGGGACCAATCCCGGAGTCACGCTGCCGAGGCCGTGAGTCAGGCTGAGGTCCTCGGGGGACAGATGGCTGAGGCTACGGAGCGGCTAGCCGGGGTGTCTGCTCGGGCCAGAACCCTTGCGGAGAGCCTGGCCGTGAGGGCCCAAGCGCGGTGCTGGCGTCCTCCTTCGAGGTGGAGATCCTTTCGCCCATGTCGCCGTCTGAGGCCGGGCCAGATTCCGCCGAAGGTGGAAACGTCGCCGAGGATGCTGCTGCTCCCTCTACCGATGTCTGAACCTGCAGGAACAGTTTGTCTGAAGTATGTGTATTGAAAGGGAAATAGGCTTACACCTTTTCCTAAATTGATTTTGGTGGTTGAATTGCCCAACACAAATATTTGGACTAACTAGTTTGCTCGATATTATGAGTTCTACAGGTGCCAAAGGTTCACAACAAACCAATAAAAAGACCGAGAAAGGATTCAAATATAGAGAGCTAAAGTCAGCCGAAGTGTGCCTTGGTCTGGCGCACCGGACTGTCCGGTGTGCCACCGGACAGTGTCCGGTGCACCAGAGACTCCAACTCCGAACTGCTCACCTTTGGGAATTTTGGAGGCCGCTCCGCTATAATTCACCGGACTGTCCGGTGTGCCAGCGGAGCAACGACTACTTCCACGCCAACGGTCGCCTACAACAGCATTCAATGCGATACAGTGCGCGCAGATGTCAGGCTCGCGCCAGAAGGCGCACCGGACAGTCTACAGGACCTGTCTGGTGCCCCAGAAGACAGAAGTTCCAACGATCAGAATCCAACGGCCAGGTGACGTGGCAGGCGCACCGGACTGTCCGGTGCGCCATGCGACAGACAGCCTCTCAACGGCCACTTTTGGTGGTTGGGGCTATAAATACCCCAACCACCCCACCATTCATTGCATCCAAGTTTTCTAACTTCCCACACCTTACAAGAGCTATAGCATTCAATACAAGACACACAAAAGAGATCAAATCCTCTCCCAAGTCCATAGATCATTCCCAATCAAATAGTGACTAGTGAGAGATTGACTTGTGTTCATTTGAGCTCTTGCGCTTGGATTGCTTCTTTTTCTCATTCTTTCTTGTGATCAACTCAATTGTAACCGAGGCAAGAGACACCAATTGTGTGGTGGTCCTTGCGGGGACTTTGTGTCCCGTTTGATTGAGAAGAGAAGCTCACTCGGTCTAAGTGATCGTTTGAGAGAGGGAAAGGGTTGGACGAGACCCGATCTTTGTGACCACCTCAACGGGGAGTAGGTTTGCAAGAACCGAACCTCGGTAAAACAAATCCTTGTGTCTCACTCTTTATTTGCTTGTGATTTGTTTTTGCCCTCTCTCTCGGACTCGTTCATATTTCTAACGCTAACCCGGCTTGTGCTTAAGTTTATAAATTTCAGATTCGCCCTATTCACCCCCCCCCCCTCTAGGCAACTTTCACGTATGTCTTTTGTGGCCGCTGAGGCCTAAACATCTTATTGTCGTGTTATAAAGCTGCGTTTCTTTTCCTCTTGTTTCGAGTATCCGGACTTGTTCGTCGGTAGCAGAATCGCTTATCCAAGCGAGAGTTACTTTTCGCGGAAGGTGATGAGTGAGGTATCCGTATCCCGGAGGCGTAGGAGTCCTTCGGCTCGGTCGGCCTTGCCGCTTACGTGCACTCTTACTCGTTTGCAGGATTATGTTATCGATATAGTCGAGAAGGCACAAAAGTCGTTTTCTACCCGAGCGTTAGGACTTGTTCGGTAGCAGGATCGCTTATCCGAGCGTGAGTTACTTTTCACGGAAGGTGATGAGTGAGGTATCTGTATCCCGGAGGCGTAGGAGTCCCTCGGCTTGGTCGGCCTTGCCGCTTACGTGTACTCTTGTCGTTTTTAGGATCCCGCTATCGATATAGTCGAAAGCACGAAAGTCGTTTTCTACCCGAGCATTTAGGACTTGTTCGATAGCAGAACCGCTTCTCCGAGCGTGAGTTACTTTTCGCAGAAGGTGATGAGTGAGGTATCCGTATCCCGGAGGCGTAGGAGTCCCTTGGCTCGGTCGGCCTTGCCGCTCAAGGTCCCTCTCGTCGTTTTCAGTGTTCCGTTATCGATATAGTCGAAAGTCGTTTTGGTAGAAAACCTTTCTTGGTAGAAAACTTTTCCGAGGAAAATTTTGACGCAGAGAGGGTTCCCCCCTTCTAGCCCCTGAGGGAGGGTCGGGCTTTGCCGAGGCAAGGCTGACCCTTCCATGACGGTTAGACTTTATTTGTGTACGTAGAGAAAACGAGGTACATGAACGACTTGAAACAATTTAAGGGTAGAAGCGACGTAGTTGTTGGATGTTCCAAGCGTTGTTGTAGACCTCGCCTTGATCGTTGGCCACCTTGTATGTCCCGGGCTTCAAAATCTTGGTGATGATGAACGGCCCTTCCTAGGGAGGAGTGAGCTTGTGGCGTCCTCGGGCGTCTTGCCGCAGCCGAAGTACCAAGTCTCCCACCTGGAAGCCTCGGGGCCGAACCATTCGGGCTTGGTAGCGTCGCAGAGACTGCTGATACCGCGCCGAGTGTAGTAAGGCCACGTCCCAAGCCTCTTCGAGCTGGTCCAGTGAATCCTCTCGGCTGGTCTGGTTGCTTCGGTCGTCGTACGCCTTTGTCCTCGGGCAACCGTATTCTAAGTCCGTGGGTAGGACGGCCTCGACCCCATAGACTAGAAAGAACGGTGAGAAACCCGTGGCTCGGCTTGGCGTCGTCCTTAGACTCCAGACCATCGAGGGTAGCTCTTTCATCCACCGCTTGCCAAACTTGTTGAGGTCATTGTAGATCCTCGGTTTAAGTCCCTGCAAAATCATATCGTTGGCACGCTCCACCTGCCCATTCGTCATGGGGTGAGCTATGGCGGCCCAGTCCACATGGATGTGGTGGTCCTCGCAAAAGTCCAGGAACTTCTTCCCAGTGAACTGCGTGCCATTGTCGGTGATGATGGAGTTCGGGAGCCCAAAGCGATGGATGATGTTTGTGAAGAATGCCACCGCCTGCTCGGACCTGATGCTGGTTAGGGGTCGGACCTCGATCCACTTGGAGAATTTGTCGATGGCGACCAGCAGGTGCGAGAAGCCTCCGGGTGCCTTCTGCAAGGGACCGACGAGGTCCAAACCCCACATGGCAAAGGGCTAGGTGATGGGTATTCTCTGTAGGGCCTGAGCGGGTAGGTGTGTCTGTCTTGCGTAGAATTGACACCCTTGGCAAAAGCGTACAATCCTATTGGCGTTGGCCACCGTGGTCGGCCAGTAGAAGCCTTGTCGGAAGGTGTTCCCCACGAGGGCTCGAGGTGCTACATGGTGACCGCAAGCCCCCGAGTGTATCTCTTGCAACAGCTCCTGTCCTTCGGCGACGGATATGCATCGTTGGAGAATGCCTGAGGGGCTGCGGTGGTAGAGCTCCTTTTCATCACCCAGTAAGACAAAAGACTTGGCGCGCCGCGCTAGTCGTCGAGCTTTGGCCTTGTCGAGGGGTAGCTCTCCTTGAAGGAGATATTCCAGGTACAGGGCCTGCCAGTTCGGGTTAGGCTTGACCCCATTCCGCTCTCCCTCGACGCGCAGGGCCTTACCCTCGACGGTCGAGGATACCTCGGGCTGGGCCGAGGCCTCCTCGGGCTCGGGCGTGTCATCGATCTTGACGGAGGGTTGATGCATGTCTCTGGAGAAGACGTCCGGGGAACCGTTGTCCGTCCCGAGGCTATTTTAGCCAACTCATCCGCAGTCTCGTTGTACCGTCGAGCGATATGGTTGAGTTCCAGCCCGTAGAACTTGTCTTCCAGGCGCCGAACTTCGTCGCAGTAGGCCTCCATCCTCTGGTCGTGGCAGTGGGAGTTCTTCATGACTTGGTCAATGACAAGCTGCGAGTCGCCACGAGCATCGAGGCACCGAACCCCTAGCTCGATGGCGATGCGCAGCCCGTTAACCAAAGCCTTGTACTTGGCCACGTTGTTTGACGCTGGAAAATGGAGGCGTATCACGTAGCGAAGATGCCTTCCGAGGGGTGAAACGAAGAGCAGGCCAGCGCCTGCTCCGGTTTTCATGAGCGACCCATCGAAGTACATGGTCCAAAGCTCAGCCTGGATCGGAGCTGTTGGCAATTGGGTGTCGACCCATTCCACCAAGAAATCCGCCAAGACTTGGGATTTTATGGCCTTCCGAGGGACGAATGAGGGTGTTTTGCCCATGAGCTCCATTGCCCACTTTGCTATCCTACCTGAGGCCTCTCGGCACTGGATGATCTCCCCCGGGGGGAAGGATGACACCACAGTTATCGGATGAGACTCGAAGTAGTGTCGCAACTTTCGTCGCGTTAGAATTACTCCGTACAGTAGCTTCTGGATTTGCGGGTAGCAGATCTTGGTCTCGGATAGTACCTCACTGATGAAGTAGACCGGCCTCTGGACGAGCAGTGCATGCCCTTCTTCTCATCTCTCGACTACGATCGCGACGCTGACCACCTGAGTGGTTGCGGCTACGTAGATCAAGAGGGCTTCTCTCGCAGCGGGGGGCACCAAGATGGGCGCATTGGTAAGGAGTGCCTAAAGGTTTCCGAGGGCTTCTTCGGCCCGGGGGTCCAAGTCAAGCGCTCGGCCTTCCTTAACAGGCGGTACAAGGGCAGCCCTCTCTCGCCAAGGCGCGAGATGAAGCGGCTTAGAGCCGCAAGGCATCCCATGATCCTCTGTACTCCTTTCAAATCTTTGATCGGTCCCATGTTGGTGATGGCCACGATTTTCTCCAGGTTGGCCTCGATGCCTCGCTCGGAGACGATGAACCCCAGGAGCATGCCTTGGGGGACTCCGAAGACACACTTCTCGGGATTGAGTTTCACGCCTTTCACTCTCAGACACTTGAATGTCGTTTCAAGGTCACAGAGGAGGTCAGAGGCTTTCCTTGTCTTGACAATGATGTCATCGACGTAAGCCTCGACCGTTCGGCCGATGTGCTCTCTGAACACGTGGTTCATGCACCTTTGGTATGTCGCACCTGCATTCCTCAAGCCAAATGGCATAGTAATATAACAATACATGCCAAAAGGTGTGATGAAAGAAGTCGCGAGCTGGTCGGACTCTTTCATCTTGATTTGGTGATAACCTGAATAGGCGTCAAGGAATGACAGGGTTTCGCACCCAGCAGTGGAGTCCACAATTTGATCGATGCGAGGCAGAGGGTAGGGAACCTTCAGACATGCTTTATTCAACCCGGTGTTGTCGACGCACATCCTCCATTTCCCACCTTTCTTTTTCACAAGCACAGGGTTAGCTAAGCATTCAGGATGGAATACCTCTTTGATGAACCCTGCAGCCATCAGCTTGTGGACCTCCTCGCCTATGGCCCTGTGCTTCTCTTCGTCAAAGCGGCGCAGGTGCTGCTTCACGGGTCCGGCTCCAGCTCGGATATCCAGCGAGTGCTCGGCGACATCCCTCGGTATGCTGGCATGTCCGAGGGACTCCACGCAAAAAATTCGGCATTTACGCGGAGAAAGTCGACGAGCACTGCTTCCTATTTGGGGTCGAGCTCGGAGTCGATCCGGACCTTCTTGTCGGCGTCGTTGCTGGGGTCGAGAGGGACGGACTTAACCGCCTCATCTGGTTCGAAGTTGCCGGTGTGGCGCTTCGTATCAGGCACCTCCTTGGAGAGGCACTCTAGGTCGGCGATGAGGGCCTCGGACTCGGCGATGTAGGTCGGCGATGTAGGTCGGTGATGACCCCGTTGGGGCCTGGCATCTTGAGCTTGAGGTACGTGTAGTTGGGGACGGCCATGAACTTGGCATAGCATGGTCTCCCCAGCACCGCGTGGTAGGTTCCTCGGAACCCGACCACCTCGAACGTGAGGGGTTCCTTTCAGAAGTTGGAGGGAGTTTCGAAGAAGACGGGCAAGTCAAGTTGTCCAAGGGGCAGGACGCGCTTCCCGGGGATGATCCCGTGAAAGGGCGCCGCACCGGCCCGGATCATGGACAGATCAATCCCCAAGAGCCCGAGGGTCTCGGCGTAGATGATGTTGAGGCTGCTGCCTCCGTCCATGAGGACATTGGTGAGCCTGGCGTTGCCGATGACGGGGTTGACAATGAGCGGGTACCTTCCTGGGCTCGGCACGCAGTCGGGGTGGTCGCCTTGGTCGAAGGTGATGGGCTTGTCGGACCAGTCTAGGTAGACTGGCACCGCCACCTTTACCGAGCAGACCTCCCAGCGCTCCTGCTTGCGGTGCTGAGCCGAGGCATTCGCCACTTGCCCACCGTAGATCATGAAGCAGCCGTGGACCTCGGGGAACTCCTCTGCCTTGTCGCCCTCCTTCTTGTTGTTGTCTTGGCCTTTGCCATCTCCCGCCGGGGACCCGGCTTTATGGAAGTAGCGCCGAAGCATGACGCATTCCTCAAGGGTGTGCTTGATGGGACCCTGGTGATAGGGGCACGACTTCTTGAGCATCTTGTTGAACAGGTTGGCCCCTCCGGGAGGCTTCCGAGGGTTCCTGTGCTCGGCAACAGCGACAAGATCTGCGTCAGCGGCGTCGTGCTTCGCTTGCGACTTCTTCTTGGCATTCTTCTTCGTGCCCCGCTGGGCGGACGCCTCGGGGACGTCTTCCTGCTGCCGTCATGAGGCTGTTTGTCCTCCTAGAAGATGGCTTCGACCGCCTCCTGACCAGAGGCGAACTTGGTGGTGATGTCCATCAATTCGCTCGCCTTGGTGGGAGTCTTGCACCCTAGTTTGCTCACTAGGTCGTGGCAAGTGGTGTCGGCGAGGAACGCCCCGATGACATCCGAGTCGGTGATGTTGGGCAGCTCGGTGCGTTGCTTCGAAAACCGCCGAATGTACTCCCGTAGGGATTCCCCTGGCTGCTGGCGGTAGCTTCGGAGATCCCATGAGTTCCCTGGGCGCACGTACATGCCCTGGAAGTTTCCAGCGAAGGCCTTGACCAGGTCGTCCCAGTTGGAGATCTGCGTAGGAGGCAGATGCTCCAGCTAGGCCCGGGCGGCGTCGGAGAGGAACAGGGGGAGGTTGCGGATGATGAGGTTGTCGTCGTCCGTTCCTCCCAGCTGGCATGCCAGCCGGTAGTCCGCAAGCCACAACTCCGGCCTTGTTTCCCCCGAGTACTTGGTGATGGTAGTCGGGGCCCGGAACCGAGCTGGGAACGGCGCCCGTCGCGTGGCCCGGCTGAAGGCTCGCGGACCTGGCGGTTCGGGCGAGGGGCTCTGGTCCTCCTCACTGTCGTAGCGTCCCCCACGCCTGGGGTGGTAGCCTCAGCACACCTTCTCCTTGAGGCGAGCTCGACGGTCGCGGCGGTGGTGCTCGTTGCCGAGGCGATCCGGGGCTGCAGGCGTTCTGTCCCGTGTGCGCCCGGTGTGGACCGAGGCCTCCCACATGAGTTGGGAAGTCGTTGTGCGATGCTCCGGGGGGCACCCTTGCCTTCGGGAGGCAGAGCTTTTGGCCCGTCGGACCACGACATCCTCCAGGCGATTCTTGAGTTCTCCCTGGATACGCCGCCCCTCGGTGGTGGATGGCTCCAGCATTGCTCGGAGTAGCATTGCTGCTGCAGCTAGATTGTGGCCGACCCCGCTGGAGGCCGGGGGCAGCCTTGCCCTGGCATCGTCAATGATATGACGTTGGACGTCCCGGGACCGATGACGCGCTTCTCCGGCGAGTGCTCGGCCTGCCCACTCCTGCTCGATGTTTTGCCGGAGCTGCACAAGTTGCCCTGCTTCCTCGTCGAGCTTGGCTTCCATCTCGCGGATTTGCTCGAGCTGTGTGTCCTGACCCCCCGCAGGGACTGGGACCACAGCTAGCTCCCGCGGGATGTCAACGCGAGACGCAGGCCCAGGGGGATCGTCATCCTCCGGCATACCGAGGTGGTTGCCTTCGTCGTGACCCCCCAGATCGACGTGGAAACATTCGCGACTTGGGCCACAACCCTCGTCGTCAAGGCTGTGGCCATCATCAGAGCAACCGGAGAGGTAGTAGTCACATGCGGTCATGAAGTCTCGCATGGCACTAGGATCACGGAGCCCGGAGAAATCCCAACCAGAGTTAGGGTCGTCTTCTTCCTCGGAACCTGGGGGCCCGTAGGTTGAGACGGCCGTCAGTCGATCCCAAGATGACCACATATGGTACCCCGGAAGGTTAGGATATGCCTTTACGAAAGCGCTCACCGAAGCGGGGTCGCTTGGCGGATCGAAGCTGAATCTAAAAGGCATAGGGTGGAAAACGGACGGTACCTCTTGATCGATGGACGGTGGTGAAGTCGCGTCGAGGGCGGATTGCACCGTCATCTCAGGTACAAGGCTAACGCCCAGCAAGTCCTTCGCGAGAGTGCTGGCGTCATCAGTCCGCTTAGGGTTGGCATGTCGCGGGGAAACGACATCTGTCATTGTCTCAGGTGCGAGGACAACACCCGACATGTCCCCTGCTGGGGTGCCGGCATCGTCGACTCGATCTGGACCGACAGCCGATGAGGTGCCGCCTCCTGCCTGGCTACGGTTGCCCCGTCTCCTCTTCCTGCGGCAAGGAGGGTGGCGGGACAAACCCAGATGCTACTCTTCCGCCACGGGGGGAAGACGTCGTCGAGTTCGCCGCCGTCGGGCGAGCTGACGACCGTCGTTGTTGCTGTCGCGCTGCGGGGGGAGGAGTACCATGTCGTAGCTGCCGTCGAGGGACATGAACTCGAGACTCCCGAAGCAGAGCACCGTCCCGGGCTGAAGAGGTTGCTGAAGACTACCCATCTGGAACTCAACGGGAAGGTGTTCGTTAACACGCAGCAGGCCCCTACCTGGCGCGCCAACTGTCAGCATTTTGAACCCGGGGGGTCCCTGGACCGACCAGTAAATTTGTCGCTGCGTGCCCCTGCCCAGATGGGTTGGCGCAAGATGGAACACAAGGGGGAATGCAGCTTGTATTATCTCGCACCAGGGGTGTGCCCTTAGTAGGGGTTACAAGCGTCGCGCGAGAGAGAGAGAGAGAGAGTGAGCCTGTTCGTTATCTCGTTCCCCCGTGTGACCCCCCTCAGGAAGGCCCTGGACCTCCCTTTTATAGATGCAAGGAGAAGGTCCAGATGTACGATGGGGGGTGTAGCTGTCCGCTAACGTGTCTGGCAAAGGAGTGCCTGAGCCCTGTGTACATGCCAACGTGGCTGTCGGAGAAGTGCTTGAGCCCTGTGTACGCGATAACGTGGCCGTTGGAGAAGTGCTTGAGCCCTGTAGAAGCACAGCTGTCGATGCTGCTGGGATCCTGCTGACGTCTCCTTGCTTCCGTAGGGGGCTGAGAACCACCGACGCCATGGACGCACGCGGGGAACCATCATTGCCTGTTACCGGGGCGAGCCAGATGGGACACCGGTCTTGTTCCCTCGTAGTCTGAGCTAGCTAGGGTAGGGTAATGATGTATCCCCTGTGGCGTGGTCGGTCCGAGCCCAAGGTCGGGCAAGGCGGAGACTTCTCCTGAGGCAGAGGCCGGGGTCGGGCGAGGACGCGATTCTTCCCGAGGCCGAAGCTGAGGCCGAGCCCTGGGGTCGGGCGAGGCTGAAAGGGAAATCCATTTCTAAGTATTTTGGTGATCAAGTGCCAACACAAATGGTTTAAGTGTGAAACTATGCCAAATTGTGGAAGAAGTGCAAAGTCAACACAAAGGTATGATTCTAGACTTAGTACATTGGTTTTTGAGTACTAACATATTTGTCTAAGTGCTAGAATCAGAGAAAAGACAAAAAGAAAATGTCTTGGCTAAAGAAGCCAAGACTCTGCTCAGTCTGGGTGCACCAGACTGTCCGGTGGTGCACCGGACAGTGTCCGGTGCGCCAGGCTGGCTCTGGCAAAAAGGCTGCTCTCGAGTTTCGTCGGCGGCGTATGACTAAAAATCACCGGACCGTCCGGTGGTGCACCGGACTGTCCGGTGAGCCAACGGTCGGCCGCGCCAACGGTCGACCGCGCAATCCGCGCGTGACACGTGGCCGAGCCAACGGTCAGAAGGGGGCACCGGACAGTGTCCGGTGTGCACCATACAATGTCCGGTGCGCCAACAGATCCAAATCGTCAACGGTCGGCTGCGCCAGAATAGGAAAGGAATCAGCACCGGATAGTGTCCGGTGGTGCACGGACTGTCCGGTGCACCACCCGACAGAAGGCAAGGATAGCCTTCCTGGATTGCTCTCAACGGCTCCTAGCTGCCTTGGGGCTATAAAAGGGACCCCTAGGCACATGGAGGAGAACACCAAGCATACTCTAAGCACTCTTGATCATTCACACTTCGTCTTTGCGCACTCGATTGACATTCTTAGTGATTTGAGCTCCGTTCTAGTGGTGAACCCTGTGTTATTCATTTGAGCTCAAGTCTTGGCTGTGTGTGTGCGTATTGCTGTGGATTTGTGTGTGTTGCTTCCCTCCCTTACTCTAGTGCTTTCACTTTGATTCTTATTGTAAGGGTGAGAGACTCCAAGTTGTGGAGATTCCTCACAAACAGGAAAGAGTAAAGAAAGAAGAACACCGTGGTATTCAAGTTGATCATTGGATCACTTGAGAGGGGTTGAGTGCAACCCTCGTCCGTTGGGACGCCACAACGTGGAGTAGGCAAGTTTTGTACTTGGCCGAACCACGGGATAAATCCTTGTGTCTCTTGTGCTTGTTCTCACTGTGTCTATTGTATTTCACAAGAGATCTCCTATAGCCACTTGATTTCATTGTGCTAACTCTTAATCAAGTTTTGTGGCTTTAAGTGTTAAGTTTTACAGGATCACCTATTCACCCCCCCTCTAGGTGCTCTCAATTGGTATGAGAGCCATTCTCTTCAAGAAAGGGACTAATCGCTCGAAGAGATGGATCCTAAGGGAAAGGGGATGGTGGTCAACGACAATGAGAAGGAGTCCATCTTCAACGAGCCAAGGGACGACAAAGTCATTGACTCCGGCTCGAGTCAAAAGAAGAAGGACGGAAAGAAGAAGAGGCGCATCAGGAAGGTTGTCTACTACGACAGCGACAGATCTTCCTCTTCTCAAAAGGACGACGAATACGAGGAGAAAAAGAAAACGGTTAACTCGAACTTTTCTTTTGATTATTCTCATATTTCGCATAATTCCAATGCTCATTTGCTTTCCATTCCTCTTGGTAAACCACCACACTTCGATGGAGAGGACTACGGATTTTGGAGTCACAAAATGCGTAGCCACTTGTTCTCTCTTCATCCAAGTATATGGGAGATAGTAGAAAATGGAATGCAATTTGATAGTTTGGATAACTCCATGTTTATTAATGAACAAATCCATAAAAATGCACAAGCTACTACTGTTCTTTTAGCATCTTTGTGCAGGGAAGAATACAATAAGGTGAGCGGCTTAGATAATACCAAGCAAATCTGGGACACCCTCAAGATCTCGCATGAGGGGAACGACACCACCATGCTCACCAAGATGGAGTTCGTGGAAGGCGAACTAGGAAGGTTCGCTGATCAGGGGAGAGGATCCACCCAAACGTACAATAGGCTCAAGACCCTGGTCAACAAGATAAGGAGCTATGGGAGCACGACATGGACGGACCACGACGTCGTCTGACTTATGCTAAGGTCCTTCACTGTCCTTGATCCTCATCTTGTAAACTCTATTCGTGAGAATCCTGGGTACATCAAGATGACGCCCGAGGAAATACTCGGAAAGTTCGTAAGCGGGCGGATGATGATCAAGGAGGCAAGATATGTTGATGATGCATTGAATGGACCAATGCCGATCTACGAGCCTCAAACTCTTGCTCTCAAAGCAACAAGTAGCAGGGAGGCGCTACCTAGTAAGGTGGCACAAGTTGAGGCGGTCGGGCTAAATGAGGAAGAAATGGCCCTCATCATCAAGTGCTTCAAGACGACGCTCAAAGGTTGCAAGGAGCATCCCAACAAGAGCAAGACGAAGGGGAAGCGCTCCTGCTTCAAGTGTGGTAAGGTTGGTCACTTTATTGCTAACTGTCCTGATAATGATAGTGACCAGGATCAAGAAAAGAAGAGGGAAAAGAAGAAGACTTACAAGAAAGCAAAGGGCGAGGCACACCTTGGCAAAGAGTGGGACTCGGATTGCTCTTCATCTGACGACGAAGGACTTGCCGCCTCTGCCTTCAACAAATCATCCCTCTTCGCTAATGAGCATCACACCTGCCTCATGGCAAAGGAAAAGAAGGTATGCACTAGGAATACTATTACATATGCTTCTTCAAGTGATGATGAATCTAGCGATGATGAAATAGACTATGCAAGTTTATTCAAAGGTTTAGATAGAACTAAAATTGATAAAATCAATGAATTAATTGATGCTTTGAATGACAAGAATAGATTGTTAGAAAAGCAAGAGGATCTTTTGTATGAAGAGCATGACAAATTTGTAGATGTCCAAAAATCTCTTGCTTTAGAAGTTAAAAGGAATGAAATGCTTTCTTGTGAATTATCTACTTGCCATGAGACCATTTCTAGTTTAAAAGGTGTTAATGATGATTTAAATGCTAAGCTAGAAGTAGCAAATAGATCTAGTTCTTGTGTAGAACATGTAGTGATTTGCAATAGGTGTAAGGACTTTAATGTTGATGCATGTGTTGAGCACCTTACTTCTATTGCAAAACTAAATGGTGAAGTGGCTAGTCTTAATGCTCAACTTAAGACTAGCAAAAATGACTTTGATAAACTAAAATTTGCAAGGGATGCCTACACTGTTGGTAGACACCCCTCAATTAAGGATGGGCTTGGCTTTAAGAGGGAAGCCAAGAACTTAACAAGTCATAAGGCTCCCATCTCCGCCAAGGAGAAAGGGAAGACTCCTATGGCTAATAGTAGTCAAAAGAATCATGCATTTATTTATGATAGAAAATTCTCTAGAAATGTTCATCATGATAGGAGTTGTAATGCTTATGATTCTAATGCCATGTTTGCTCCAAGTTCTTCCTATGTGCATGGTAGAGATATGCCTAAGAAAAATGTCATTCATCATATGCCTAGGAGAAATGTTGCTCATGGTCCTAGGAAAGTAATTAATGAACCTTCTACAATTTACCATGCTTGCAATGCTTCCTTTGAAATTTGCAGAAAGAATAAGAAAGTGATTGCTAGGAAATTAGGGGCAAAATGCAAGGGAGATAAAGCTTGCATTTGGGTCCCTAAGACTATTGTTACTAACCTTGTAGGACCCAACAAGAGCTGGATACCTAAAACCCAAGCCTAAAT
This sequence comes from Zea mays, assembly GCF_902167145.1. Taxonomy (NCBI): domain Eukaryota; kingdom Viridiplantae; phylum Streptophyta; class Magnoliopsida; order Poales; family Poaceae; genus Zea; species Zea mays. The sequence continues at coordinate 33,228,438 of NC_050096.1, forward strand.
TGCCTTGCAGGTTTATGCATCCGGGGGCTCAAGCTGGATTATCGACAGCGGATGCACAAACCACATGACGGGGGAGAAGAAGATGTTCACCTCCTACGTCAAGAACAAAGATTCCCAAGATTCAATCATATTCGGTGACGGGAATCAAGGCAAGGTTAAAGGACTAGGGAAGATTGCTATTTCATCCGAGCACTCCATTTCAAATGTGTTTTTAGTTGAGTCGCTCGGGTATAACTTGTTGTCCGTTAGTCAACTTTGTAATATGGGTTATAATTGCTTATTCACAAATGTAGATGTGTCTGTCTTTAGAAGGAGTGATGGTTCACTAGCTTTTAAGGGTGCACTAGACGACAAACTCTATTTGGTTGATTTTGCAAAAGAGGAGGCCGGTCCAGATGCATGCTTAATTGCTAAGACTAGCATGGGCTGGCTGTGGCATCGCCGTCTAGCACATGTGGGGATGAAGAACCTTCACAAACTTCTAAAGGGAGAACATGTGTTAGGTCTAACAAATGTGAATTTCGAAAAAGATAGACCTTGTGCAGCTTGTCAAGCAGGTAAACAGGTGGGAAGTACTCATCATAGCAAGAATGTAATGACCACATCAAGACCTCTAGAGTTACTTCATATGGACCTCTTCGGACCCATCGCCTACCTAAGCATTGGAGGAAGTAAGTATAGTCTTGTTATAGTTGATGATTTTTCCCGCTTCACTTGGGTATTCTTTTTGCAGAATAAAACAGAAACCCAAGGGACCCTCAAGCGTTTCCTAAGGAGAGCTCAAAATGAGTTTGAGCTCAAGGTGAAGAAGATAAGGAGCGACAACGGGGCCGAGTTCAAGAACCTTCAAGTGGAGGAGTACCTTGAGGAGGAAGGAATCAAGCACGAGTTCTCCGCTCCCTACACACCACAGCAAAATGGTGTGGTAGAGAGGAAGAACAGGACGCTCATAGACATGGCGAGGACGATGCTTGGAGAGTTCAAGACGCCCGAGCGGTTTTGGTCAGAAGCCGTGAACACGGCTTGCCACGCCATAAACCGGGTCTACCATCATCGCCTCCTCAAGAAGACTTCATATGAGATTCTAACCGGTAACAAACCCAACGTTTCATACTTTCGTGTATTTGGGAGTAAATGCTACATTCTAGTGAAGAAAGGTAGGAATTCCAAATTTGCTCCCAAAGCTGTAGAAGGGTTTTTGTTAGGTTATGACTCAAATACAAAGGCGTATAGGGTCTTCAACAAATCATCGGGTTTGGTTGAAGTCTCTAGCGACGTTGTATTTGATGAGACTAATGGCTCTCCAAGAGAGCAAGTTGTTGATCTTGATGATGTAAATGAAGAAGACGTTCCAACGACTGCAATACACACCATGGCAATTGGAGATGTGCGGCCACAGGAACAAAAGGAGCAAGATCAACCTTCTTCCTCAACAATGGTGCAACCCCCAACTCAAGACGATGAACAGGTTCATCAAGAATAGGCGTGTGATCAAGGGGGAGCACAAGATGATCATGTTATGGAGGAAGAAGCACAACATGCCCCTCCAACTCAAGTTCGAGCGATGATTCAAAGGAATCATCCCGTCGACCAAATATTGGGTGATATTAGCAAGGGAGTAACTACTCGCTCTAGATTAGTTAATTTTTGTGAGCATTACTCTTTTGTCTCTTCTATTGAGCCTTTTAGGGTAGAAGAAGCCTTGCTAGATCTGGACTGGGTGTTGGCCATGCAGGAAGAGCTTAATAACTTCAAGCGAAATGAAGTTTGGACCCTGGTGCCACGTCCAAAGCAAAACGTTGGGGGAACCAAGTGGGTGTTCCGCAACAAACAAGACGAGCACGGAGTGGTGACAAGGAACAAGGCTAGACTTGTGGCAAAAGGTTATGCCCAAGTCGCAGGTTTGGACTTTGAGGAGACTTTTGCTCCTGTGGCTAGGCTAGAGTCCATTCGCATTTTGTTAGCCTATGCTGCTCACCATTCTTTTAGGTTGTTCCAAATGGATGTGAAGAGCGCTTTCCTCAACGGGCCAATCAAGGAGGAGGTGTACGTAGAGCAACCCCCTGGCTTTGAGGATGAACGGTACCCCGACCACGTGTGTAAGCTCTCTAAGGCGCTCTATGGACTTAAGCAAGCCCCAAGTGCATGGTATGAATGCCTTAGAGACTTTTTAATTGCTAATGCTTTCAAGGTTGGGAAAGCCGATCCAACTTTATTCACTAAGACTTGTGATGGTGACTTATTTGTGTGCCAAATTTATGTCGATGACATAATATTTGGTTCTACTAACCAAAAGTCTTGTGAAGAGTTTAGCAGGGTGATGACTCAAAAGTTTGAGATGTCGATGATGGGCGAGTTGAACTACTTCCTTGGGTTCCAAGTGAAGCAACTCAAGGACGGCACTTTCATCTCCCAAACGAAGTACACGCAAGACTTGATCAAGCGGTTTGAGATGAAGGACGCCAAGCCCGCAAAGACTCCAATGGGAACTGACGGACACGTCGACCTCAACAAAGGAGGTAAGTCTGTTGATCAAAAAGCATACCGGTCTATGATAGGTTCCTTGCTTTACTTATGTGCTAGTAGACCGGATATTATGCTTAGTGTATGCATGTGTGCTAGATTTCAATCCGATCCAAGGGAGTGTCACTTAGTGGCCGTGAAGCGAATTCTTAGATATTTAGTCGCTACGCCTTGCTTCGGGATCTGGTATCCAAAGGGGTCTACCTTTGACTTAATTGGATATTCAGACTCCGATTATGCTGGATGTAAGGTTGATAGGAAGAGTACATCAGGGACGTGCCAATTCTTAGGAAGGTCCCTGGTGTCTTGGAGTTCTAAGAAACAAACTTCCGTTGCCCTATCCACCGCTGGGGCCGAGTATGTTGCCGCAGGACAGTGTTGCGCGCAACTACTTTGGATGAGGCAAACCCTCAGGGACTTTGGCTACAATCTGAGCAAAGTCCCACTCCTATGTGACAATGAGAGTGCAATCTGCATGGCGGGTAATCCTGTTGAACACAGCCGCACAAAGCACATAGACATCCGACATCACTTTTTGAGAGATCACCAGCAAAAGGGAGATATCAAAGTGTTTTATGTTAGCACCGAGAACCAGCTAGACGATATCTTTACCAAGCCTCTAGATGAGTCAACCTTTTGCAGGCTGCGTAGTGAGCTAAATGTCTTAGATTCGCGTAACTTGGATTGATCTATAGCATACATGTGTTTATGCCTTTGATCATGTTCTTTTATGCATATTGTTGTTTATTTATCGTGCTCAAGTTGTACACATGATCCCCGGACCTCACAAGTCCATTTGCAAGTGATGCACTTATTTAGGGGGAGGCATGCTACAACTTGACACTTTGAGACTAACCGTGTGCTTGAGTTTACTTGTTTTAGTCTCAAAAGTGGATTGAAAGGGAGAGGTGGACTTGGACCATGAAAGACTTCCACTGCACTCCGATGAGAGGGTAACTTACTCCAAGTTCATCTCTATACTCTTATTGTCTTTTTACTCTTAGTTGAAGATTTTGGTGAGGCAATGGGGTTTAAGGGCCAAAAATGATCCCGTTTTGGTGCTTAATGCCAAAGGGGGAGAAATTAAGGCCAAAGCAAGCAAATGGATCAGCTACCACGTGAGAATTTTGAAAATAGTAGAATAGAGCTTTTGTTTTGTCAAAATACTCTTATTGTCTCTTATTGTCAAAAATTGGTCTCTTGTGAGGAGATTGTTTGATTATGGGAAAAAGGGGGAGTATTTGAATCTTTGATCAATTTCCTTTGGAACACCTCTCTTTATGCCTCAACAAGTGTGTTTGACTTAGAGATAGGAAATTGAATTTGATTTGCAAAAACAAACCAAGTGGTGGCAAAAAATGATCCAAATATGCCAAATTTGAATCAAAACAAATTCTTGTAAGGGTGAGAGACTCCAAGTTGTGGAGATTCCTCACAAACGGGAAAGAGTAAAGAAAGAAGAACACCGTGGTATTCAAGTTGATCATTGTATCACTTGAGAGGGGTTGAGTGCAACCCTCGTCCGTTGGGACGCCACAGCATGGAGTAGGCAAGTTTTGTACTTGGCCGAACCACGGGATAAATCCTTGTGTCTCTTGTGCTTGTTCTCACTGTGTCTATTGTATTTCACAAGAGATCTCCTATAGCCACTTGATTTCATTGTGCTAACTCTTAATCAAGTTTTGTGGCTTTAAGTGTTAAGTTTTACAGGATCACCTATTCACCTCCCCTCTAGGTGCTCTCAGAGGCGAAGACCTCCTTCCGAGGCCGAGGCCTAAGGTCGGGCGAGGCGGAGCTTCCTGTTGCGCCCGAGGCTGAACTCGGTTGTTGTCAGTCTCACCCTGGTGGGTGGCACAGCAGTCGGAGCGGGGCGAGTGGCGCTGTTAACCTGTCAGGTCGGTCAGTGAAAGGGCGAAGTGACTGTGGTCACTTCGACCTTGCCGACTGAGGCACGCGTATCAGGATAAGGTGTCACGCGATCCCCGCATTAAATGTGCATGCGATACGGTCGGTTGGTGAGGCAATTTGGCCTAGGTTGCTTCACAACGAAGCCTGCCCGAGTTGGGCTTCGGGCAAATCGAGGGTGCGCCCACCTCCTGAGGAGGCCCTCGGGCGAGGCGTGAATTCGTCCAGGACTACTGTTCCCGCCCGAGGCCGGGCTCGGGCGAGGCGAGATTGCGTCCCTTGGTAGACGAGGCCTTGACCTGAACCGCGCCCATCAGTCTTTGCGGTTTGTGCTGAGGGTGGTTACCAGCCGTGTTTAGGAGTATTGGGGGTACCCCTAATTATGGTACCCAACACAATTTATTTAAAAACTCTCAATAAGATTAGCCAAATAAAACCACGATCAGTGCTAGCTCAGAGGTAAGTGCATGCACCATGATTTCTCGAGCACACGTCTCAGTGTTCAGGGGAAGGTCATACCCTATAACAATACGCTTTCGAATATCTCATTCGCACACCGACACTAGACTCGTATCCTAAGACCCATGCCGCAAGAGACTAATACTCGGCTCTAGGTAAGTGTGAAGCCCTTAGGCCGAAATACCAAAGTCTAAGACCCTCCCAGTCTTTAGGGCCCTCCTCGCTAAGTGGACAAATCCTGAGGGTCTCAAGACCTCCGTGACCCTGTCGTTCTCCTCGACCTTATAGAGTCTAGGACCTTTCCTTCCTATGCCCCCTCCCCCCCACAAGGCCCTCTACTCAGCCAAGTCCATGAGACCCCACATGCTAGGGCTAGAATTACACTTTTCAGACACTCTTTGGGACGCCTCCAGAGCATGACGACCTTGGGTAGTAAGACTCTGGGCAAAGATGCCTCAAGAACAAGACAACCTTCGTGCCACATGCGCTTCTATTTAAGACGACTATATGGTGTGGGTGGCTAAGATAAGGCTTCCATCCATTACATTCAAAGCAATGTATGATGTTGTGGTCAAGGAAGTACATTAATGCCATGACTAAGGCCACAGACGTACCCATGGCCATTGTGCTATACTTGCCATTATTCCTTAGCCATGCATGAACGTGCTGACATACTCACAAACATTATAATGTACACCATTTATCAACTACGTCATACTTAATAGAGACATGCATTACGTATGACTCGATCCACATAGACAACAAGATATGAGTAGTTGAACTACTCCTAGTCAAGCCCACTACATGTCACACCCGGATTTCGGGGCACCAAGACCCGGGCGCGAACATAATCACCAGGTGTGCTGGGACCAAGTCTCACACATATGATGAATCATGGCACAGGATCGAATGTCACATCTTTACTACATAACAGGAATAAATAAATAATTACATTATAAGGAGACAACGGTCCAGCAACCCCAAGTTGACTGGGAGACGACAGCCTAGACCTCTCACGAACTCATCGCAGCATCCTCCAAGCGCCTCATCCTGCGGTACCTGTTCTTGACCTGTGGGGGGGTGTGAGACAGCAAGAGTGAGCTCACATACGTTCATCGCTCAACAAGTTGTGGGGAATAATGTGCATGAACTCGCCAAAGGTGGGAGCTCACGTGAAGTGTAAGGCTTACCAAAGAGGATGGTTAGAGCTGAGCATTGCTTTTAAAGTTGGTCAAAATTTTATTAGCAGTTACTAAGTATAAGTAAATACCAACCCAATTAAATAGTAGAACAGAAGTAACAACCTCACCTGCGATGCAATGCATATGACAAATTGAGTTTAAGTTCCATAATTTAATCATGTGAGTGTCCGAGCCGCTCATGACCGTGAGCACGGCTAGTATACCAGTTTTACACTCTGCAGAGGTTGCGCATCTTTACCCACAAGTCGTGTTACCCATTTGCCATGGAGTTGATCAGACTCCACACACCTCTACCAAGGAAGCGAGGCAGGGTACCACTACGAGGCCTTTACAAAGTTCCACTAGCTTCAGACTACCCGCTACAGTTTATAGGAAGCTCCAATGCAGGAATCCCTTGCAGGACCGCCATCGCAGCAAAATCCTCCCGAGGGCCTCCCTACACTGACCACTCCCCTACTGCCCTTGCCCCTTTCGGGTAAGGTAGTCTTCCACTAGCTTTCCTAATTAATCGGCCAAGGGCGTCCCATTAAACCCTTGTGGTAGCACTGTTTTCCCGGGTGGTTCTCCATGTTCCAATTAACATAATGATCTTATCATGAACGATAAATAACAACGGATAACAAAAGTATAATCATGAGTAATGTATCCTCATACCCAAAACCACATAAAGCACTAGCAAGTACTACCCAAAAAGTTCAGTGGTAACAAGGTATAAAGATAATCAAACTAGGGTATCCTATTAGGACCCATCAAAATTAACCTATGCAGATCATTATGATTAATTAGAACATGAGTGGGTAAAAAGAAGTGATCAAGGGCACAACTTGCCTTCCACGAGCTCCTGCTCAGCAGTCTCTACTTGTTGAACCTCAGTTTCCACAGTGGCTTGCTCGTCTACTCGCATCAATACATTACATACATAGCATAGCATAAATTAACATCACATCAAACATGTAAATAGAATATACAGTAATAAACTAGACATTAAAATAAGATCACAGGAATCGGAATCATTAAATTTGGAGTTATAGAATTCAAGTTATGAATTTCCTAAGGTTTTATGCATTTAATATGGGATTAAGTGAGAAATAAATTTAAATGTGTATTTCATGTAAAAACAGTGGTACTATTTGATAGAGAATACTATTACAAAATTATAGGAACTGGAATGGTCCAATTTGGAGGTCATGTGGATTTTCTACAAATTAAACAAGTTCTAGTAATTGTTTTTGTATTAAAAATCTACTTTCCAATTCAATTATTCAATTTCAGACTGTATTGGACTGGGCCTCAATTTTCAGAAAGCGCAGGGGCCCCAGGGTAAAAATCCCCAGACCCAGCGAACAGTGGAGGTGGATGGCGGGTTCTAAATCAACTAAACACATGGGCTCAATTGTAAACTGACCCAGCTGAAGGGGTACCGCCTAATCTAAGCCGTCCGATGGGAAATCAGGGGCTCGGATTAGATCTCCACACCCGTGCGAATCGGTACACGCCAGATCCGCAAGATTTGAATCCAACGCCCCATATCAACTCTCCCCTCTTTTAATCTACAACGTTCATCAATGCTTGGACGTCGCCGATTCACCTAAGCGAAACGGTATGACCCCGTCTAATCTAGACCGCTCAATGGAGGATCGACGACTCAGACTTGTTCTTCCACCTCGCCGCCAACACCGGCGACCGCACCGAACGTTGCGACGACCCGCCATGGCAACGACGCCCACGACACTAATCTGTATCCGGTTCCTACGTATCTCGGGTGCAAAATGAAATTGAGGGAATGGCGAACACGGGAGACTAATTATTACCAATGTTCCAGCAGTGGCCAGCTCCGTCCACGGCGCGCTGTAGTCCCGCGGCGGAGAACAATTCGATGGCGAGAAATTGGAGGCACACGGCCCGTCCCCTCGCACGGCACTACGACAATCACGAATAGGAGGTTCGGGCGGAGCTCTCTGACCTCACAGCACTGGCTTGAAGGCGCGGGAACAGGATTTCCACCCACGGCCGAGCGCGTAACAGCGATTGGAAGGGGGAAACGAGGGGGAGAGCTCGAGCACTGACGCTGAGGTCGCGGGAGAATCGTAGGGTCGACGAGGAGAAGGGCCGCGGGACACGCTACTTATCCCCGGGAGCCCGGGAGGTCGCGGAATCCGCGGTGAGGAAGATCGGAGTGTTGACCACGCGAGCATGGCGCATTCTGTTGAGATGAGCACGGAGAATAGGTGATGACAGCGTGGCCCCACCGGTAAGACACGCATGTGAGCGGTAGTGAGCGCCATGGGCTAAGCGGGGCAAAAACTGAGTTGGGCCGAATTGAGGTTCCGAAGCCCAGTTAGACTAGGTTGATTTTATTCTTTATTCTCTTTTCTATACTTTCAAGTTCCATTTGAATTCCAATTTGAATTCAAACATAAATTCAAGCTTGTGCTACATTAATCCCCTTTACATTTGTGAAGTTAAAAATACTAGTTTTTTAAAAAAATATAATTATATTATTTATATTATTTATATCCTTTCTCTTCTTCTTATTTTCAAAACCCTATTTTTCAACTTTAGGGTTTCATTCCACTTCTAGTATTTATTATCTTATTGTGATTATCCTTATTATTTTTATTTAATGCACAAACATATAACTCCAACATGATGCATATTATAATTATTTTACCATTTATTTTAATTCATTTCTAAACTTTGTGTATGCTCTTTTCATGATGCAATTAAGGCACACAAAATGTGGAAATCCACTATATTCCTTTGTATACAAATTTGAGTATTACAAATCCTACCCCCTTAAAAATAATCTCGTCCTCGAGATTTGAAGAAAAGGGATGCAACCAGTTTGGTTTAGGAATCAAAAGTTTTGTTTCATGTTTTTTTTAACAGTTAGTAGATGATATGAATATTGTATGTCTAGATATTCATTAGGTCAGGTACGGTTGTGGCAAGTAGAGGTTGTGGCAAGGGTATAATAAGGAAAGACTTCATCCTGAACTGTGGATCTTGATTCCGCTGGCGATTCAACTTGATCTTTGAAGTCTTGAGTTGATGCTTATCTTTCTTTGACGTGGTTGGTCTCCTTTGGTCTTTCTTCTTGGAGTTGCCATCCGAGCTAAGGACACATAGTTAGGATAGCCAGGGTACACGAGGTAGGTAAGTTTGAATAGAGTTTTACTTTGCTTTTGGAACAAATGGACTAGGCAGCTTGTGATGTAGGTTATGTTGTTGTTTACAGACGGGTTAGTATAAGACATTAATTTAGGTTAAGGTATGTTTGTAGAGACAGTGTCTAACCTATATCACCAACTTAGCTAACCTATTAATAACTCACTTTAGACTTTAGATTGGATCATATTAGATTAGATAGAATCTAGATTAGGTTGGATATGACTAGATTAGACTAGATAATATCTAATTACTTTGGATTAGATCATGGTTGTTATTCTAGAGTGGGATAAATATGCTAATTAGGGCAAGATGACTCCATAAAGATGAAGTAGAATCTTTTGAGGTAAGTTAGATCTATTAGGATGACATAAAATCTTTTTAAGATAAGATGAATCTATTAAGGTAAGAGGATATCTTTTAAGATAAGATGGATCTATTGAGATGTGATAGATCTTTAATGAAGGATAATCTAGATTATTTAGTTATCTTATGAATTTTATTTATTTATATTTATGCCTATATGTATATGCAAATGTAATTGTGGACATTACTCCACAACTCATCACACTCAATCAAAGATCCAAATCAGACAAGTATCATAAGAACAAACATTCAAGTTAACAGATACAAAAAAATAGTTATGTTTTTTTTTGTTCCTAAGATTAGGTCTCCTATTCCTAAAGGTCACTTTAGGTACAGGATTTCAAAGTGTGAAATCCACATTTGTCTTTAGAATGAAAAGGTAAGAATAATCAGAGTAAAGCGGAAATAGATGAGAAAAGATTAAGGAAAGTTTTGGAAAGAATCAGAGTAGCAAAGGTAAGTAAGCATTGGTTGTCCAGTTCTATCTAGGTTTCGTCCTACAGTCAACATTCCTCTGATACCACTTCTGTCACACCCGGATTTCGGGGCACCAAGACCCGGGCGCGAACATAATCACCAGGTGTGCTGGGACCAAGTCTCACACATATGATGAATCATGGCACAGGATCGAATGTCACATCTTTACTACATAACAGGAATAAATAAATAATTACATTATAAGGAGACAACGGTCCAGCAACCCCAAGTTGACTGGGAGACGACAGCCTAGACCTCTCACGAACTCATCGCAGCATCCTCCAAGCGCCTCATCCTGCGGTACCTGTTCTTGACCTGTGGGGGGGTGTGAGACAGCAAGAGTGAGCTCACATACGTTCATCGCTCAACAAGTTGTGGGGAATAATGTGCATGAACTCGCCAAAGGTGGGAGCTCACGTGAAGTGTAAGGCTTACCAAAGAGGATGGTTAGAGCTGAGCATTGCTTTTAAAGTTGGTCAAAATTTTATTAGCAGTTACTAAGTATAAGTAAATACCAACCCAATTAAATAGTAGAACAGAAGTAACAACCTCACCTGCGATGCAATGCATATGACAAATTGAGTTTAAGTTCCATAATTTAATCATGTGAGTGTCCGAGCCGCTCATGACCGTGAGCACGGCTAGTATACCAGTTTTACACTCTGCAGAGGTTGCGCATCTTTACCCACAAGTCGTGTTACCCATTTGCCATGGAGTTGATCAGACTCCATACACCTCTACCAAGGAAGCGAGGCAGGGTACCACTACGAGGCCTTTACAAAGTTCCACTAGCTTCAGACTACCCGCTACAGTTTATAGGAAGCTCCAATGCAGGAATCCCTTGCAGGACCGCCATCGCAGCAAAATCCTCCCGAGGGCCTCCCTACACTGACCACTCCCCTACTGCCCTTGCCCCTTTCGGGTAAGGTAGTCTTCCACTAGCTTTCCTAATTAATCGGCCAAGGGCGTCCCATTAAACCCTTGTGGTAGCACTGTTTTCCCGGGTGGTTCTCCATGTTCCAATTAACATAATGATCTTATCATGAACGATAAATAACAACGGATAACAAAAGTATAATCATGAGTAATGTATCCTCATACCCAAAACCACATAAAGCACTAGCAAGTACTACCCAAAAAGTTCAGTGGTAACAAGGTATAAAGATAATCAAACTAGGGTATCCTATTAGGACCCATCAAAATTAACCTATGCAGATCATTATGATTAATTAGAACATGAGTGGGTAAAAAGAAGTGATCAAGGGCACAACTTGCCTTCCACGAGCTCCTGCTCAGCAGTCTCTACTTGTTGAACCTCAGTTTCCACAGTGGCTTGCTCGTCTACTCGCATCAATACATTACATACATAGCATAGCATAAATTAACATCACATCAAACATGTAAATAGAATATACAGTAATAAACTAGACATTAAAATAAGATCACAGGAATCGGAATCATTAAATTTGGAGTTATAGAATTCAAGTTATGAATTTCCTAAGGTTTTATGCATTTAATATGGGATTAAGTGAGAAATAAATTTAAATGTGTATTTCATGTAAAAACAGTGGTACTATTTGATAGAGAATACTATTACAAAATTATAGGAACTGGAATGGTCCAATTTGGAGGTCATGTGGATTTTCTACAAATTAAACAAGTTCTAGTAATTGTTTTTGTATTAAAAATCTACTTTCCAATTCAATTATTCAATTTCAGACTGTATTGGACTGGGCCTCAATTTTCAGAAAGCGCAGGGGCCCCAGGGTAAAAATCCCCAGACCCAGCGAACAGTGGAGGTGGATGGCGGGTTCTAAATCAACTAAACACATGGGCTCAATTGTAAACTGACCCAGCTGAAGGGGTACCGCCTAATCTAAGCCGTCCGATGGGAAATCAGGGGCTCGGATTAGATCTCCACACCCGTGCGAACCGGTACACGCCAGATCCGCAAGATTTGAATCCAACGCCCCATATCAACTCTCCCCTCTTTTAATCTACAACGTTCATCAATGCTTGGACGTCGCCGATTCACCTAAGCGAAACGGTATGACCCCGTCTAATCTAGACCGCTCAATGGAGAATCGACGACTCAGACTTGTTCTTCCACCTCGCCGCCAACACCGGCGACCGCACCGAACGTTGCGACGACCCGCCATGGCAACGACGCCCACGGCACTAATCTGTATCCGGTTCCTACGTATCTCGGGTGCAAAATGAAATTGAGGGAATGGCGAACACGGGAGACTAATTATTACCAATGTTCCAGCAGTGGCCAGCTCCGTCCACGGCGCGCTGTAGTCCCGCGGCGGAGAACAATTCGATGGCGAGAAATTGGAGGCACACGGCCCGTCCCCTCGCACGGCACTACGACAATCACGAATAGGAGGTTCGGGCGGAGCTCTCTGACCTCACAGCACTGGCTTGAAGGCGCGGGAACAGGATTTCCACCCACGGCCGAGCGCGTAACAGCGATTGGAAGGGGGAAACGAGGGGGAGAGCTCGAGCACTGACGCTGAGGTCGCGGGAGAATCGTAGGGTCGACGAGGAGAAGGGCCGCGGGACACGCTACTTATCCCCGGGAGCCCGGGAGGTCGCGGAATCCGCGGTGAGGAAGATCGGAGTGTTGACCACGCGAGCATGGCGCATTCTGTTGAGATGAGCACGGAGAATAGGTGATGACAGCGTGGCCCCACCGGTAAGACACGCATGTGAGCGGTAGTGAGCGCCATGGGCTAAGCGGGGCAAAAACTGAGTTGGGCCGAATTGAGGTTCCGAAGCCCAGTTAGACTAGGTTGATTTTATTCTTTATTCTCTTTTCTATACTTTCAAGTTCCATTTGAATTCCAATTTGAATTCAAACATAAATTCAAGCTTGTGCTACATTAATCCCCTTTACATTTGTGAAGTTAAAAATACTAGTTTTTTAAAAAAATATAATTATATTATTTATATTATTTATATCCTTTCTCTTCTTCTTATTTTCAAAACCCTATTTTTCAACTTTAGGGTTTCATTCCACTTCTAGTATTTATTATCTTATTGTGATTATCCTTATTATTTTTATTTAATGCACAAACATATAACTCCAACATGATGCATATTATAATTATTTTACCATTTATTTTAATTCATTTCTAAACTTTGTGTATGCTCTTTTCATGATGCAATTAAGGCACACAAAATGTGGAAATCCACTATATTCCTTTGTATACAAATTTGAGTATTACAAATCCTACCCCCCTTAAAAATAATCTCGTCCTCGAGATTTGAAGAAAAGGGATGCAACCAGTTTGGTTTAGGAATCAAAAGTTTTGTTTCATGTTTTTTTAACAGTTAGTAGATGATATGAATATTGTATGTCTAGATATTCATTAGGTCAGGTACGGTTGTGGCAAGTAGAGGTTGTGGCAAGGGTATAATAAGGAAAGACTTCATCCTGAACTGTGGATCTTGATTCCGCTGGCGATTCAACTTGATCTTTGAAGTCTTGAGTTGATGCTTATCTTTCTTTGACGTGGTTGGTCTCCTTTGGTCTTTCTTCTTGGAGTTGCCATCCGAGTTAAGGACACATAGTTAGGATAGCCAGGGTACACGAGGTAGGTAAGTTTGAATAGAGTTTTACTTTGCTTTTGGAACAAATGGACTAGGCAGCTTGTGATGTAGGTTATGTTGTTGTTTACAGACGGGTTAGTATAAGACATTAATTTAGGTTAAGGTATGTTTGTAGAGACAGTGTCTAACCTATATCACCAACTTAGCTAACCTATTAATAACTCACTTTAGACTTTAGATTGGATCATATTAGATTAGATAGAATCTAGATTAGGTTGGATATGACTAGATTAGACTAGATAATATCTAATTACTTTGGATTAGATCATGGTTGTTATTCTAGAGTGGGATAAATATGCTAATTAGGGCAAGATGACTCCATAAAGATGAAGTAGAATCTTTTGAGGTAAGTTAGATCTATTAGGATGACATAAAATCTTTTTAAGATAAGATGAATCTATTAAGGTAAGAGGATATCTTTTAAGATAAGATGGATCTATTGAGATGTGATAGATCTTTAATGAAGGATAATCTAGATTATTTAGTTATCTTATGAATTTTATTTATTTATATTTATGCCTATATGTATATGCAAATGTAATTGTGGACATTACTCCACAACTCATCACACTCAATCAAAGATCCAAATCAGACAAGTATCATAAGAACAAACATTCAAGTTAACAGATACAAAAAAATAGTTATGTTTTTTTTTTGTTCCTAAGATTAGGTCTCCTATTCCTAAAGGTCACTTTAGGTACAGGATTTCAAAGTGTGAAATCCACATTTGTCTTTAGAATGAAAAGGTAAGAATAATCAGAGTAAAGCGGAAATAGATGAGAAAAGATTAAGGAAAGTTTTGGAAAGAATCAGAGTAGCAAAGGTAAGTAAGCATTGGTTGTCCAGTTCTATCTAGGTTTCGTCCTACAGTCAACATTCCTCTGATACCACTTCTGTCACACCCGGATTTCGGGGCACCAAGACCCGGGCGCGAACATAATCACCAGGTGTGCTGGGACCAAGTCTCACACATATGATGAATCATGGCACAGGATCGAATGTCACATCTTTACTACATAACAGGAATAAATAAATAATTACATTATAAGGAGACAACGGTCCAGCAACCCCAAGTTGACTGGGAGACGACAGCCTAGACCTCTCACGAACTCATCGCAGCATCCTCCAAGCGCCTCATCCTGCGGTACCTGTTCTTGACCTGTGGGGGGGTGTGAGACAGCAAGAGTGAGCTCACATACGTTCATCGCTCAACAAGTTGTGGGGAATAATGTGCATGAACTCGCCAAAGGTGGGAGCTCACGTGAAGTGTAAGGCTTACCAAAGAGGATGGTTAGAGCTGAGCATTGCTTTTAAAGTTGGTCAAAATTTTATTAGCAGTTACTAAGTATAAGTAAATACCAACCCAATTAAATAGTAGAACAGAAGTAACAACCTCACCTGCGATGCAATGCATATGACAAATTGAGTTTAAGTTCCATAATTTAATCATGTGAGTGTCCGAGCCGCTCATGACCGTGAGCACGGCTAGTATACCAGTTTTACACTCTGCAGAGGTTGCGCATCTTTACCCACAAGTCGTGTTACCCATTTGCCACGGAGTTGATCAGACTCCATACACCTCTACCAAGGAAGCGAGGCAGGGTACCACTACGAGGCCTTTACAAAGTTCCACTAGCTTCAGACTACCCGCTACAGTTTATAGGAAGCTCCAATGCAGGAATCCCTTGCAGGACCGCCATCGCAGCAAAATCCTCCCGAGGGCCTCCCTACACTGACCACTCCCCTACTGCCCTTGCCCCTTTCGGGTAAGGTAGTCTTCCACTAGCTTTCCTAATTAATCGGCCAAGGGCGTCCCATTAAACCCTTGTGGTAGCACTGTTTTCCCGGGTGGTTCTCCATGTTCCAATTAACATAATGATCTTATCATGAACGATAAATAACAACGGATAACAAAAGTATAATCATGAGTAATGTATCCTCATACCCAAAACCACATAAAGCACTAGCAAGTACTACCCAAAAAGTTCAGTGGTAACAAGGTATAAAGATAATCAAACTAGGGTATCCTATTAGGACCCATCAAAATTAACCTATGCAGATCATTATGATTAATTAGAACATGAGTGGGTAAAAAGAAGTGATCAAGGGCACAACTTGCCTTCCACGAGCTCCTGCTCAGCAGTCTCTACTTGTTGAACCTCAGTTTCCACAGTGGCTTGCTCGTCTACTCGCATCAATACATTACATACATAGCATAGCATAAATTAACATCACATCAAACATGTAAATAGAATATACAGTAATAAACTAGACATTAAAATAAGATCACAGGAATCGGAATCATTAAATTTGGAGTTATAGAATTCAAGTTATGAATTTCCTAAGGTTTTATGCATTTAATATGGGATTAAGTGAGAAATAAATTTAAATGTGTATTTCATGTAAAAACAGTGGTACTATTTGATAGAGAATACTATTACAAAATTATAGGAACTGGAATGGTCCAATTTGGAGGTCATGTGGATTTTCTACAAATTAAACAAGTTCTAGTAATTGTTTTTGTATTAAAAATCTACTTTCCAATTCAATTATTCAATTTCAGACTGTATTGGACTGGGCCTCAATTTTCAGAAAGCGCAGGGGCCCCAGGGTAAAAATCCCCAGACCCAGCGAACAGTGGAGGTGGATGGCGGGTTCTAAATCAACTAAACACATGGGCTCAATTGTAAACTGACCCAGCTGAAGGGGTACCGCCTAATCTAAGCCGTCCGATGGGAAATCAGGGGCTCGGATTAGATCTCCACACCCGTGCAAACCGGTACACGCCAGATCCGCAAGATTTGAATCCAACGCCCCATATCAACTCTCCCCTCTTTTAATCTACAACGTTCATCAATGCTTGGACGTCGCCGATTCACCTAAGCGAAACGGTATGACCCCGTCTAATCTAGACCGCTCAATGGAGGATCGACGACTCAGACTTGTTCTTCCACCTCGCCGCCAACACCGGCGACCGCACCGAACGTTGCGACGACCCGCCATGGCAACGACGCCCACGGCACTAATCTGTATCCGGTTCCTACGTATCTCGGGTGCAAAATGAAATTGAGGGAATGGCGAACACGGGAGACTAATTATTACCAATGTTCCAGCAGTGGCCAGCTCCGTCCACGGCGCGCTGTAGTCCCGCGGCGGAGAACAATTCGATGGCGAGAAATTGGAGGCACACGGCCCGTCCCCTCGCACGGCACTACGACAATCACGAATAGGAGGTTCGGGCGGAGCTCTCTGACCTCACAGCACTGGCTTGAAGGCGCGGGAACAGGATTTCCACCCACGGCCGAGCGCGTAACAGCGATTGGAAGGGGGAAACGAGGGGGAGAGCTCGAGCACTGACGCTGAGGTCGCGGGAGAATCGTAGGGTCGACGAGGAGAAGGGCCGCGGGACACGCTACTTATCCCCGGGAGCCCGGGAGGTCGCGGAATCCGCGGTGAGGAAGATCGGAGTGTTGACCACGCGAGCATGGCGCATTCTGTTGAGATGAGCACGGAGAATAGGTGATGACAGCGTGGCCCCACCGGTAAGACACGCATGTGAGCGGTAGTGAGCGCCATGGGCTAAGCGGGGCAAAAACTGAGTTGGGCCGAATTGAGGTTCCGAAGCCCAGTTAGACTAGGTTGATTTTATTCTTTATTCTCTTTTCTATACTTTCAAGTTCCATTTGAATTCCAATTTGAATTCAAACATAAATTCAAGCTTGTGCTACATTAATCCCCTTTACATTTGTGAAGTTAAAAATACTAGTTTTTTAAAAAAATATAATTATATTATTTATATTATTTATATCCTTTCTCTTCTTCTTATTTTCAAAACCCTATTTTTCAACTTTAGGGTTTCATTCCACTTCTAGTATTTATTATCTTATTGTGATTATCCTTATTATTTTTATTTAATGCACAAACATATAACTCCAACATGATGCATATTATAATTATTTTACCATTTATTTTAATTCATTTCTAAACTTTGTGTATGCTCTTTTCATGATGCAATTAAGGCACACAAAATGTGGAAATCCACTATATTCCTTTGTATACAAATTTGAGTATTACAAATCCTACCCCCCTTAAAAATAATCTCGTCCTCGAGATTTGAAGAAAAGGGATGCAACCAGTTTGGTTTAGGAATCAAAAGTTTTGTTTCATGTTTTTTTAACAGTTAGTAGATGATATGAATATTGTATGTCTAGATATTCATTAGGTCAGGTACGGTTGTGGCAAGTAGAGGTTGTGGCAAGGGTATAATAAGGAAAGACTTCATCCTGAACTGTGGATCTTGATTCCGCTGGCGATTCAACTTGATCTTTGAAGTCTTGAGTTGATGCTTATCTTTCTTTGACGTGGTTGGTCTCCTTTGGTCTTTCTTCTTGGAGTTGCCATCCGAGTTAAGGACACATAGTTAGGATAGCCAGGGTACACGAGGTAGGTAAGTTTGAATAGAGTTTTACTTTGCTTTTGGAACAAATGGACTAGGCAGCTTGTGATGTAGGTTATGTTGTTGTTTACAGACGGGTTAGTATAAGACATTAATTTAGGTTAAGGTATGTTTGTAGAGACAGTGTCTAACCTATATCACCAACTTAGCTAACCTATTAATAACTCACTTTAGACTTTAGATTGGATCATATTAGATTAGATAGAATCTAGATTAGGTTGGATATGACTAGATTAGACTAGATAATATCTAATTACTTTGGATTAGATCATGGTTGTTATTCTAGAGTGGGATAAATATGCTAATTAGGGCAAGATGACTCCATAAAGATGAAGTAGAATCTTTTGAGGTAAGTTAGATCTATTAGGATGACATAAAATCTTTTTAAGATAAGATGAATCTATTAAGGTAAGAGGATATCTTTTAAGATAAGATGGATCTATTGAGATGTGATAGATCTTTAATGAAGGATAATCTAGATTATTTAGTTATCTTATGAATTTTATTTATTTATATTTATGCCTATATGTATATGCAAATGTAATTGTGGACATTACTCCACAACTCATCACACTCAATCAAAGATCCAAATCAGACAAGTATCATAAGAACAAACATTCAAGTTAACAGATACAAAAAAATAGTTATGTTTTTTTTTGTTCCTAAGATTAGGTCTCCTATTCCTAAAGGTCACTTTAGGTACAGGATTTCAAAGTGTGAAATCCACATTTGTCTTTAGAATGAAAAGGTAAGAATAATCAGAGTAAAGCGGAAATAGATGAGAAAAGATTAAGGAAAGTTTTGGAAAGAATCAGAGTAGCAAAGGTAAGTAAGCATTGGTTGTCCAGTTCTATCTAGGTTTCGTCCTACAGTCAACATTCCTCTGATACCACTTCTGTCACACCCGGATTTCGGGGCACCAAGACCCGGGCGCGAACATAATCACCAGGTGTGCTGGGACCAAGTCTCACACATATGATGAATCATGGCACAGGATCGAATGTCACATCTTTACTACATAACAGGAATAAATAAATAATTACATTATAAGGAGACAACGGTCCAGCAACCCCAAGTTGACTGGGAGACGACAGCCTAGACCTCTCACGAACTCATCGCAGCATCCTCCAAGCGCCTCATCCTGCGGTACCTGTTCTTGACCTGTGGGGGGGTGTGAGACAGCAAGAGTGAGCTCACATACGTTCATCGCTCAACAAGTTGTGGGGAATAATGTGCATGAACTCGCCAAAGGTGGGAGCTCACGTGAAGTGTAAGGCTTACCAAAGAGGATGGTTAGAGCTGAGCATTGCTTTTAAAGTTGGTCAAAATTTTATTAGCAGTTACTAAGTATAAGTAAATACCAACCCAATTAAATAGTAGAACAGAAGTAACAACCTCACCTGCGATGCAATGCATATGACAAATTGAGTTTAAGTTCCATAATTTAATCATGTGAGTGTCCGAGCCGCTCATGACCGTGAGCACGGCTAGTATACCAGTTTTACACTCTGCAGAGGTTGCGCATCTTTACCCACAAGTCGTGTTACCCATTTGCCACGGAGTTGATCAGACTCCATACACCTCTACCAAGGAAGCGAGGCAGGGTACCACTACGAGGCCTTTACAAAGTTCCACTAGCTTCAGACTACCCGCTACAGTTTATAGGAAGCTCCAATGCAGGAATCCCTTGCAGGACCGCCATCGCAGCAAAATCCTCCCGAGGGCCTCCCTACACTGACCACTCCCCTACTGCCCTTGCCCCTTTCGGGTAAGGTAGTCTTCCACTAGCTTTCCTAATTAATCGGCCAAGGGCGTCCCATTAAACCCTTGTGGTAGCACTATTTTCCCGGGTGGTTCTCCATGTTCCAATTAACATAATGATCTTATCATGAACGATAAATAACAACGGATAACAAAAGTATAATCATGAGTAATGTATCCTCATATCCAAAACCACATAAAGCACTAGCAAGTACTACCCAAAAAGTTCAGTGGTAACAAGGTATAAAGATAATCAAACTAGGGTATCCTATTAGGACCCATCAAAATTAACCTATGCAGATCATTATGATTAATTAGAACATGAGTGGGTAAAAAGAAGTGATCAAGGGCACAACTTGCCTTCCACGAGCTCCTGCTCAGCAGTCTCTACTTGTTGAACCTCAGTTTCCACAGTGGCTTGCTCGTCTATTCGCATCAATACATTACATACATAGCATAGCATAAATTAACATCACATCAAACATGTAAATAGAATATACAGTAATAAACTAGACATTAAAATAAGATCACAGGAATCAGAATCATTAAATTTGGAGTTATAGAATTCAAGTTATGAATTTCCTAAGGTTTTATGCATTTAATATGGGATTAAGTGAGAAATAAATTTAAATTTGTATTTCATGTAAAAACAGTGGTACTATTTGATAGAGAATACTATTACAAAATTATAGGAACTGGAATGGTCCAATTTGGAGGTCATGTGGATTTTCTACAAATTAAACAAGTTCTAGTAATTGTTTTTGTATTAAAAATCTACTTTCCAATTCAATTATTCAATTTCAGACTGTATTGGACTGGGCCTCAATTTTCAGAAAGCGCAGGGGCCCCAGGGTAAAAATCCCCAGACCCAGCGAACAGTGGAGGTGGATGGCGGGTTCTAAATCAACTAAACACAGGGGCTCAATTGTAAACTGACCCAGCTGAAGGGGTACCGCCTAATCTAAGCCGTCCGATCGGAAATCAGGGGCCCGGATTAGATCTCCACACCCGTGCGAACCGGTACACGCCAGATCCGCAAGATTTGAATCCAACGCCCCAGATCAACTCTCCCCTCTTTTAATCTACAACGTTCATCAATGCTTGGACGTCGCCGATTCACCTAAGCGAAACGGTATGACCCCGTCTAATCTAGACCGCTCAATGGAGGATCGACGACTCAGACTTGTTCTTCCACCTCGCCGCCAACACCGGCGACCGCACCGAACGTTGCGACGACCCGCCATGGCAACGACGCCCACGACACTAATCTGTATCCGGTTCCTACGTATCTCGGGTGCAAAATGAAATTGAGGGAATGGCGAACACGGGAGACTGATTATTACCAATGTTCCAGCAGTGGCCAGCTCCGTCCACGGCGCGTTGTAGTCCCGCGGCGGAGAACAATTCGATGGCGAGAAATTGGAGGCACACGGCCCGTCCCCTCGCACGGCACTACGACAATCGCGAATAGGAGGTTCGGGCGGAGCTCTCTGACCTCACAGCACTGGCTTGAAGGCGCGGGAACAGGATTTCCACCCACAGCCGAGCGCGTAACGGCGATTGGAAGGGGGAAACGAGGGGGAGAGCTCGAGCACTGACGCTGAGGTCGCGGGAGAATCGTAGGGTCGACGAGGAGAAGGGCCGCGGGACACGCTACTTATCCCCGGGAGCCCGGGAGGTCGCGGAATCCGCGGTGAGGAAGATCGGAGTGTTGACCACGCGAGCATGGCGCATTCTGTTGAGATGAGCACGGAGAATAGGTGATGACAGCGTGGCCCCACCGGTAAGCCACGCATGTGAGCGGTAGTGAGCGCCATGGGCTAAGCGGGGCAAAAACTGAGTTGGGCCGAATTGAGGTTCCGAAGCCCAGTTAGACTAGGTTGATTTTATTCTTTATTCTCTTTTCTATACTTTCAAGTTCCATTTGAATTCCAATTTGAATTCAAACATAAATTCAAGCTTGTGCTACATTAATCCCCTTTACATTTGTGAAGTTAAAAATACTAGTTTTTTAAAAAAAATATAATTATATTATTTATATTATTTATATCCTTTCTCTTCTTCTTATTTTCAAAACCCTATTTTTCAACTTTAGGGTTTCATTCCACTTCTAGATTTATTATCTTATTGTGATTATCCTTATTATTTTTATTTAATGCACAAACATATAACTCCAACATGATGCATATTATTATTTTTTTACCATTTATTTTAATTCATTTCTAAACTTTGTGTATGCTCTTTTCATGATGCAATTAAGGCACACAAAATGTGGAAATCCACTATATTCCTTTGTATACAAATTTGAGTATTACACTACACATCAGGCATTTAACTCTATTCTGATGCTATAAAAGGGGGAGTACTGCAACATAGTGCAGGGATTGCATTTGATTCCACCTAGGCTCCATTAGATATAGGTTGCTCCAAGACTCCATTAGGCCAACATAGTTGAAGGCAGACTAAAGGTCAATTAGTCTAGACCTCTCACCAAAACCAAAAAGAAAAGGGTGAGCTAGTCCGTCATCTGGCTTAGTTGATATATGAGCATGTACTATTCTTCACCTTTGTATTCACTAATCTGTCATACACAAAAAGGACATATGAAATTAGGCATATGTGGTTCGAACCTCTATAAATCACTTGTGTGCTAGTAGCTATAGTGGGACCCCAGATCTAGCGAGCCTCCAGCCTATGGCCCTCACTCTCTAACTCTACAAACTTCTCATGTACCTATGTTACCCTGGTATCGTTAATTTGTTACGCGATGATATTTGGCAAGCTAGGTTGGTGCTCTTTGCTATGTCATGCTGCTATGGTCTCACTTGCACTCCCACATGATGGAGTAATTGCCTCTAACACCGTCTCTATCAACTCTGATCACGAGTCGTGGCATAGACAACATCACAATCCTACTCAGTCTTATCCTACGTTGCCTCATGCAGGAGCACACCACCAGCTGGGTCATGTGGTGCCACTCTAACAGACCTAACTTCATCCCATGATTCTTTTAGAGTATGCAATGTCCTAGAGACATCACAACAAATGTCTAGCTAGTCACTCCTTTTGGAATGAACGATCTGACGCAAATCACTGTCACAACTTCATTTTAGTAGCTTGACAAGGCAACCTCCAAGAATGGAGGTTCATCTCAATAGTTGTCATCTCGGCGAGCTCGTCGATGCCTCGATTCAAATAGTGTCTCTATTTTTTTACATATCAGTATTAGATTTGTTCTAAGTTAAACATTTATTTTTTAAAAAAGCTATATTTATTTAGATTTACAATTAGAAATATTTTCATAATATATTATTCATATGTTGTGGAAGTATAAGAATTATTTAGATAAATGGCTAATGATAGTAATATTCAACTTTGAACAAAGTTAACATGCCATGTTAAAAAGAACATGAGTACTCTCTGTATTAAAAAAATATAACTCTGAGTAAATTTTTTTTTAACTTTCATCATCTCTATAGAAAAAGATTACACGTTAAACAAGTATCACTATATTGATCATAAAATATTTTTTATAGTAATTTTTGTTAAAGGTGTCAACATTTATATTTTTTGACTATAAAATTGGTCAAACTTCCGAAAGTTTTAAAAGTCTCAAACCTTTGTTTTTACGGAGAGTAAGAGAAAAGGGTCGGGCACTCATTGCAATGCTGAAAATTACAACCAAGCCCACTCAGTAAACTGGTCAGGCCAGATTATGTCAGGTTTTTGTGGATAGAGCAGATCAGACAGCCACAGCCTACGGGGAGACGAACGCCTTTCATGTTTCAGCCCGTTCATCCTCCATAAAGATGGTTCAACGGTATTCTTCTCGGCCCAAGCAGCCAACTCGCTCGGGGCTCCAATCGCCGCGGACGCACGGCTGGCCGCTGCGCCGGCAACGGACGTCCACCGACGCCCGATTTTCCGTCCTCTCCACACGAAGCCGCTGCGCGCCTGTGGTCCGTCGACCACAGCCACCAGCAACGGCCTGCCGGCGGTGCCTCCCTTAGCATTGCGGCATACGCTCCACGCGCATGATCCGCCAACAACTGCCACAGACCGAGCCGGTAAAATTTGATGCCCTCATATAAATATTAAAATTAGGCCTATTCTAGTGAAAAATAAAATTTTGTTAATATATATTTGATATTTTGTAGCAATAGCGTATAATACAACATGATAATAAGTAAACATACCTTGAAACGAACTCTTCAATTATATCTCCATATTGAATCTTCTCCAAAAGTATACTCTTCAACTAAATGAACTCTTCAATTATATCTCTATATTGTAAGGGAGATAAAATATAGATAATCAATTGTCCTCACCCTCACAAGAGCAAGCGCAGTGCAGAGTGCAGACTGCTGGAGTGCTAGGAGCCAAAACGTCAAAGCAAGCTGCTGGCGGCGGCGTGGTTATTTTTCTAATCCCTAATCGGCTAGCGCCTAGCGGGGCTAGGAGGCGTGTGTGTGGGCTAGATTAAAGTATATAAATATAATATTATGCATTGGAAAATATATGAGGCCCTTGCAAAACTTGAGGCCTGATTACTGCCGTCCACAGTCCACACAACTGAGAAGTGATGGGCGGCGGCGCCTCCAGCGGCCGGTAAGGCTAGCTCCACCAAACCAAGGGACTCGAAAGGGTTCTGTATCCTAAATATAGAGGATTAAATGGTCATCTATGCTTTTCAGCAGCGTCCTCTAAACGGTCCTCTAAATTTAGAGGACGCTACTGGATTCTCTATATATAGAGTTTTTCTAAACGGTCCTCTATCCATTTAGATACTTTAAATAACCGGTTTAGAAAAACTAAAATATGTACAATACATTTGAGAGTATGACAAATACGTATGTACAAAAAATAAAAATAAAAAATGTCTCTAATATAGATATTTAAGTATAGAGGACGTGATTTAGAGGATGTTATTGGAGAGAAAGGAGATATAGGGGATGAAATCTTTTAGAGGGAACTATAAAAGACGGATATAGATGATGGATATAAAGTACGTTGCTGGAACAGCCTTAAATCCTGGCCATCCTCTCCTGTGGCGCCACTCTGGCGCTCCCAAACCATCCTATTCATTTTTTCGACAGTTCCCCTATGGCAAGGAGCAGTCTGAGTGACACGAACAGAAGCCTAGGGATAGAATTTTGGCAGGCACCATAATATATCCAGGCGTATGGATGCCAAACAACCAGACAGCGATGTGAGTTGCCTGCGCGGGTTCCATTCGATCCATCTTTTTAGTTCTATTTTTTTTAAAAAAATATATGTTCAGATTTCTGATGAAACTAAAATTGTTTCTAATCATCTTTTTGTGAAGAGTTTTTTCGAGAATCTGGATTCATAAATAATCTATTTGTCATGAGAATCTAAATATCACACAGTTTATATATATAGAGGAAGATGAAAGGGTCCATAGGCTTAGGGTCTAGTAACCGACGGATTCCTCTTATTCGCGATGATTTTCGTAGAAATAATTCTCATAAAAGCGGAATAAGAAGCGAAACATTTGGCTGACAGAATCGGATTTTGATGGTCAAAATCCGATTTTAAGCTAAAGCAAACACCCCCATTATCTATATCACCGATGTCACATAACTCAACTTTATAGATCGTGGCATCAAGATACCGATGTGGACGCCACACAACACATTGATGCCATGACACATGGCGCTGAAGTCGGTGCCATAAATTTTGCCATTAGCATCGACCTCGACTCCATAAATTTTAGCATGGAGGCCACCACTTATCCAGTGGAATCTTCTTTGTGTCGTTGTGTCTCTGAGTCTCTCTCTCTCTCATCAATAGTTCCTTGTCCTCCCCTTCTCTTGTCAGCCGCATCTCGACTGCCGTTGCCTACACGTTCTCCCCTGCCCACACGTCTAGCCCCGCCCACATGCATGCCCCTTATCGACGCTCGCTTGCTCCTATCCTCTGTCGTGCGCCTGCCCCACGGATCACCTTACCAAACAAGAACTGGTGAAATCCGTCATTTTTTCTCATTCTCGTTGTACACCAAAAAATGAAACCGGTACGGTTTTTGATGTATTCCAATTTGAAATTTCAAAGTATAAAAGTCAAATTTTGGTCAACAAAACGTTTTTTTGGAAATCAGAAACGAGAATGCAATCCCTGCTCTTCCCCCACCAGGGCCACTCCATGGAAATCACAAAGTACAAAAGTCAAATTTTATGTCATGTGATATCATATATGGAGGCTATGATAAAAGATTGATAAAGTTCTGCTAAATTTTGACACGTACCACCATAAATACAAACTTTGAGTACTTAAGATACGTCAAACCTTCTCAAACTGTGGTCGATCATCAATAGTTTTCAGAATATCTCTGTTCGTAATTTTCTTCTCGAGCTCGAGCATCCTAGTGGTGTTTTAAACTTCTAGCCTTGCTTGCTTATGGTATTCTCGCGCAGAGGATGGGCATAAGGGCGATCGACCTTTTCACGCTGGACAAATAAATAGGGCAGGGGGGTCGGCGCCAATCTCTGCCACATAAGCGCCAACTCGGTATAGAGGAACAAGATCTTGATGCTGAAACGTGTAACCTCGACGCCAATAGTGATGACGGCGAGGTGAGGATCCATTTAGTGAATTTAAACAAAAAAAGATGTAGTTTTGAATTTTTTTTCGAA
Source organism: Zea mays (assembly GCF_902167145.1). Taxonomy (NCBI): domain Eukaryota; kingdom Viridiplantae; phylum Streptophyta; class Magnoliopsida; order Poales; family Poaceae; genus Zea; species Zea mays. The sequence continues at coordinate 33,255,026 of NC_050096.1, forward strand.
AAAGGACCAAAAGTCAAAAACGACGACATCATCACCTACTTGCCTTCATTGGTAAAAAAAAACCTGCCGCAATTCGATTTCTCTGATTACAGCTGACAAAAGTGCAAACTGTAGCGCGAAGATGGTCACCATGTTGTATCAGTCACTTTGCGCATGGGATGGTCCCAAGTCTCAACCTAATAAGCCCCAAGAGGAAACTTAGAAGCCGCTAGGCATGTAAGCTGACACGACCTCTTAGTCTGTTTATCATTAGAGGCTATAAATAGCCGAGTAAAACACTATTTCAACATTATAAATGCTATAGGAAAAATAAATTTTAAATAGGTATTAGAATAGTTCCTTGCCGATGAGGATAACCTTACACAACGCAAGTTCCTCGCTGAAATGTGCTTACTAGTAATATCCTACATCAATGACATCCATGTCCATAGACGGATGAAACTTCATCCTCTGTCCTGCCAAAAATAAAAATAAAAAAGCTCATCCGCTTGTGTCACCACTAGAGATGGCCAAACGGGCCGGCCCGGCCCGGCCCGGCCCGGGCCCGGTGAAGCCCGGCCAAAACCGGGCCGGGCCTGCTGAGCCAGCGGGCTTAAGTTTCTGTCCAAGTCTGGCCCGCAGCGGGCCTAAACGGGCCGGGCCGGCCCGTTTAGCACGAAAAAACGGGCCGAAAAGCGGGTAAACGGGCAGGTAAGCACGTTTTAGTGTAAAAAAAAACGGGCTTAACGGGCTTAGAGGTAAACGGGCCGTGCCGGGCTAGCCCGCCGTGACTAGTTTCCTGTCCAAGCCCGCCCGCTTATTCTACCGTGCCGGGCTCGGACCGGGCCCAAAAAGCGGGCTTCGTGCCGGGCTCACGGGTCTCGTGCTTTTTGGCCATCTATAGTCACCACCCACTCGGCTTGGCAAGTCAGAACGGAGTGGAGCTCATGCCCAGCCTCCTCCATTGGGCGCTTTTTTTCTCGATCGACATGCCGATCTGGTACGGTGCTCCCTTTCTCGCAAAAGGCAGACGGCAGAGATGGAAGGAGGCACGGGGGTTTGCTGGTCTCATTGGATATGAGTCATCGGTACTAGCTGAGTGGCGACTGCTACTCTGCTATGACACATGACACATGGACATTCTTCAGACTGGTAGACTGGTAGTTGCAAAAGCGGGTCTGCTATATCCACTCTTGCTGATCTGTTGCGAGGACTTTTGCCGGAAATCCAGTCATAACTATCACGGATTACATGAGCCCATCTCTAGATCCACGATTAGTCCTACCCAACGAGTTGGAGAAGACGTGTGAGTCAGACTAAGAAATGTCTGCGTCTAAAATGGTCACAACTGTGGCCTCCCTTTTTCGTCATCGTTAAAAAAGAGCACATCCATCTCCATCAAAAGTTTACGTGCACGCGTATTTTCTGTCTTCTGGGCATCCCGAAGGGTCCCACCTCCGATGCTATATCCTACTCTATCCCACCCAAAATAAAATTTGTTTTATACTTTTAGCTGACTCATACAATAATTAATGTACTTGTTTTATATATATATATATATATATATATATATGTGTCTATATTCATCATCGTGTATTTAAATAAGCTACCAACTTAGCAAATATAGTACTCTCTCCATTCTTTTTTATTTTTCATGTTTTACTTAAAAATGAACTAGCGATCGACAAATATTTGAGAACCGATGTGGTAATATGATACAATATAAATGCAGAGTTGTTGAACATTGGCCCAAGAGCAATAGGATTCATGACGGTGGCGATGACAGAGGAGCAATAAATGGATAAACTGGGGGTTATTATATGATGGGACCGAACTAAAAGTCTGCAATACATGCACACTCCGTCCATAAATAAAGAATGTATGCCATACTTCTTAAGGTTTGAATATAACTAAGACAATAGAAAACAATCTTGATATTTATATATCTAATAAATTTATTATAAAAATATTTTCTTCTCAAATGTAATAACACTTATTAGTCATTATGGACACTGATATTGTTTTAAATTATATTTGCTTAATTTTATTTTTTAAAAAAAAAAACTTTCTTGCTCTAAAAATGATATGTATGTTTATTTTAGGACGGAGGGAATTGTTCCATATGGCCGATGGAGGCTATATAGGGATGCTTATGTTTGAGTGTTGATAATGATTATTACTAGACTCCAGCAACCCATGTTATATTGTTTATCCATTCCAAAAAAACTGTGTGTTATTAGAACGCTTGAATCTGTTTTATTTGGGTTGAATTGTTCCAATAATACCTTTTTTCTATTGGATTCTTGAAATCCGATAGGACCAGCATCATCTGAACCTTTCTCCCGTTCGGTGAAAACAAAACATGTGCGCGGGGCCGCGGGTGCATCGGATGTGTTATCAGTCTTGGCTGGAGCCACGTGGGCATGTGTTTTCGGGTGGAGAAAATACCGCACACCTGTGGGGTCTGTGGGCCAAAAATCGTGGGAAAGAACTTAGAAACAACTAGTAAAAGATGTGCGAATGCCATAACCCGTCTATCCCAAATACTCACATTTTTGTCGTGCCTGCAAACCCGTACCGTTTGACGCCTCTGTCGCGCTGTGCTGCCGCGGCAATACGTGCCTCGTGCTTGAGAATGATTGAGATCCCGTGCGCCCATCAGCCCATGTGGGAAGGCGAACTAACTGCTTGTCTTGTTGGTTCTGCTCAGCTCTTGTAGCACTAGGCAGCTGTGCTCCCCCAGTCCCCTCCTCCCTCCTCATGAAACGGGCGGGCGATGATTCCTGGGCATGTGCTCGCTCGCTCGCTCGCTTGCCAACAACATGTTAGCGTCGGGCACTGAAGCTGGTAGCCGTCGCTGTCGCTGTCGTTGTCGAATCTAATGGCCCGAGCCGTCCTTGATTATTCCAGGCGTGAAACCTTATACCAAACACGAATACTCACTCCACTCCACCTCTGTTATTTTTTCCAGCTCCTTTTCCGCTAGGGAAGATTTCCCGTGGACGATGGAAAATCTCAAAATTCCAGATCGGTGAGGTGAAACCGAAACGAGCACACCACGTAACCGAAACCCGCACGGGCACAGCTTCCGGCCGGCGCGGGCCTTTTTTTTCCTTTCCTGCTCTGCTCAGCTTCCCCGTTTCTTCCCGCGTCGATCACCTCCGCTCCACACATCATTTCCCGTCGTCGACGATCATCTCTATAAAATGGACTACCGGACGAGGAGGTCAAAATACCAGCCAGCTCCGATCGGTCGCTCACGGGCGTCGAGATATTTTTGGGAGCTGATATCACCGCGACGCCGCGCACGGAGCCCGGAGCAAGGCGTGGTGGGACCGGTTATTGGTAGCGTATAGCAGCCCCACGCGCGGACAAAAAAGGAAGTCGGCGAGGGGAGCTGGACTCGGTGCCGACTTTGGCTGGGAGGCTGACCTCAGGGCCCAAGTGACCGACGGTCCTCCCCTCCCCTCTCCTTGGGGGGTCGGTCGTCCTCGTCCCTTGGGCTGCGCTGAGAGCCTGGACTCCTCCTATATAAAGTCAAGCGGACGTCAAAGATCAGTCGTCCGCCTCTCATCCCTCCCGTTGCGGCCGACCATCACCAACGGAAGTCGGCAGAGTGAGCCAAGGCCCTGTGTGTGTGTGTGTCTGCCACATTACCTACCCAGATCGAAATGGCGCGGTGCCCAGCTGCTCATGCCGCTCTCTGCTCCCTTGCTCTGCTCCTCCTGCTTCCAGGTGAGTTCGTGATCTCTGCTCTGCTCTGCTCCGCTCTGTCCCCGCCCTTTCGCATTCAAGCAGTGCGCGCTGCTGTTCCGTGACCCCGCGCTGACCCTCCGTGCGGCCGGCGCGCGCGCTTGCCTTGCAGCTGCGCGGGCGGCGACGTTCACCATGACCAACAACTGCGGCTACACGGTGTGGCCGGGGCTGCTGTCGGGCGCCGGCACGGCGCCGCTGCCCACGACGGGGTTCGCGCTGGCGCACGGCGCGTCGGCGGCGGTGGACGCGCCCGCGGGCTGGTCGGGCCGCGTGTGGGCGCGCACGCTCTGCGCCGCGGACGCCGCCACCGGCAGGTTCTCCTGCGCCACGGGCGACTGCGGCTCGGGAGCCGTCCAGTGCAACGGCGGCGGCGCCGCCCCGCCCGCCACGCTGGCGGAGTTCACGCTCGGCGGATCCGGCGGCCTGGACTTCTTCGACGTCAGCCTTGTGGACGGCTACAACGTCCCGATGCTCATCGTCCCCGCGCAGGGCGCGGGCGGTGGTGGCAGCAGCAGCAGCAGCAACGGGTCCGCGGGCGGCTCGAGCAAGTGCATGGCCACCGGCTGCCTCGTGGATCTCAACGGCGCGTGCCCAGCTGATCTGAGGGTAATGGCTGCGTCGGCGTCGGCGTCCGCGTCCGGCGCCGGAGGGGCTGTGGCGTGCCGCAGCGCGTGCGAGGCGTTCGGGTCGCCGCAGTACTGCTGCAGTGGCGCCTACGGAAACCCCAACACGTGCCGCCCGTCAACCTACTCGCAGTTCTTCAAGAACGCTTGCCCGCGCGCCTACAGCTACGCCTACGACGACTCTACCTCCACCTTCACGTGCGCCACCGGCATCAGCTACGCCATCACATTCTGCCCGAGCACCACCAGGTAAATTCTTTCCCAAAATGGAGGTTTCCCTTGTCATACAAGCTCCAAAGGTTAGTGTTTACCTGAAATGGCACCAAATTATTGAGGTGGCTGAATGCCTATTCCGGATGGCAAATTGGATAGCTTGAGACCAGAGGCTGAGACATCACACAGACAGTCCACACCACTAAGGCTTTATTTGTGTACTCTATTAGGGCTTGTTCGGTTCTACCCCAGTCCATATGGATTGAGGGGGATTGAGGGGGTTTCAATCCCTAACAAATCAAAATCCCCTCCAATCCGTATCAATCCCCTCCAATCCATATGGATTGAAAATAACCGAACAAGCCCTTATTAACCTCACTCCATATCGGTTGAGATGTATTAGGGTTTAAGGTCATGTTTGGTTTGATCGACTAAAGATTAGTCCCTTCATTTTAATCTTATTTAGTTTCTAAATTGTCAAACGGTAGTACTAAAATAGGAGGCTAAAATGGACTAAACCATATTAATTCCACATTTGCCCCTCATTTAGTTTAATTGTACTAATAGCAGGAGAATGTTAAAGGTCATTTTAGTGTTTTTATGAGTCATTTAGTATATTTTTACTAATTTTAGTCCATAGGACTAAACATGTTAGGTACTAAACTTTATTCTCCTAACTAAATTTAGTCTCTAGACTAAAGAAACCAAACATGACCTACATTAGTTTAAAATACACCTTAATACATCTCACACGAATTGAGCTCAATACTAGAGTATCCAAGCTAGGTTTAAAGAGTTATTCATTTTACTTTTAATTCATGTGAATTAAGTGGGATTGAGTGAGTTTCAGTCCAAACAATTAAAAAAATATTTTTTCCGAATCTTACTTAATCCATACGTGATAAAATAACCTAACAAGTACTAATGTGTTATCGTGGGCAATGTCCGATGAGAACCTTTTTCTAACCGCTATCTCCGACTGGGGGTGGTTGGTTCTGTGGACTAAAGTTTAGCTCGGGTTACATTAAGCGTTTGACTTTCAAATATGAGTATGAAATATAGACTCAACCAACTGTAATAGATTCGTCTCACTTTTTAATCTTCGGCTGAGAAATTAGTTTTATAATCCGACTATATTTAATACCCCGAACGGAGGTTCAAACATTCGATGTGATAGGGGCTAAATTTTAGCAGGGGCAAACCAAACAGCCCTCTGAAGCTGTGCTGGTCGGCATCGTCTACACTCCTGTCAGAAAAAAAAAATGTCTAGCCGTTGATGGCTCTGACGAGACGAGGAGGAGGAGAGGCGGCAACGGCCAACGGGCGGATCCAACGGGCTATGGATCCAGGGCCTAGACACTGCTGGTTTGCGTGTGGTCACTTCTCCTGCCCGCACACCCAGGCCAACGGGCCGCTACTGGCTTCTAGTTCTAGTAGCCGTTTCAACCGTACGGTCCCCATACCATAACCATAGGCCCTTGCCCTGTCCTGTCTTGTCCTATCCTGCACCCCCAACTGCAACCCATGTTCCCACGCTCAGAGAGGCGTGCAGTGCAGCTGCCCAAGACATTCAAGTTCCATGTACCACCACTGTCCCGGACAAAAGATCTCGCATCAAATCCTCTCCGATTCTTGTACTGTCATGTTAAATTCTCTCTACCGTCACGATGTTAAAGAGCTTCACCCACCGCGTGGCACTGTAATTCCGTTTTTGTTTGTACCATGTGCTAACATTGGTTTTACTCCTTTTCTAGCGGCAAGTACTCCGGCGAGAACCCGCAGGCCGCGGGCGTGCAGCCCACGAACGGCTCGATGGTCTACCTCGGCGGCGAGCAACTCGCCACCTCGGTCGCCGCCGCGGCCCGTGCGTCACAGCTCCTCCTAGCCGCCGCCGCCCTCGCCGCCGTCGCGCTGCTCTGAGCTTCGTTCCCGACGTGGCCGTGTGAAGTCGGCGGCTCGAGTCTTTGTCCTCTTTCCGGCGTGACGGGGCCAGCGATAAAAGATTCGACAACCAGCAGAGAGGCTCAGACGAGACGAGTGACGACGGTGCTGCTACGACTAACCGAGAGAAAAAAAACAATGAAATATAGGTAGCTTATGGCGTAGGGTTTAGGATAACTGGTAGCATGAGTTTTAACCTTTGCATTCTTCTCCACGCTTCCTCGATTTGTTGAGCCAGCCGAAAGATGTATTCTATATTTCTATCCATCGTTGTTCGCCGTGATGCTATAGATTACAGCAATGATGATTATTTACTCTTTACCAGTTGAACATAGACCCTATTTGTTTCGGATTATAATCTCTCTAGATTATATAATCCAGCGCAAATAATTTAATAGATAAACAAACACCTAGTTTATGAGTTCAGATTATATAATCTAAAGTTCAGATTATGATAATCTCATAATCTCCTCAATAGTAGTTTATTTGAAATTATTTTGGCAAAAGACCCACTACCAATAGTTATGTAAATAGAAATTACAATATATGTCATCCTTATTTCCTCACCTCAAATAAACAAGGATATTACTGTCTTTATAAATAATCTACATTTGTATAATTTAGACTACTAAACAACTACGTGTAGATTATAATATGTCTAGATTATATAATTTAGATTATATAATCTATAAGCTGAAATAAACAGACCCATAGTGGAAAACAACGAAAGGGTAAAAAACCAATATTCATAGAAAGCTATGTTTCCTTTGACTTTTGGTCGAATACCCGTATGACAGAGACCTTCACGGGCTCAATGGCATTCACCCGGGCATCTGCACTCTGCAGCATGAGTAGTGCTGGGAATTGGGCCGGGTCGGGCCAGCCTGGCGCAAGCCCATCGTGCTTCGTGCTAAATAAGTTCGGGCCAGGAAAGCCCAAACAATTTTTAGGTTGTGCTGTATCAGTCTGAAGTGTACAAACAGTGACCCGATCCGGTCCTAAACCACGTCGTGCCTTCTTTGGGCCGTGCCGGCCCAAGCCTGGCCCGTATATTTGACCACATAAAATGAAAATATTATAACCATACAAAGTTAATAGCTTACTAAATTAAAGATATTAAACAATTATAGCATAATTTAACCACATAAACTCAAAATATAACAACAATATAAACTCGATATCTTACTAAATTAAAGAAATTAAACATATTGGGCTTAATTAGGCTGTGCCGACCCAAGCCCGACCCATCTATGCGGGCCGTGCCGGAGGCCCGACGGGTCGGAATTTGAGGCCCGACCAGGCCTGCTTTCGGGCCGTGCTAGCCCGGCCCATATTATTTCGTGTCGTGCCGTGCCGTGCTTTGGACTCTTATTTTTGGGCCGTGCTCGTGCTGGCCCGAAAAGCCCGGCCCAGATTTCCAGCACTAAGCATGACTTCACTGTTCGCGCAGCTGTGTCAAAGCCACTTTATTATAACTTTATTGTACTGTTATATGGGAGAAGAAAGGAACGCCCACACGAGCTAGTCTCGCTGAGCAAAGAAAAAAAAGCGTGTATCATTTAGCCCGTAGATTTACGGGACCGTAGTCTTCTTTTTGCAGTTTTTGGCTGTTTGACCTAAACTATTTGGGTTATAGGGTTTTGTCTCTTTTCATTGTTGCGCCATGACACGGCAACTAGATTCTACAGGGTCTGTCTGTACTGAAGATTTGAGGCAGAAGAATTTGTAACCTTTGGTCCTTACCAATTCTGCACAGAGAGAGAAAAAAAAAAGGTTTTTAAGAAGCGCCTAGCGAAACTAGTATTTTCTCCAGCGCCCTACGTCTTCTGTCTAAATCAAGTTTTAATTTGTCTGTCGCCGACTGTCTCTACCATCAGCTGCTTTGATATGAAATTGTCTAACTATTTACCATCTTGAAAATCACTCGAACATATCGGGATCTACCGCCGCTAATTACTATGACGTCTTGATAAGCACTTAACCACTCCTGCTCCTCCTGAGCCAGAAATTCATCTGACCACACCATGGAAAACCGAGCGGAAATTTTTCCTACACTGCCCATGATAAGCTTACCTATGCTTATGGTGATGGGTGCGAATCGGGGTCACCTACAAGTTCGATCCATGTGTCCGTGACAATCCTGCCGAAGCAGCAATGCGAATCATTGTCCTAATGTACCATCCCACATTTTAAAGCCCAGATATGAAACAGGGCCCAATAATAACTCATCGGACTCAACCTGGCAATCAAAGCAAGCCCATCTAATATAACTGGCCCAACAGTGGTACGTCCCACGAGTAAAACTAAGCCCATTGCAAGTCCACACTAATTATGTCTTTTTTTTATCTAACTTTGCTTCCCTCCGACTGGTATAGGAAACCTGGAAAAGCAAAGAGCTGCATAGTCCGGTGTCTGAGACATCGACAAGCGTTCCTTATTAAAACAGCAGCGTCTTCACTGCTTTGGAGCTACAAACAGAGTCTCAGCCAATGAGTACCTTTGAACAGAACCTGTAAATAAATCATCATATGAGCGTTATCAAACACTAAGGTATTCATGCTTATCCAAATAGTCTAGCACAGAGCTAAGACATTTAACAAGATTCTCAGTCTTCAAATCCACTCCCAACAACTAAGTCCTAAAGATATGTCTAACAGATCTAGGGCACGTCAAACCAAAGCAAATGGGTAACAATCGCAACAAGTGATGAGGAAAATGACAGTTAAAATAAATGTTGAATGGATTCATTCAGATTACAGAACACATATTTTTTGTTACCTTGCGAGTTGCGTTTTGCTAAATTGTCCTTTGTCAGCATCACTCCTTTCAATAAGAACCACTTAAAATTTTAACCTTAAGAGGTATTCTTAATTTCCAGATTAAATTAACTTCTGATGAAACACAATCTCGTTATTTATAAGAGACCCATACATAGATTGAACCGCAAAACACCCATAGGAATTTAGATTCCATTTAAAAATATCGTTTTCAGCTTGTAATTGAACATGTATTAGATTATGCCACAAGATGAGGTTGGTCCAACTAAAGCCCTACAGAATGAGACTTAGGAACTGATCACAAAACTGTAGCAACCGTGGAATTTTTTGTCTCACAATCTAGTATAGACTCGGATATTGAGACATAAACGTATGATTTTCTAGCCATTTATCTTCCTAAAACATAATATGTTCCCTATTTCTTAGGATGAACTTTCCTAGTCTTAAAAAGGTATCCTTCACCATCATTAACCCCGACAGCGTGAATCCCCAGGTTTACATGTCACTTTAGACAAAGGGTACCTATAGAGATTCTTTTTATGTAACAACTGTTGCCATAAGCCATCCTCGTTAAGCAATTTAAAAAGGCATTTGCTTAATAAACATTTATTTTCAACTTTTATGTTCTGAATTCCTAACCCGGCTTATTCCTTAGAGCAACTCCAACAGGGACCTTATATAGAATGGTATTTTAAAATAAAGGGCTTTCTCTAGAAAAAAAACACCTCCAACAGGAGCCTTATTTTGCAAAAAATTATCAAATCCTTTTAGGACCCAGCCCATCGGTCCTTAGTTTAGGACTCCAACCAACCGGCCCTATTCCATCTTCCCACGTCGACAGACTCGTCAGAAACTTCCAATCGAGTGATCCCTTCCACGCCGCCGCTACTATTCTTCTACTCTGCAGCTTGCCGTTCGCCGGAGCGGATGAACGCCAGACCCTCTTCTCCTCCGCGTCTGCGGCCACTGGCCAGGAATCGTCGATCTGGGTTGGCTGCTGCTGTAGATGTGATCGGTGGGGTGCGAATGACGGCAGGTGCGACCCGTGCGTCATCTGATCTTGCGTTCAGGCGTCGAGTGACGGCTACCAATGGTGATTCTCGTTTATCAGTGGCGGCGACGACATACCAGTCCACTTCACCGGCGGCGGCTACGTATGAGGCATCTTTGCCAGTTGTGGATGACTACAGGTACCATTCTTTTTGTTCTCTGATTGTTCTCATTCTACCATCGTTTGCATTGACTGAACCATCATCCAATAGTTTGATGTATGGTCGTACAAATTATGATTGTATCTGAACTCCCGAGATTATCAAGATCATGACATTGTTATTTATAGCAGTATAAACTGCTAGACAGTGCAAGTGTTTTTCCATTTTACCCAGTCTATGCCACTCAATTTCAATTGTTTTGCAGCACGATGCAATCTGGTTATTACACCAGTCTACTGAACCAAGACCCTGAAAATGTTTTCATTTTTGAGGAAAATATGGACAATGCAAATGAAGTCATGGCATCACCCGCATCAAATTGTTTGAATTCACAATCAAAATCTAGAGGTCGTTCTAAGAATTTTAATGAACCTGAAGACATTTTGTTGATATCAGCATATCTCAATATAAGTAAAGATGCAATTACTGGAAGAGATCAAAAGGATGGTAGATTTTGGGAGAGAGTTGAGAAGTACTTTCATGTCAATAAAACTTTTGAGACAGATCACAATTGGTCTTCGCTGAAACATCGATGGAGTATAATTCAAAAAGAGGTGAGTATTTTTCAAGGTTTCCATGACAGCATAGAAAGGAGGAATCAAAGCGGAAAAACAAGCAGTGATAAGGTAAATTACACTTGTATAAAAACTACTACTTTGAATTTTACATTTCATATGAAGTTTTTGAGTTTTGTTTCTCACTGTTGTGTATGTTGTTAGCAGAAGCAAATGCAATGTTCCATGAAATGAAAGGAAAGGCTTTTTCGTTGTTCCATGCATGGAACATTCTCATGCATGAACCAAAGTGGACTGAAGATAAAGTATCCAAGGAAGGTCTAGGATGTAACAATGCCACTGGTGGAGCTCAGCCCAATGCTCAAAGGCCAACAGGTAGAAAAGTTGAAAAGGAGAATATGAAAGAAAAAAAGCGCAGGGATGATGAAGCTGATCCTTTCATTGAAGAAGTTAAAAAAATGAGAGAGTCAAGGGAACAAATTGCGATGGGAAGAAAAGATCGTGATGATAAGTTAATTGAGCTTGAAAACAAAAAACTGCAATTGGAGCAAGATCAACATGACGAGAAGATAATGACAACCGACACCAGCAATATGGATGATCAGGCAAAGAAGTACTTTAAGTTGATGAAAGACGAGATTTTAGCTCGTCGTTTCGGAAGTGGGTAGTCATAGATGTTTTGTTTATTTACAAATAGGATAAGACTTTATGAAATTTGTATTAAGACATCTTGCAGCACAATGAATAAAAGAGTGATATTATGGACTACATATGTCTGACTGAAATCTCTATGGCGCGCAACTATGGACAGATCACATGTATGGACATGTATGGCTCTGTTCACTTTCTATGGCGCGCATGTTGAAAAGCTATTGCTTTCATACAGGATGCAAAAAGGGAAACAAAAAAATTACAGGATAAAAACTGGCAAGACTTTAAACTACTGATCTCCTTTCCGCTCCCATAGATGTTCAACCAAATCTCGCTGTAGTTGGTTGTGCAATTTAGGATTTTGGATTTCTTTATGCTTCTTCAAGAAGAATAAAAATTTTGAAGTCCCTTTATGTGAAACCCAGCCACTTGCGTCATCATCTCCCTTGTCATAGGGTGCCTCTTGGCGACCTAATTCACATTCGTCTTCAATTATCATATTGTGCATTATTATGCATGCTTGCATAATGTCTCTTAGAGTTGCTTCATCCCACATTCTAGCAGGAACTCGTACAACGGCAAAGCGAGCTTGTAATACTCCAAATGCACGTTCAACATCTTTTCTCTGAGATTCTTGAGCTTTAGCAAAATTTCTGTCCTTCAAATTTACTCGGGCCTTGATTGTTTTCACAAATGTGGACCAAGTTGGATAGATTCCATCTGCTAGATAGTAACCCTGATTGTAATTGTGCCCACCATTTGTATAGTTAACTGTTGGGGCCTCGCCTTGTGCAAGTCTGTCAAAAATAGGAGATCTATGCAAAACATTTATATCATTAAGTGATCCTCGTAGTCCAAAGAAAGCATGCCATATCCATAAATCGGTAGATGCCACTGCCTCTAATATAATGGTTGGTTCCTTCACATGACCACAATAATTGCCTTGCCACGCTGTAGGACAATTCTTCCACTTCTAATGCATACAATCAATACTACCAAGCATTCCCGGAAATCCACGTTGTTCACCAATGCTAAGCAACCTAATTGTATCAGCTTTATTTGGAGCTCGCATATATTCTGGTCCAAAAACCTCACAAACAGCCCTCACAAACTTTCGTAAGCACTCAATTGCAGTGCTTTCCCCAATCCTCAGATACTCGTCAACATAATCTGCTGGGACTCCATAAGCTAATTGCCTAAATGCTGCAGTCACCTTCTGCAAATAGGAAAAACCACTGACACCAATAGCATTTTTTTTCTAAACAAAGTAGTTATCGTGTTGTGCTACTTGTTCAGCTATCCGAATGAAAAGAGGTCTTCTCATCCGAAAACGTCGACGGAAAAATTTCTCAGGATATGTTGGATGTTCAGCAAAGTAGTCTTGATATAATTTCATATCATTCTCAGCTCTACTCCGATCATAGACCTGGTGTCCAAAAACTGAACCTCGACGTCTTTTATACTGCTTATTCTTCCTCTTCTTGTACTCACCCATCATAATAAGCATGTCATGGTCAACTTCCTCGTCTGACTCAGTATCCTCAAGGTGCATTATTGATCTCTTCATTTCAGACATTGTTCTGCAATGCTCCAAACGAGTGGGACATAATATATTATTAATCGAAGAGGGAACTACAATAATGCATATTTCAATATGTTCAGTAATTGAAAAATTAGACTATAAATTATGCACTAACATTGCATATTTCGATATATGCAGAATTCAAGCACGTACAACATAAACTATGGATTACCAATTCGTACATCAAGCCATGTATTTAGGTGTACCAGCCAAAATACTTCTACATGATAAAAGGCAACAGAGTACTGCTAGGGTACCATTGATTTCCTGACCTGAGGTGTTGAGATCTAGCTTGAGGACAACACGATGGATCGAGGAGGAGAAAATCGTGCTGGTAGGACGTCTCTGTAGACGGAGCGGCGTCGTGATGCAAATCTACCGAAGGGATGAGCAACTGGTGGGGCGACGTGATGCCAGCAGTAAATAATTTCAGAGGGCGGGAATCAGGCGCTTGGGCGCGGGAAGAGTGAGCGCACACGACTAGAATGGCGGCAACAACTAAAAAACAGAGTATACGTGATTTGAGGCCTAAGCATTGGAGATCAATATTTTTTCGAGCCCTAACTGAAACAAAACATTAACTAATACGAATTTTAGGGACTAATTTTAGGGCTCAGCGTTGGAGTTGCTCTTAGGCTGGCGTAGGATGTCTAGTCTATATTTCTTCTTATGATTCTCGCCTTGCCAAAAGAACCTAGAACGAAAAAAATCAATTCTCTCGAAAACCCCTCTAGATACCTCAAAGAAAGAACACATAAACATTACTAAGCTTAATGCAAAGAGGAGTAATTTCAAATTTTTGGCTTTATGCTCCAAAATGTTTGTGTATTGCAGAATAGGCAATCCATCCTCAACTAAATTAGGCACCCAGCCTCCAACTTGATTCCTCTACGGGAGTGTTATACACAGTCCTTCATTCTTACAATGTTGTAACTTCTAGCTGAAAAGCAAACTTTAGGATGGAATGCAGGCATCAGGCGCGAACTACGATCCTGTGGGCTGTGGCCAACAACTTGCTTCGGCTTGTAGCAGATACATGGCGGACAAAGAACAGCTCGACACATGGACAGACATGCTTAACTGAAACCAAACAATAGCATGAAGGGGAGAGCACGTCACATGGACTGCTGATGCTGTCCTCCGATTCCATGGAACGCCATGATTAAAAGGCAAGAGAAGAGACGGCGAAGAGCCTGCCGAGGTGTCAACGGGTGCTGGCCTTTGTTCCGCTAAGATTCCTCTCCTGCCCCCTCTCTGTTGAAATCGAAACCCATCATTAGCCAGCCATTGCATCACCACTGCCCCCCACCCCCACCTTTGCCGGACGATCGTGCGCGTCGGACCGGGCATCGGACGGCTCCGAGCACCACCACACCGCGCAGAGTCCGCCGCGAGCTCCTTTCGTCGGCGTCCCCACCCCATGCACGGTGATGTAAGTAGGGCGGCCTAGCAGCGCAGGCCATGGCGCACACGCTGCCGGTGGAAAAGCAAACCTCAAAACGCCGCCCGTCTTTTCGGCGCCTTTTTTTGCAAGGAACAGGCGGACGTACGCTTTGCGAATTCGGCCGGGGGTGCGGTGCGGGGCTTTGCGTCGGCCACGCGGCTGCGGCCCTGCGGGAAAGCGAGGGTGATTTGAGCCTTTTGACCTCGTCGCGTCCGGCGGCGGGGTGGCGACGAGCGGGCGGAGCCTTGGAGCGTGCTCTGAATCTTGGGGCCGGCCGGCCGGAGAGAGAGAGAGTGTGTGTCGCGTCCTCGCTCAATGTGAAAACATCAAACATTGCGATGTATTGCTCGGTAATCAGTAGTAACAGGAGATGTGAAAGTGTGTTACAGCGGCGCGGGTGACCGACCACTCACTGCCATGTCTGTAAGCTGCCGCCGTGACATCATCCATGCCCGGCAAGGCGGCAACCTGTATGCAATTTTAAATTCCAGCTAATTTTGTTATTAATATAGATGGTGTTAAATTTATCTTGGAAGGCTATTCTTTCAATCACGGTTCACGACGTGTATGTCAGGACAACGAGATTAGCTTGTTTGTTTCTATACTTTTTTTTCGATTTCCAATATAAATAGATGGCTGATATAAAAAGTAACTAGCACAGGAGGAGCCCAACTTCTTATGTCTAAGGTCAGCGGGAGTTTCTTGGATTAAATAACAATATATAAGTGGTAGCTTGGCTGTAATCTGATATGTAGACCTGTTAGAAATATAGGCATTTTTCGTATTATTTTAATTCCATAAATTAACATTATGATGATAACATATAAAATATATTTAATCATAGAAATCATTATCTCAAATATATCCATAACAATATGGATCAAGAGAACATGAAACATATGAATCATATAAATATAATAAGCAAATAAACATGAAACATGTATTATTATGGAACAACTGAAATTAAACAGATAGCGACATAAACAGCATGACTGTAAAATTAAGACAAACAGATTTATCATATTACTAGTATGATCAGGCATCAGACATGTCATGATATAATACGACAAAACAGATTGGATAAATTTATGGCTATAAATAAAACAGCAGGTATGAACATATATAATTTGCAGAATGAAAAACAGTAAGGAGATGAATTGATCATACCCTGCCATGCGCTCCGAGGATCTAGATCCTTGTCCAACTTCACTTGTCATGTCAGCAGGAAGAAGACTTTGGGCAGTCGCGTAGACGCTCCCCAAAAACCTAATTGCCGATCCCTCGTGCAAGGTCTCGAACGGCAAGGGCTCCGGAGGCACCTGCTCTCTCGCTTCTCTGTGCGCGCAGAGTCACGAGATGGAAATACCCTCACTCGGCTGCTGGACTGTGTTCTGAAATTGTTTGCTCGCGTGTACCGAATGACAGGGATGCTCCTCTATTTAACCTCTCGCAGAGGGAAGCTGAAGGAGAAAGGTCGCCGAGTCATGCCAAGAGTCGGCCAGCTCTAGCCGAGTTATGCCATGAGTCGGCCAGCTCTCGCCGAGTCACGCCATAAGTCGGCAGCTGAAGGAGAAGGGTCACTCGGCTGGCTGACGAAGAGACAGGGTCACTCGGCAGACGAAGAGACAGGGTCACTCGGCTGACGTACGCGGTTAGTGAGTGCTAAAAATTAACACAACCACACCACGCCCGCTCGCCCGCCCGCCCGCCTGCCTCGCCACGCCACGCCCGGCCCGGCCGGCGGCGGCGGCGGCGCGCGCGCGCGCGTGTGGCACGCCCTTGTCCATTTCTTGACTTCTCAAGTTAAGTGGAATAAATCCCACCATATAAGTCAAGGCAAAAGACCCTTGGACTTCCAATGTGGTACTATTGGTATTCTCCACCGTTACACACCATAGAGTTTATTCAATAAATGGGCCAAGCCCATAAAAGATCCAACAATCCCCACCAAACTCTAGGGTTTGTAATGATGAAGTATCAGAATCACAATCCTTTGATATACCAGTGTTTCGATGGAGACTGTTAAGTTGAACATCCATCTAGAATAAGAGTTTCACTCATTCACAACTGAACAATGGACTATGCCTTGAATTGACAGTTTTGTGCGAAATAAGATTCACTCAAAACCTTTGCTGATACTAGGCTGCAAAAGGGTATTCCCGCTGTTTAGAAGCATATAAGTCACACTTTAGTGCCTTTCATGAGTATTTAGGGATTACCCAAGTCCCATAGACTGTGACTAGCAGTCTGACTCATATAGGTGTATTCCTCAGAAGATGTTTTGTAGGACAACATCTCACCTTTATAAGACTCTTGGAATACATTAAGGTAAAAACCATCCTGCCTTACAGATAGGAAAGATGTGCATCAGAAATGAGTTAAAGAAGGGATCTTTCCTCACAATCTACTCCTAGCTTGTTTCTCCACTCTACTTCACGGGATCTCCGATCACATAGAGCAGGTTACCACTAGAGTAGATCTCACATGGGTCTCATACCCATTTCCCTCGATGCACTTTCTATCACATTGCGTGATAGACCCTTAGTGAATTGATCTGCCAGATTATTCGATGTGTGGACATAATCCACAGTAATAACTCCGGAGTTTTTCAACTTTCTGACAGATTTCAATCTCCTCTTAACATGCCTTGTAGACTTCATGTTATTCCTAGAACTGTTAACCTTTGTAATCACCGTTTGGTTGTCACAGTTCATGGAAATAGCCGGTATCGGTTTTTCAACTACCGGTAAGTCCAATAGGAAATCACGAAGCCACTCGGCCTCAGCCCCAGCAGTGTCTAATGCTGCGAGTTCTGCTTCCATTGTAGACTTCGTTAAGATAGTCTGCTTGCAAGACTTCCAGGAAACAGCGCCACCTCCAAACAGAAACACATATCCGCTTGTGGCATAAAGCTCATCAGCATCAGAAATCCAGTTGGCATCACAATAGCCTTCCAACACTTTTGGGTTTCTGGTATAATGAATACCGTATGTCATAGTACCTTTCAAATACTGCAACACTCTCTCAAGAGCACGCCAGTGATCATCTCCTGGTTTCGACACAAACCGGCTTAGCTTACTCACAGCATAAGAGATGTCTGGCCTTGTTGCACTTGCAAGGTACATGAGCGAGCCAATGATCTGGGAGTATGTCAATTGATCCCTTGCTATTCTCCGATTCTTTCTTAATAGCACACTGGGGTCATAAGGTGTTGGAGCAGGATCACAGTCACTAAAACCAAAGCGACTCAATACCTTTTCCACATAATGGGATTGTAACAGAGTTACCCCACCATCAGCTTCTCTAACAAGCTTGATGTTTAGAATGACATCAGCCTCTCCCAAATCTTTCATCTCGAAATTTCTCGATAGAAGATTTTTAACTTCCTCAATCACATTGAGATTTGATCCAAAGATCAAAATGTCATCAACATAAAGACACAGCATAACAGACTCACCCCCACCATACCGATAGTATACACACGTGTCAGATTCATTTACAACAAAGCCAGTTGTTGTAAGAGTATTTTCAAACTTTTCATGCCATTGCTTAGGTGCTTGTTTTAGGCCATACAATGATTTTATCAACCTGCACACCTTGTTCTCTTGACCATCCGCAATAAACCCTTCTGGCTGATCCATATAGATCTCCTCATCCAACTCTCCATTTAGGAAAGCTGTCTTAACATCCATCTGATGAATGATAAGACCATAAGAGGCTGCCACGGCTATTAATGTGCGAATTGTAGTCAATCGAGCCACTGGTGAGTAGGTATCAAAGAAATCTTCACCCTCCTTTTGGGTATATCCTTTGGCCACAAGCCTTGCCTTGTACCTCTCAATTGTACCATCAGGCCTAAGCTTTTTCTTGAAGATCCATTTGCAACCTATAGGTTGACAACCATAAGGACGGTCCACGACCTCCCAAGTTCCATTAGACATAATAGATTCTATCTCACTCCTTACTGCTTCCTTCCATAAGTCAGCATCAGGAGAGGAATATGCCTCACTAATGGTAGTTGGTGTGTCTTCCACAAGGTACACTATAAAGTCATTACCAAAGGATTTTGCAACCCTCTGTCTCTTGCTCTTTCGA
The DNA here is from genome assembly GCF_902167145.1 of Zea mays. NCBI lineage: Eukaryota > Viridiplantae > Streptophyta > Magnoliopsida > Poales > Poaceae > Zea > Zea mays. The sequence continues at coordinate 33,273,813 of NC_050096.1, forward strand.
GTGACTATAGTGTCATCCTCCTCAGGGATGTGCACGTGAGAATCCTCAGCATGATCTAAAGGAATCGACAGTTCGTGCTCATGGGGAATTAGTCTCATGACTTATATCACTAGGTGTATTCTTCATAGGAAACTCATTCTCAAAAAATGTTGCGTCTCTTGATTCCATGATAGTATCAACATACATATCAGGCACATCAGATTTTATAATTAAGAACCTATATCCAGTGCTGTGAAAAGAGTACCCAAGGAATACACAATCAACAGTTTTAGGCCCAAGTTTACGCTTTTTGTTGATTGGCACATTCACTTTAGCCAAACAACCCCAAGTGCGCAAATATGAGAGATTTAATCTTCTCTTTTCCCATTCCTCAAATGGTGTGATCTCTTTGTTCTTTGTTGGAACTCTATTCAGGACATGACATGCTGTCAAAATCGCCTCACCCCACCATGCCTTGGATAATCCCGCTGTACTCAACATGGCATTCACCAAATCTGTTAGAGTGCGGTTTTTCCTTTCAGCAATCCCATTGGATTGTGGTGAGAATGGCGGTGTCCTCTCATGAATAATACCATGTTCCACACAGAACTCATCGAACACATTAGAGAAGTATTCTCCACCTCGATCAGACCTTAACCGTTTTATTTTCCTCTCAAGCTGGTTCTCAACTTCAGCTTTATAGGCCTTAAAATAATTGAACGCTTCATCTTTTGTTTTTAAGAGATACACATAACAAAATCTAGTGGAGTCATCTATAAAAGTGAGAAAGTATCTTTTACCACCTTTGGTTAAAATTCCATTCATCTCACACAGATCAGAATGAACAAGTTCTAGAGGTGCCAAACTCCTCGCCTCAGCAGCCTTGTGAGGCTTGCGAGGTTGTTTTGATTCAACACACACATGGCACTTAGACTTTTTGACCAAGTTAAATTTAGGAATTAAATTTATATTTGCTAACCGCATAAGACAGCCAAAGCTTGCATGACAAAAACGTGAATGCCATAAATCTGACTCATCAGAAAAATGAACAGAATTCACCAGTTTATTACACACATCATGCAGTGATAAGCGGAACAAGCCTCCGCAATCATATCCTTTACCAACAAAAGTACCATGTTTCGACACAACACATTTATTGGACTCAAGAACAACTTTATATCCATCTCGACATAGCATCGAAGCGCTAACGAGATTCTTCTTGATAGAGGGCACATGCTGCACGCTCTTCAATGGCACCGTCTTTCCCGAAGTAAACTTCAGAATGACCGTACCAACACCAAGAACATGAGCACGCGACCCATTTCCCATCAACAAGGCGCCAGACCTCCCGACCTGATAGGAAGTGAACATAGAGGCATCAGCACACACATGAATGTTTGCACCACTGTCCATCCACCACTCAGGTGAATTACAGACTGAAAGAACAAATGGTAAAGAATTACCATACCCAGATGTTCCTTCTTCAGTTTCAGTGGTTACAACATTAGCTGATTTCTTGTCTTGAGTGAACTTGCGATCAGGGCACTCTCTTGCCCAATGTTGATCACTGCCACAGACAAAGCATCCTCCCTTTCCCTTGTTATTGTTGTTCTTCTTTTTAAACTGTGCTGTATGAACATGTTTATTTGCATTCTCTTGTTTGTTCTGGTTTTTCTTCTTGTTAAACTTGCGAAAGTTTCTCTTCTGCACCACATTAGCAGTAGAGGTCTCAACACCTTTTCCACTGTCCTTTGTTCTAGCCCTTTCCTCAACATCAAGAGTACCAATGAGCTCTTCCACATTGAACTCTTGTCTCTTATGTTTGAGAGAGGTAGCAAAGTCCTTCCAAGAAGGTGGCAACTTGGCGATTATACCGCCAGCCACAAACTTGTCAGGCAAAGGACAAGGAAAAAGTTCGAGTTCCTTAGCTAGTGCTTGAAACTCATGAGCCTGTTCCACTACAGATCGGTTCTCAACCATCTTGTAGTCATACAGCTGCTCCATGAGATACAGCTCGCTACCAGCGTCAGTAACTCCAAACTTTCCAACAAGAGCATCCCACAGCTCTTTCCCCGTGGGAAGGATGATATAGCTTTTCTGGAATTTTGTGTCAAGTGCGCTAATCACTGCACCTCGAAAGAGGTTGTCTTCAGCCTTAAACTTAGCCTCATCCTCAGGAGGTAAGTTGACAGGCTTGCCCTCAGCGGCATGAAAACAAGACATTGCAGTTAGCCACAATTCTATCTTAGCTTTCCATATCAAGAAGTTTTTACCATCAAAAGGATCAGGCTTTAGCACAGCAGCAAAACCTCTGACAGAAAAATGCCTAACATTAGGTTTTTGGATTGTTAGAAATATAGGCATTTTCCGTATTATTTTAATTCCATAAATTAACATTATGATGATGACATATAAAATATGTTTAATCATAGAAATCATTATCTCAAATATATCCATAACAATATGGATCAAGAGAACATGAAACATATGAATCATATAAATATAATAAGCAAATAAACATGAAACATGTATTATTATGGAACAACTGAAATTAAACAGATAGCGACATAAACAGCATGACTGTAAAATTAAGACAAACAGATTTATCATATTACTAGTATGATCAGGCATCAGACATGTCATGATATAATACGACAAAACAGATTGGATAAATTTATGGCTATAAATAAAACAGCAGGTATGAACATATATAATTTGCAGAATGAAAAACAGTAAGGAGATGAATTGATCATACCCTGCCATGCGCTCCGAGGATCTAGATCCTTGTCCAACTTCACTTGTCATGTCAGCAGGAAGAAGACTTTGGGCAGTCGCGTAGACGCTCCCCAAAAACCTAATTGCCGATCCCTCGTGCAAGGTCTCGAACGGCAAGGGCTCCGGAGGCACCTGCTCTCTCGCTTCTCTGTGCGCGCAGAGTCACGAGATGGAAATACCCTCACTCGGCTGCTGGACTGTGTTCTGAAATTGTTTGCTCGCGTGTACCGAATGACAGGGATGCTCCTCTATTTAACCTCTCGCAGAGGGAAGCTGAAGGAGAAAGGTCGCCGAGTCATGCCAAGAGTCGGCCAGCTCTAGCCGAGTTATGCCATGAGTCAGCCAGCTCTCGCCGAGTCACGCCATAAGTCGGCAGCTGAAGGAGAAGGATCACTCGGCTGGCTGACGAAGAGACAGGGTCACTCGGCTGACGTACGCGGTTAGTGAGTGCTAAAAATTAACACAACCACACCTGCCACGCCACGCCACGCCACGCCCGGCCGGCGGCGGCGGCGCGCGCGCGCGTGTGACACGCCCTTGTCCATTTCTTGACTTCTCAAGTTAAGTGGAATAAATCCCACCATATAAGTCAAGGCAAAAGACCCTTGGACTTCCAATGTGGTACTATTGGTATTCTCCACCGTTACACACCATAGAGTTTATTCAATAAATGGGCCAAGTCTATAAAAGATCCAACAAGACCTGCAATCTTTTAGCAACACGGTTCTAATTCAAGCAGTTATGTACTAAGGCCCAATTGCATGCTTAAACTGGTCAAAATATATGCATCGACCGTACACAGACTCCGGCCACAATAATTAAAAATCCAATGATCGGAGTTGGATATGGTGTGGTCTCATGAATCCAGGAGATCCTTTGCCATTTCACGCCTGGTCGTGTTTATTACGCTAAATACATATGGAATGCCACTGTTGGGTCTGAACCAGAAAGGACCAAGCAACCCAAAATGCAGACACAAGTGATCTGCATGGAAAGTGAGGTCTGAATGCATCGCATACAAAGATAATAAAGGACATGTACAGTGACAACTGCTTGGTATCGATCGTTAAAACAATAGATAAACAACGAGGCAGCGAGAGCAACCGATCGCTGCAAAAGGCTCCTTGCGGTTCGTTGTTGTTTCGGGGGCGTTTCACCTCCGCTGCACGCGTGCCGGACGGCACAGCAAGGACCGGTGAGATACGGGTGGGGTCGATCGATCCGGCGGACAGAATGATAGGTGTTTGAGGGGGCTATGACGAACGCTGCTGATCATGGCGCCTGTGCCTGATGCCTGATGAGTGGTGGCGTGGCGTGGCGTGGCGTGGCGCGGCCAGACCCAGACAAAGCTTGTGCGCTCGCTCGGCCATGTGGTCGAGCATGTGCAGAGTGATGCACCATTCAAAAGTCGCTTTTAGTTTGCGGTGTGCCGACTCGATCACAAGGTCTGAAATCATGGCGAGCACAGATCTCTAGCTAATTTAACACGAGGTCTCAAATCATGGGGGTGCTCCCATGGAGGTCAATGGATGAGATGGGGATCTCGATCGACACCCAAAATGAAACAGCCGAGTGGAAGGCATAATTTCGCCATACTTTGCTATATGTCTGCGGGCTGCAATAAGCACGACTACGCCTACCCCTGTTGATTGGAATAGCTGTGGATGAAAAACAGATACTTATTCGATACCAGTCTTTTGTTTTTTTAAGAGCAGATAATGTATGAAAAAACTATACAAAATTTTATTCTTATTTATAATAATGTGCTTGAAAATGTAAGAAAAAAAAGACTAACATCAAATTTTATATATACATATTTTAAAACATTAAATTTGTCCGATACCCGTTTTTATCCTAAGAATAACAGCCTCAAAAGATTAGGCAGAGTAGTACTCCTCGCGGTCTCACAAGAACTCGTAATCATGGCTACATACATGTAGATTCAGCACTGCAGCTTTCGATTAGGGCAGCTTGACTGAACAATGGAATCGCATTATAAGTCCGTTTAGACAGACACAACAGAAAAGGGAGCAGTAGCTCGGCCGATTAAAGTATGATTAGCTGCTAGTTGCATGCACATCGACGCCCTTGGTGCTAAGCTACTAGTAGTACCTGTGTGGTGATCAATGGCCACCGCAGCTTTTTTGTGCCAACCAATACGCTCGCTCATGGAGCAAGAAACGATGTGCTGAAAGTCTGAAACCCGGCGCAGTTTGGATACTCAATTCACCTCAATCCACATTAGAACTTATTCGGTTATTCTAATTCCATGCGGATTAAAATGTATTGGGATAGATTATGATGAATTTAGACTTACGATGGATTTAAATTGACTCAATACCGTCCAATCCACATGGATTATCAGTAAAAACGAACAAGCCTTTAGTGATTGTTCAGTTTGATGTTGGTGGGATTGAGTCGGTTTTAAATCCATACAAAGTAAAAATCCACCTCAATACATCTCAACCCCCTCGGATCCACGTGTAATATAAATAACCTAACAATACGTGTAGATTACTGTGAATACTTGAGTAGCAAACAAAGATTGAATCATCAAGGGCAAGATACACGTTGCATTACCATTTACCATGCAGGTCGGCGAGTCTGATTCATGGGCTGCTTGAACGTGGTTGTCTTCAGATGACACTACAGGTGTTTCCATGTTTTTTTTTTGCTTCGGCATAGATAACGAATCATATAACTATATAAGCTTCAACACGGGTGGGGAGCGAGGGAATCCATTATTTATTCATGGCGCACAGAGTCATCCAGCTCGTACATGGAAACAAAACTGCGCTCTCAATCGATTGCAGCTCGTGACAACTTTTGTGCGCTCTCAATCGATTGCTTTTCGTTTTTTTTTTTTTTGACACGAAGAGATGACGGCTCCCTGGAAAAGAGGGATGCCTTTGCCATCATACTACGAGGGTACGGTGCAGACGATTGGTAGTTCTACTTTTGTGGTGCCGTGGCTTCTGTAACCTGGTGGCTGTGGCACCGTTTCCTTGCGTAACAGTAACCTGGTGGCTTGCCACCTTTGCATTGCATGGCCTTGTCCTATAAGTATCCTATTGCTCACCCGTCACCCCCACCGAAATACCGTAGCAAACCCCGCCGGTGGAGATTTGCAAAGATTTTAAAATCGAAGACCAACTTGGGGCAAAGATTGATTTGCAGCCGAGGAGCTGCCAATGACAGTACCTCCGGACTCCCCCAGCCAGGTCCCACCCAACCCATACTGAAAAGACAGTAGATGAAATTGAATGAGCTCTCTCTCTCTCTAGATCAGCCTTTGCTTTTTCACCTCGCCAGAGTTTGGACCTGCGCGAACAGCTAGCGCATCCAGTTGACCAGATTCCGAACCTCACAACAACAACCTCACAACAACAACACCAGCAGCGGCAGCGACAGGCAGCAGCTCAGCGCAAGCCAAATTGTACAACGCTTCGGAGTTTGGATGCATGCTGCTGTAGCTTTTTTTTTCCCGACTTTTTGCAGAGGTATATTCTTACTACAGCTGAGGCAATAGCAGCAGGTGCTTGCTGTGTTAATTTTGCCGCCAATTCAGACGACTCTCCTTTTTTTTCTTCTTGTGTTGTTAGATTTAGTAAACCCATGCATGAATCGATGATGATCACGAGCTTACGAAGATCGAAAATACTAGGGGAACTAGCCACCAGCTTGAGAGTGGCCTGTTTATCTTACTCGTTGCTCATCTAAAACGGCGCTCGATCGGTGGAACGCCGCCGCCGAGACCACCAACGCCAAGCACTGCCGCTGCGACTAAACACGGGCTCCTGCTCCCCCGCGCATTATTTCCGGGATGCATCATGCATGGTGGGATGGGACTTGGGAGTTCGCTTGGCCAATGGGGACTCTCCACTCCACCCTTCTAAAAAATAGCGCGCGTTCAGCTCTCAAGGACGAGAAAGATGGGCGGGGCGGGCTGCTGATGGCCTGGAACCGTGATTAGTAGTATACTCGATCTGCAAGTATTCTTTCTGCAGTGTCTGTGTGTGTGACGATGAATGCAATAATAGGCGGAGAACTAGGCTAGCTTGCAGAGTGTGGGCGAGCCGGCCGCCGGAGTAGCCACGGAGAGCGAGGTGATAAATGAATGGGCGCGGGTCATGTCATGGGATGAACGCGCGCGAGAACCGGTGCCTTGAAAGGCACCAAAAGAGCGTCGCCAGAGCGGGGGACAAGCACCGGGCTAGATGACAGAATGTCCCCGCACCAGGCGGCCGCGACCCCTCGCCCCTCGGCGCGTCACACCAGCCGCGCAAAAGTGCAAAAACCGCACCTCTCCGATACCTCGCTGTCGCTGCAACGTGGGCCTCCCTTACACAGTTCGAACGTGCTGGGAGTAGATCTGGGCATAAAACCCAAGCCCAAAGCTCTAAACCCGAAATACCCGAACCCGTACCCGTTTAGTCCGAAACCCGTTACCCAAATAAATCCAGCGGGTAATGAAATCGAATACCCGAATTAAGTTCGGGCCTAATCGGGTATTAACCCGCGGTACCCGTAGTACCCAATCTACCCGAATTACCCAGAGCACCGTCCAAACGTGGCTACGAAACCTTATCCACACCCAACGTCGTCTTGGGCCAACAGAATGCCGGCCCAGTTAGCCTGGCAAGTGGCAACCCTAGCTCTCGCTGCCGGCGTGTCCCTGACTCCCTGTCCAGCGGCCAAGCGGCGGCTGCGGCTCTCTCCCAGTCTTCATGTCCGACTGTCCCTGTTCAGCAGAGTGGCGGCTGTGGCTCTCTCCTTCGCTCTAATCTCTACTCCACTCTCCACTTCTCTAGTGCAAGGAGCAGGCAGCCAGCAGTCTAGCACCAGCAAGGCACGGCCGGCTTGCCGCCAGGCGCCAGCGGCAAGGCCGCAAGGCAACCAGCCAACCAGGCAGCAAGCACATCACGGCTGGCTTGCATGAGGATTGCTTCCATGTGCTGCTGCTGTCTTGGACTCACTAGCAAAAGTTGTGTTTAGTGTGTTCTCTTGCTCTATTATTCTCTATTACGTGTTATATGTGAGAGCGACTATTGTTTCACTGTTGAATATTAAATATTCTAATCTACTACTGCTGAATATTGTTTCACTGTTTTGGGTAGTTTGATACTACCCGAACCCGTACCTGAAATTACGGGTACCCGAAATTTCGGGTACCCGTAATCTCGGGTACGGGTTCGGGTATAGATGTTAGATACCCGAAATATAAAAAACCCAAAAACCCGACCCGAAATACCGGGTAAACCCGAACGCCCAGCTCTAGCTGGGAGGCAGCTACGGCCCTACCGAGGGCTTTTCGGTCAGGACCGAAATAAAAAAGAACTAGAAGGGACTAAATCTCTTATCAGATAAAATTGAAAAAAGGAAATTTAATCCTACGAATCTTCTCCAATCTCATACAGCCGGATAAGGTCCAAGGGGGCCTAAACCTGTGACAACCCTCAACTTATCATACAACTTATAACTACCTGAGCCCACTTAACTCATGTCGAGGTAAGGACATATACAAGTACAACCCTTAATCACTAGATCGGGTTTCAAGTGCAAGAGACAACTAAGAAATTGCATGATACTTCTTTAAAATCAATCATATCGTAAACGTAGTTAATAGAACGCCTTTAAAGTTAGATTGCACAAACGACACTAGATGGCCAATATGCAAACAACTTTGCCCCTCATAATAGTATTGTCACATATCCAAAACCTGATCACAGACTCCACACCACAACCTTTAACCAATGAAACAAAAATGCCCTGCAAATATACATTTGTCTTGCACATTTTATTTTATTTCATCCACCAATGATGCTATACAAGCATCAACCTCCAACTTCATCGAATGATGAACAATGACCATCGATAGGTGTAGCCAACCATGATACCTTTGAACATTGCTCATAATATAAAGCTCCTTCGTCATTCTCCATGAATGATATGATCCACTTTATGTCACCATGTGGCCTTATTGGTTCTTGATCGCAACTTTGCTTGCTCTTCACCATTTCACTTGGTCCATCGATGCCAAGTCCTTACTCTAGCTTCACTGTCACATGGTCCGTTGCCCTCGGGCCTCTAACTTTTCCTTCACACTAGCAACCAAGTCCTTCATAGCCAAGTCATGCCTATTGAGCTTCTCCACCTTATGCCACCTCGTCATGTCTCATGTGAAATGAGCTCCTTTATCAAACTAGTTGATCATTGCAACAAATCCAAGCCACTTCACCACCATGTCCCAAGTATCTCAGGCTATTAGTGATAACTCCCCTACATGTGTGCTCAAATGGTTTGGTTTTAAGCTTGCAACATGCATGCGTAACATGAAATTTGTGAGAGAGTTACCACTAGTAAGTTATTTGCATTTGCATTGTTGTCATCTTATTAAATTGGATTATTTACATGAGCTTATTTATCTTTGACTTGAACTAATTAAGTTGCAACCAAGTCTAGTTTGAACCCTCTCTAAGCTTCTTCACATCCCATTAGCAGTTAGCTTATTGAGGTTGTACTTATCACTTGTTGTAATCCAATATAGATAAAGTACTTGGGTTCACTAACTCTTGAACAAACTCATATACTATCACTAGATTCAATCAACCAATTCAAGCAATAGTGGAAGAACATTATGCATGATCCTATTACGTATGTACTATATGCACCAATAAACACATGCTAGTAAGTGATAAAACGATCATGAACATTACAGTGATACCTTTTCTATCTTAGAGTAGAAGATAAGTATTATTGTTGGGTACCATAATTAGGGGTACCCCCAATACTCCTAAGCACGACTGGAAAACATCTTTAAAGCAAACTGCAAACACTGGCAAGAACAAAAGCCTCGTCTACCAAGGGACGCGATCTCGTCTCGTCCGAGCCCAGCCTCGGGCAAGCACAGTAGTCCCGAATGGATTCACGCCTCGCCTGAGGGTCCCCTCAGGCAGCAGACGCACCCCCGGCTCACCCGAGGCTAAGCTCGGGCAAACTTTGTCGTACAGCAACCTCGGCCGAATCGCCCTACCACTGACCGTATTGCATGCGCATTTAATGCGGGGATCGCCTGACACCTCATCCTGACACGCGCGCCTCAGTTGGCAAGGTCGAAGTGACCGCAGTCACTTCGCCCTTTCACTGATCGTTCTGACAGGGTAACAACACTATTCGCCCCGTTCCGACTACTGTGCCAACCACCAGGGTAAGACTAACAACAGTAAGTCGCGGTCTCTCCTAAGTTTAGCCTCAGGCACAACAGGGAGCTCCGCATCGCCCGACCCCAGGCCTCGGCCTCAGCCTCGGCCTCGGCCTCGGAGAAGGTCTCCGCCTCGCCCGAACCCAGCCCTCGGCCTCGGGGGAAGGTCTCTGTCTCGCCCGACCCCCAGCCTCGGGGGAAGGTCCCCGTCTCACCCGACCTCAGTCTCGGCCTCAAGAGAAGTCACCGCCTCGCCCGACCTCGGCCTCGGACCGACTACGCAACAGGAGATACATCATTGACCTACCCCTAGCTAGGCACCCCAGGCTACAAAGGAACAAGACCGGTGTCACATCAAATTACTCCAATAACAGGTAATGATGGTTCCCCGCATGCGTCCATGACGTCGATTGTTCTCAGCTCCCTACAAAGGCAAAGAAACATCAGCAGGACCCAGGCCGCACCGCCAGCTGCGCTTCTACAGGGCTCAAGCACTTCTCCGTCGGCCACGTTAGCACATAGCTACACCCCCATGTACAGCTAGACCATCTCCTTGTATCTATAAAAGGGGATGTCCAGGGCCTTCCCAGGAGGCAGGCAGAGAGGGAAAACGCAGAGGAGGCTAACTCAGACGGCTCACAACGCAGAGGAGGCTAACTCAGACGGCTCACCTCAAGACGAACCCTCTCCCTCTCGCGACGCTTGTAACCCCTACTACGAGCACTCCGGTGCAAGATAATATAAGCCTCATCCTCCCTCTTGTGTTTCATCTTGCATCAACACATCTGGGCAGGGACACGCAGCGACAAATTCACTAGTCGGTCGAGGGTCCTCGTGGGTCCAAAACGCCGACAGTTGGCGCGCCAGGTAGGGGTCCTGCTGCGTGTTGACAAATACTTTCCCGTTGAGTTCCAGATGGACAATCTTCAGCAACCTCTTCAGCCCGGGACGGTGCTCCGCTTTGGGACTCTCGAGTTCATGTCCCCCGACGGCAGCTACGACATGGTACTCCCCCCCGCAGCACGACAACAACGACGTTCAATGGCTCGCCTGGCCGAGGCGAACCCGATGGCAACATCTCCCCGTGGCGGAAGAGGGGCACCCAGGTTTGCCCCGCCACCCCCTCGCCGGAGGAGGAGGAGATAGAGAAACTGTGGCCAGGCACGAAGTAGCACCTCGTCGGCTGTCGGACCGGAGCGAGTCGACGGCGCTGGCACCCCTGCGGGGGACATGTCGGGTGTTGTCCTCGCACCTGAGACAACGACGGGTGTCGCTTCCCAGCAACGTGCCAACCCCAAGCGGACTGATGACGCCAGCACCCTTGCGAGGGACTTGTCAGACATTAGTCTCGCACCCGAGATAACGACACATTCCATCCCCGATGCGACTTCACCACCGTCCATCAACCAGGAGGTACCATCAGTTTTCCATCCTGTTCCCTTTAGATTCAGCTTCGATCCACCAAGCGACCCCACTTCGGTGAGCGCTTTCGCAAGGGCATATCCTGACCTTCTGGGGTACCATATATGGTCAACTTGGGACCGACTGACGGCCGTCTCAACCTCCGGACCCGCGGGTTCCGAGGAAGAGGATGACCCCGACTTTAGTTGGAATTTCTCCGGACTCCGTGACCCCGGTGCCATGCGAGACTTCTTGTCCGCATGTGACCACTGCCTCTCTGGCTACTCTGACGATGGCCACAGTCTCGACGACGAGGATTACGACTCAACTCGCGAGTGTTTCCACATCGATCAGGGGGATCACGACGAAGACGACCACCTTGGCATGCCAGGAAACGACGACGCCCATGTGCCTGCATCTCGTGTTGAGATCCCGCGGGAGCTAGCTGTGGCCCGGGTCCGTGCGGGAGGTCAGGGCACACAGCTCGAGCAACTCCACGAGATGCATACCAAGCTTGACGAAGAAACGGGACGACTTGTGCAGCTCTGACAAAACATCGAGCAAGAGTGGGTAGGTCGAGCGCTCGCTGGAGGAGCGCGACATCGGGCCCAGGACGTCCAGCGACGTATAATTGACGACGCCAGGGCAGGGCTACCCCCGACCTTTAATGGGACCGGCCAGAACCTAGCTGCAGCGGCGATGTTACTTCGAACAATGCCGGAGCCATCCACCACCGAGGGGCGACGTATCCAGGGCGAACTCAAGGATCTCCTGGAAAATGCCACAGTCCGACGAGCCGAGAGCTCTGCCTCCCGAAGGCGAGGGTGCCCCTTGGAGCATCGCGCAGCGTCCTCCCGACGCATACGGGAGGCCTCGGTCCACACTGGGCGCACAGGGGACGGGACACATGCAGCTCTGGACCGCCTCAGCAGCGAGCAACACTGCCGCGACCGTCGAGCCCGCCTCGAGGAAAGGGTGCGCCGAGGCTACCACCCCAAGCGTGGAGGACGATACGACAGTGAGGAGGATCAGATCCCCTCACCCGAACCACCAGGTCCGCGGGTCTTTAGCCGGGCCATACGACGGGCGCCGTTCCCGGCCCAGTTTCGAGCCCCGACCACCATTACCAAGTACTCAGGGGAGACGAGGCCGGAGTTGTGGCTTGCGGATTACCGGCTGGCATGCCAGTTGGGAGGGACGGACGATGACAACCTCATCATCCGCAACCTCCCCCTTTTCCTCTCCGACGCTGCCCGGGCCTGACTGGAGCATCTGCCTCCTGCGTAGATCTTTGACTAGGACGACCTGGTCAAGGCCTTCGCTGGAAATTTCCAAGGTACATACGTGCGCCCTGGGAACTCATGGGATCTCCGGAGTTGCCGTCAGCAGCTAGGGAAATCCCTGCGAGAGTACATCCGGCGGTTTTCAAAGCAGTGCACCGAGTTGCCCAACATCACCGACTCGGACGTCATCGGGGCATTCCTCGCCGGCAGCACTTGCCGGGACCTGGTGAGCAAACTGGGACGCAAGACTCCCACCAAGACAAGCGAATTGATGGACATAGCCACCAAGTTCGCCTCTTGTCAGGAGGCGGTCGAAGCCATCTTTCGGAAGGACAAGCAGCCTTAGGGAAGACAGAAGGAAGACGTCCCCGAGGCGTCCGTCCAGCGTGGCACGAAGAAGAAGACCAGGAAGAAGGTGCAAGCGAAACACAACGTCGTTGATGCGGATCTCGTCGCTGCTGCCGAACACAGAAATCCTCGGAAACCTCCCGAAGGAGCCAACATGTTCGACAAGATGCTCAACGAGTCGTGCCTCTATCACAGGGGTCTCGTCAAGCACACCCTTGAAGAGTGCGACATGCTCCGACGTTACTTCAATAAGGCTGGACCCTTGGCAGAAGGTGGCAAGGACCAAGGCAACAACAAGAAGGGGGGCAACAAGGAAGAAGAGTTCCCGGAGGTCCACAACTGTTTCATGATCTACGACGGACAAGTGGTGAATGCTTCGGCTCGACACCGCAAGCAAGAGCGCCGGGAGGTCTGCTCGGTGAAGGTAGCAACGCCAGTCTACCTAGACTGGTCCGACAAACCCATTACCTTCGACCAAGGCGACCACCCCGACTGCATACCGAGCCCAGGAAGGTACCCGCTTGTCGTCGACCCTGTCATCGGCAACGCTAGGCTCTCCAAGGTCCTCATGGACGGAGGCAGCAGCCTCAACATCATCTACGCTGAGACCCTAGGGCTCTTGGGGGTCGATCTGTCCACGATCTGGGCCGGTGCATCACCTTTTCACGGGATTGTCCCCGGCAAGCGTGTCCTTCCCCTCGGGCAACTTGATTTGCCCGTCTGCTTCGGAACTCCCTCCAACTTCCGAAATAAAACCCTCACTTTCGAGGTGGTCGGGTTCCGAGGGACCTATCACGCGGTGCTGGGAAGACCGTGCTACGATAAGTTCATGGCCGTCCCCAACTACACGTACCTCAAGCTCAAGATGTCAGGCCCCAACGGAACCATCACCGTCGGATCCACATACCGCCACGCTTACGAGTGCGACGTGGAATGTGTGGAGTACGCCGAGGCCATCGCCGACCTGGATTGCCTCTCCAAAGAGGCGCCCGATGCGAAGCGGCACGCCGACAGCTTTGAACCAGCTGAGGCGGTTAAGTCTGTCTCTCTCGACCCCAGCAACAACGCCGGCAAGAAAGTCAGGATCGGCTCCGAGCTCGACCCCAAATAGGAAACAGTGCTCGTCGACTTTCTCCGCGCAAACGCCGAAATTTTTGCGTGGAGTCCCTCAGACATGCCCGGCATACCGAGGGATGTCGCCGAGCACTCGCTGGACATCCGAGCCGGTGCCCGACCCGTGAAACAGCACCTGCGCCGTTTTGATGAAGAAAAGCGTAGAGCCATAGGCGAGGAGGTCCACAAGCTAATGGCTGCAGGGTTCATCAAAGATGTATTCCATCCAGAATGGTTAGCTAACCCTATGATTGTAAAGAAAAAAGGTGGGAAATGGAGGATGTGCGTAGACTACACTGGGTTAAATAAAGCATGTCCAAAGGTTCCCTACCCTCTGCCTCGCATCGATCAAATTGTGGACTGCATCGCTGGGTGCGAAACCCTGTCTTTCCTTGATGCCTATTCAGGCTATCACCAAATCAAGATGAAAGAATCCGACCAGCTCGCGACTTCTTTTATCACACCTTTTGGCATGTATTGTTATACTACTATGCCATTTGGCTTGAGAAATGCAGGTGCAACATACCAAAGGTGCATGAACCACGTGTTCGGAGAGCACATCGGCAGAACGGTCGAGGCTTACGTCGATGACATCGTTGTCAAAACAAGGAAAGCCTCCGACCTCCACTCTGATCTTGAGATAACATTCAGGTGTCTAAGAGCGAAGGGCGTAAAACTCAATCCCAAGAAGTGTGTCTTCGGGGTCCCCCGAGGCATGCTCCTAGGGTTCATCGTCTCCGCACGAGGCATCGAGGCCAACCTGGAGAAAATCGTAGCCATCACCAACATGGGACCCATCAAAGATTTAAAAGGGGTCCAAAGGGTCATGGGATGCCTTGCGGCTCTAAGCCGCTTCATCTCGCGCCTTGGCGAGAAAGGATTGCCCTTGTACCGCCTCCTAAGGAAGGCCGAGCGCTTTACTTGGACTCCCGAGGCCGAAGAAGCCCTCGGAAACTTAAAGGCGCTCCTTACTAAAGCACCCATCTTGGTGCCCCCGCTTCGGGAGAAGCCCTCTTGATTTACATAGACGCAACCACTCAGGTGGTCAGCGCTGCGGTCGTAGTCGAGAGACGAGAAGAGGGGCATACACTACTCATCCAGAGGCCAGTCTACTTCATCAGCGAGGTGCTATCCGAGACCAAAATCCACTACCCACAAATCCAGAAGCTACTGTACGCAGTAATTCTAACACGGCGAAAGCTGCGACACTACTTCGAGTCTCATCCGGTGACTGTGGTGTCATCCTTCCCCTGGGAGAGATCATCCAGTGCCGAGAGGCCTCAGGTAGGATAGCAAAATGGGCAGTGGAACTCATGGGGGAAACACTTTCATTTGCCCCTCGGAAGGCCATAAAATCCGAAGTCTTGGCTGACTTCCTGGCTGAATGGGTCGACACCCAATTGCCAACAGCTCCGATCCAGGCTGAACTTTGGACCATGTACTTCGATGGGTCGCTTATGAAATCCGGAGCAGGAGCTCGCTTGCTCTTCATCTCATCCCTCGGGAAACATGTGCGCTACGTGATACGTCTCCATTTTCCGGCGTCAAACAATGTGGCCGAATATGAGGCCTTGGTTAATGGGTTGCGTATCGCCGTCGAGCTAGGGGTTCGGCGCCTCGACGCTCGTGGCGACTCGCAGCTTGTCATTGACCAAGTCATGAAGAACTCTCACTGCCACGATCGAAAAATGGAGGCCTACTATGACGAAGTTCGACGCTTGGAAGATAAGTTATATGGGCTGGAACTCAACCATGTGGCTCGACGGTACAACGAGACTGCGGATGAGCTGGCTAAAATAGCCTCGGGACAGACGACGGCTCCCCCGAACGTCTTCTCCAGGGACATATATCAATCATCCGTCAAACTCGACGACGCACCCAAACCCGAGGGGACCTCGGCCCAGCCCGAGGTACCCTCGGCCGCCAAGGGTGAGGCCCTGCGCGTCGAGAGAGAGCAGAACGGGGTTACGCCAAACCTAAACTGGCAGACCCCGTATCTGGAATATCTCCTCCGAGGAGAGCTGCCCCTCGACAAGGCCGAAGCTTGGCGACTAGCTCGGCGCGCCAAGTCGTTTGTTTTACTAGGTGATGAAAAAGAGTTGTACCACCGTAGCCCCTCAGGCATTCTCCAAAGATGCATATCCGTCGCCCAAGGACAAGAGCTGTTACAGGAAATACACTCGGGGGCTTGCGGTCACCATGCAGCACCTCGAGCCCTCGTAGGAAACGCTTTCCGACAAGGTTTCTACTGGCCGACCGCGGTGGCCGACGCCACTAGGATTGTACGCTCCTGCCGAGGGTGTCAATTCTACGCGAGACGAATGCATCTGACCGCTCAGGCCCTACTAACAATATCTATCACATGGCTGTTTGCCGTATGGGGTCTGGACCTCGTTGGTCCCTTGCAGAAGGCACCCGGGGGCTTCACGCACCTGCTGGATGCCATCGACAAATTCTTCAAGTGAATCGAAGTCCGACCCTTGACCAGCATCGGGTCCGAGCATGAAGCGTCCCGATCCTTTGGGACTCAAATGTGATACAATTACTAGTCCCAGGAGGCTAGTAACCACATTCATTACTTCAAATAGTTACAGAGTCTGAATAATGTTATTACAATACCGAGGATACAAGCTCGAAAGTGAGCCGAAAAACATAAATAGCAGTGGAAGATAAAATAGCCCAGGCCACAGGCAGAACTGGGTGAAGACACAGCCCCATGAATCAAGCATAGCAGAAAAGAAGTCTTCAGCTGCTGAAAAACATAAATAAATCTGGGTGAATACACTAGGTATTCCGCAAGCCCACCCGGCTCCCGTAAAGAGAAAGTGACCTATATTGTACATGCTTTATATGGTGGAGTTGAAGTCACTCATACTTTTTCAGAGAAGGCAGTACTCAATGTTTAGGGTTTTCCCAAGACAATAGAAGTAACACTTGCTTGACCACCACTGAGCTTCCCGCTCCCGTGGTACTACTTTCTTTCCAGAACATACACACACATTTCACTGTTCCCAGTTGTAGTAGAAACACTAATTGTCATACCATACCAGACTCGTCCATACCAGTGGACACGGACAATTCGAATAGGTTTAGACTCTGCGCAGAGGGGTACACTTTTACCCACTAGTCCGGCTCTGCGATCTCATGGCCAATGAGACCCGAATCCGAAACTCTTTCCTTCCTTGTACGTCCAAACATTAACGGTTATACCGGAAGGAGTCAGGCCACCGCCATGTCCAAACCGGACAAAACATTCCCCCTCCTTATCCTCCCGGTGCTACCCCAGCCTTCATAACCCTGGGGTTGTACCGTACGAGTTCAGATTGAGTGGCTACCCACACAGCCTCGAGTGGTTGTACTTTTGAGAGTACAGGTAATGAAATATGACAAACCGGTCCTTATATGAGAGGACAATCCTTCTGCTCACGCCTAAACCAGCTGAGCCCACACCTTAGGCCCTCCCCTAAACCAGGGAGTCCCTGATCATCCTACTTCACCAGGTGATGAGGGTGAGTACCCTTCATCGCACTCTTTTGGAAAACATTTCACTTATACCCCTTTTTACTTGTCCCATATCTTTTAATCGAAGTAATAGTTAATGCGGGCTCTCTCATGCTCACCATGCAATTCGATCCCCATCCCATAATCTAGGCTTAGGCAGTGGTAGAGAGAAATCAGTAAATAATGCATCAAGGGAAAGATGGACTTGCCTTCGTCGAAGCTTTCCTGGCACAAGAGGTTAATCTCGGAGGGGTCGGGTTCTTGCCCTTCTTTCGGAGCTAAGAGTTCCGGAGGATCGGATCCCTCTTCCGCTAATTAAACACAGATAATAACAATACATCAAACATAGTGACCTTTGTGGGGTGTGCAAATTTTTATACTTCATTATTTTTGTGCCCTAATAATTTATTTAGACGATTTTTGGTGCATAAAATATTAGCATCTAAATATATATGTGAAAATGAGAAAAGAAAATAGGAAAAGAAAAAGAAAAGGAATTCTCCATCTAACTGGGCCAGGAGGGGGGATTTCGGCCCACTCGGGGCGCGGGCGCGGGCGCGCTTGCGGCCCAGCCGGTCCAGCTGCGAGGGAGCGGCGGTGGGGACGGCGCCGTAGCGCGGGCCCACCAGCCAGGGAGAGAGGGGGGGGGCTGACGGCGTTACTTGGGAACGGAGGGGGGAGAGGATCGACCGGGGCCGGTCGGCGGCGAACTCCGCGGCGGTTCTCCGCCGTCGGTCTGGTTCTTTGGCGAGGAAGTGGTGGCAAAGCACGGGCGGGTGAAGTGGGTCACGGGGGTGGGGCGAATTTGGCCTGTGGGGGCCTATGGCGGCCGGTCCACGGCGCAGTGGCGGGTGCCCGCGGAGGCTGGCGAGCATTAATGGCGAGGCGACGAGGTGAGGGGGCGCTCAGCGGCGATCGCGCCGGTGAGGGATGGGCGAGGGAGAAGGAGCTGACGGGTGGGGCCCGACGGTCAGTGGGCGGGGTCTGCGCGAGAGAGAGGGCGGTGAGGCGCTGACGGGCGTGGCCCGGAGGTCAGTGGGCGGGAGCGGCGCGCGGGTTGGGCCGCCTGGGCCGGAAGAGAGCTGGGGGGGGGGTTGCGGGCGCGCGCGAGCTGGGCTGGAATTCAGCCCAGCCGAGGGAGGGGAGAGGGTTTTTCCTTTTCCTTTTCTTATTCTAATTCTTTTCTTTTTCTTTTCTACTTTTGTGTCTTTTTGATTCTTTTTCCTTGCAACAAAATTTTCTAAATGAACTTGGGTGATAAATATGGCCTATGTGAGGTGCTTCAAATCATTTTAAGTGCATGCAAATGATTGGGTGACCTAGGGGTAGAATTAAGGGAGAAGAATAAAATGAAAGGGGGGGATTAGGGGGGGTTAGGGTTTCAAACCTGGGTTGGGATTTTGGGATGTTACAAACCTACCCCACTTAAAAGGAATCTCGCCCTCGAGATTCAGACTGGATTTGGGAAAAGATAAGGGTATTCCCTCCTCAAGAAGTCCTCACTCTCCCAGGTGGCTTCCTCTTCTCCTTCTCTGCTCCACTGAACTTTACAGAGCTTTACTTCTGAGGTGCGGGTCTTTCTGATTGCTGAATCAAGAACCTTCACTGGTTTTTCACGATACTGAAGGTCTTTCTGAATCTGCACCGTCTCTTCTTCGAGGTGACTTTCTGGTGCTTGCAGGCATTTGCGGAGCTGGGATACGTGGAACACATTGTGGATGTCAGACATGGATTCTGGTAGTTCCAGGCGGTATGCTGCGGGTCCTACCCTGCCAATGATGGGATAGGGACCTACAAAACGTGGGGCTAGCTTCCCTTTGACTTGGAACCTCCTGACACCACGCATTGGAGAAACCTTGAGGTAGACGAAGTCTCCTTCCTCAAATCTGAGTTCCCTCCGTCTGTTGTCTGCGTAACTCTTCTGCCGACTTTGAGCTTCAAGCAACCTTCTGCGGATCAGTGCAACTTTCTCTTCCGCCTCTTTGACAAAGGCAGGTCCTTCTAGTGCTTTTCCCCCACGTTGGACCACATGAGAGGGGTCTGGCATTTTCGTCCATACAGTGCTTCGAATGGCGACATCTTGATGCTGGCCTGATAGCTATTGTTGTAGGAGAACTCTGCGTAGGGTAGACTGGATTCCCAACTTCTATCAAAAGCTAACACACATGCTCTTAACAGATCTTCAAGGACTTTGTTGACTCTCTCTGTCTGCCCATCTGTCTGAGGGTGATAAGCGGTACTGAAATCTAGCTTGGTGCCCATAGCTTTCTGAAGGCTTGTCCAGAATTTGGATGTGAACTGGGTTCCTCTGTCTGATACTATCTTTCTTGGGATGCCATGGAGTCTGACTATCTCCTTGAGGTAAATCCGGGCAAGGGTGGCTCCTCCAAAGGTAGTTTTCACTGGAATGAAATGGGCTACCTTGGTGAGGCGGTCTATTATTACCCAGATGGAATCATTCCCTTTTTGCGTCTGGGGCAATCCGGTGACGAAGTCCATGCCTATTTCTTCCCACTTCCATTCAGGTATTGGGAGGGGTTGTAATAGGCCTGCAGGTTTTTGGTGTTCGGCCTTCGTCCGTTGGCAGATGTCACATCGGGCCACATACTGAGCTATTTCTTTCTTCATCCCCTTCCACCAGTATCTGGTCTTGAGGTCCAGGTACATCTTGGTAGTCCCGGGGTGGATGGAGTAGGCCGAGTCGTGAGCTTCCTTGAGTAGGACTTCTCGGGCTTCCCCTTTTGGTACACACAGACGGTGTTTGAACCAAAGGACTCCTTGGTCATCTGTCCTGAGGTCCGGGAGTTGTTCCTTGCGGGCCTTCTCCACAAGCCTTGCTGTCTCTGAGTCTAGACGTTGAGCTTTGCCGATGAGGTCTTCTAGCATTGGTTTGACTTCGAGACTGTCGTTGATTCCCAGACATGCATTTAGTTGTGCTGATTCTTTCTTCCAATCTTCCAGAAAGTTGGTTCCCTTTATTCCGAATGGTTTTCGACTGAGGGCGTCGGCTACCACGTTGGCCTTCCCGGGGTGATAGTGAATTTCTAGGTCATAATCCTTGATCAGTTCTAACCATCTTCGCTGACGGAGGTTGAGATCAGGTTGAGTGAATATATACCTCAGACTCTTGTGATCGGTGAAAATGTGGCATTTGTTTCCGATTAGGTAATGCCTCCATATCTTCAAGGCATGCACTATGGCTGCCAATTCCAAATCATGGGTGGGGTAATTCTGTTCGTGCGGCTTGAGTAGGCGTGATGCGTAAGCAATGACTTTCTCGTTTTGCATTAGCACACACCCTAAGCCTTGCCTCGAGGCATCACAGAAGACGACAAAATCTTGATGAATATCTGGCAGTGATAGAACGGGTGCCGTTGTAAGTTTCTCCTTTATGATTTGGAAACTTCCTTCACATTTTGGGGTCCACACAAATTTATGGTCTTTCTTGAGAAGTTCTGTCATTGGTCTTGCTATGCTGGAGAATCCTTTGATGAAGCGGCGGTAATACCCTGCCATTCCTAGGAAGCTTCGAACTTCACTGACGTTGGTTGGTTGCCTCCATTTTGATACTGCTTCTACTTTGGAAGGGTCCACTTCTATCCCTTCTGCGGTTAAGATATGGCCAAGGAAGGCTATCTTTTCCAACCAGAATTCACATTTACTGAGTTTAGCATAAAGTTGGTGTGCTCTGAGTTTTCCAAGGACGATCCGAAGGTGACGCTTGTGGTCTTCACGGTTCTTGGAGTAAATAAGGATGTCGTCGATGAAGACTACGACAAACTTATCTAGCTCTTCCATAAACACTTTATTCATGAGGTTCATGAAAAAGGCGGGTGCGTTTGTCAGTCCGAACGACATTACTGTGAATTCATATTGCCCGTACCGGGTGACAAATGCAGTCTTTTGGATGTCCGCTTCCTTGATCCTCAATTGGTGGTAACCAGACCTTAGGTCTATCTTGGAGAAGTACTTGGCTCCTTGAAGCTGATCGAAGAGGTCGTCAATCCGAGGAAGTGGATACTTGTTCTTGATGGTAACTTCATTTAACGATCGGTAATCAATACACATTCTCATGCTTCCATCCTTCTTAGAGACGAACAGGACTGGCGCTCCCCAAGGTGATGAGCTGGGACGAATGTACCCTTTTTGCTGAAGATCTGCGATTTGAAGCTTCAATTCTGCTAACTCGGTTGGAGCCATGCGGTATGGTCTCTTTGCGATGGGTGCTGTTCCAGGAATCAGATCTATGTAGAACTCCACTTCTCTTTCTGGTGGCATTCCTGACAATTCTTCTGGAAACACGTCCATGAATTCTTCTACTACTGATATACTTTCCGTTATTAGATTGAACATCATTAGGTCACTGGCGGGTGGCTGTGCCTGGCAAGAGACTGACTTTCCCTGCTGGTCGGTGAGGAGGACTGTCTTGTCTGCGCAACTGATAATGCCTTTGTGTTTAGCTAGCCAATCCATCCCTAAGATTACATCAATTCCTTTGGATGGCAAGACGGTTAAGTCTGCCAGGAATACTACCCCACTTAAAAGGATTCTGACTTGGGAGCATTTTAGCTGGCATAGAAGGTCGGACCCTGGGGTTCGGGTGACCAAGGGAATCTCTAGAGGAGTAGAGGGAATGCCATATTTTTCCACAAAGCTAGTGGCTATGAAAGAGTGGGATGCTCCAGAATCGAAAAGTACGGTAGCGGGAGTAAATTCAACAAGGAACTCACCGAGTACTACTCCCGGAGCCTGCTGAGCTTCCTGGGCATCGACGTGATTTACACGTGCCCTTCCTTGGTACGGAGTCTTGTTCTGCTGGCTGACGACGGAGGGCGCCTTGGGGGCGGATGCCGAGGTATTCTTGGGGCCATTCACCGAGTTGGAGTAGGCGGGTCCCGGTGGCTTCAGCTGCGGACAGTTGTTCTTTAAGTGACTTGGATCACCGCAGTGCCAACATGCATTTGCCGGGGGTTGGTTGCTTGCCACTGAGGGGGAATGGAAAGAGCTCTGACTCTGCTGGCTGAATCGCGACGGAGTGGGTCCAGCTGGTCTACTGAAGTTGGGCCCTTTGGGTGGAAACCCAAATGATCGAGTCTTCTGGTGCCGGTCCTGCTGCTGTGCCCGGAGAACCTGGAACTTCCTTTTGAGATGTCCTTTTTCTTCCTCCTTAGCCCTTTCAACTTGCATGGCCTTGTTGGAAAGGTGAGAGAAGTTGAGGAAGTCTTGGCTAGCCAGAATTGTCTTGAGTTCTGGCCTGAGTCCCTTCAGGAAACGGGCCATCTTCTTGCTCTCGGTACTGACATCATCTGGCGCGTAGCGGGCTAACTCCATGAACTTGTGCACATATTCGCTGACAGATCTTCCGTCTTGAGTCAATTCTCGGAACTCGTCCTCCTTAAGCTATACCAGTCCTTGGGGCACATGGTGCTCCCGGAAGGCTGCTTCAAATTCTGCCCAGGTAGCATCCCTGATGGTGACGTTGAAGGTGTCCCACCAGGCTAGGGCCATCCCAGAAAGTTGGTGGGCAGCTAGTTGAACACGCTGATTTTCTGGGCAACCAATGGCTTCCAGTTTCCTTTTGATCGTGCGCATCCAATCGTCTGCATCGAGGGGGTTGCTTGATCCGGCGAACGTGGGAGGTTTAAGTCTCAGGAAGTCCCCCATTTTGTCTTGCGGTCTTCCACCATTCGGCCGTTGATTTTCCAGATTTCGAGTGAGGACCTCGATGAGTCGGGTCTGATTGGCTAGAACTTGGGCTAGGTCTAAGGGTAGGGGTGGAGGTGCGGGGAGGTGGGTTTCACTTTCTTCTCTAACGACTTCCCCTTCAGCTCTTCGAGGAAAACCTGCTCCAATCCCAGAGGCGGTAGGCGTGGTTTTATCCGAAGCCATCTGCCAGGGAAGAGAGTCACTATTATGCACATGCAAATTGCTTTCAACCAAGTTATTTTATTCATTACACCATCACATTACAAGCATAAGACTACTACAGGTGGGACTACACGAGAGCGTTCTTCGAGGTACTAGCGAGTTCCTTGTCTAAGGTGTCCCCAAATGCCTTGAGAAGATCATCGAGGCTGGCTAGGGATACATCTTCTTCGTCGGACCAGTCATCTATTCTGGGGGGAGGTAGGGCTAGAGGGGCCTTCTTCTTCTTCTTCTCTGTCTGGCATCCCTGGTTAGTGGTCTTCTTCTGGATCTTCTTTCTGGGGGCGAGTGTCTTTAGCTTCTTGTCAAAGTCTATCTTCAAGGTCCGATAGGCCTCACGGGTGTTGGCTTCCTCGCCTTCTACTATGCTGAGACTCTCCTGGAGAGATGCCTTCTCTTGCTTAAGCTCTTTGACTTGCTGCTCTAGGCTTTCCACTCGGGAGTTTAGGTGGGTACAGTGGGAGGAGAGCTCATCGTAGTGGTTGTCGAGGGTGTGGAGGTATCCGGCCATGTAGACGATAGTGGGATCATCTTCTATGGGATCTCCTCCTGACAGAGCCTGGAGTCTTTTCTTCCAGGTGGGGGTGTTTTTGTTGCTGGGTGGGAAATATCGGAGGGGGGTCTCAAAGATCTCGCGGCTATAGTTTTGGCACAGTTGTTTGAGGGCTTTTCGAGCAACGCTCTGGCATGTGTCTGGGAAGCGGTGCCCGATGAAGGTAATTTGGAAGGGAGGGTGGTTTGGGTAGTTCCGGCTTTCTCCCAAGTAGACCGCCATAGAGCACTTTTCCATTCCATTTTCACGGTACTCCTTCCAGACATATTCGGGCTTCTTGCGGATCCCCAAGCGTAGCGCGCAACTCCGAAGAAGGTGAGGAAAGCCTTCCTCCTCTGAGCAATAGGAAGTCCTAATCACCCAAGGGTTTTCCATCTGGTAGACGAAAAGAAAGGTCTATTAATATCGGGGAAAAAGGGAAAGAGTGTTTCTTGGGGGGTAAGGGGTGTTTTCTTGTTAAGGCAACTTTTAAGGTCAGGGCTGTGGTCTACGGCCAGTCCTATAGGTTCTGATACCACCTGAAGCGTCCCGATCCTTTGGGACTCAAATGTGATACAATTACTAGTCCCAGGAGGCTAGTAACCACATTCATTACTTCAAATAGTTACAGAGTCTGAATAATGTTATTACAATACCGAGGATACAAGCTCGAAAGTGAGCCGAAAAACATAAATCGCAGTGGAAGATAAAATAGCCTAGGCCACAGGCAGAACTGGGTGAAAACACAGCCCCATCAATCAAGCATAGCAGAAAAGAAGTCTTCAGCTGCTGAAAAACATAAATAAATCTGGGTGAATACACTAGGTATTCCGCAAGCCCACCCAGCTCCCGTAAAGAGAAAGTGACCTATATTGTACATGCTTTATATGGTGGAGTTGAAGTCACTCATACTTTTTCAGAGAAGGCAGTACTCAATGTTTAGGGTTTGACCTATATTGTACCCTGATCATCCTACTTCACTAGGTGATGAGGGTGAGTACCCTTCATCACACTCTTTTGGAAAACATTTCACTTATACCCCTTTTTACTTGTCCCATATCTTTTAATCGAAGTAATAGTTAATGTGGGCTCTCTCATGCTCACCATGCAATTCGATCCCCATCCCATAATCCAGGCTTAGGCAGTGGTAGAGAGAAATAGGTAAATAATGCATCAAGGGAAAGATGGACTTGCCTTCGTCGAAGCTTTCCTGGCACAAGAGGTTAATCTCGGAGGGGTCGGGTTCTTGCCCTTCTTCCGGAGCTAAGAGTTCCGGAGGATCGGATCCCTCTTCCGCTAATTAAACACAGATAATAACAATACATCAAACATAGTGACCTTTGTGGGGTGTGCAAATTTTTATACTTCATTATTTTTGTGCCCTAATAATTTATTTAGACGATTTTTGGTGCATAAAATATTAGCATCTAAATATACATGTGAAAATGAGAAAATAAAATAGGAAAAGAAAAAGAAAAGGAATTCTCCATCTAACTGGGCCAGGGGGGGGGATTTCGGCCCACTCAGCGCGCGGGCGCGGGCGCGCTTGCGGCCCAGCCGGCCCAGCTACGAGGGAGCAGCGGCGGGGACGGCGCTGTAGCGCGGGCCCACCAGCCAGGGAGAGAGGGGGGGCTGACTGCGTTAGTTGGGAACGGAGGGGGGGGGAGAGGATCGACCGGGGCCGGTCGGCGGCGAACTCCGCGGCGGTTCTCCGCCGTCGGTCCGGTTCTTTGGCGGGGAAGTGTTGGCGAAGCACGGGCGGGTGAAGTGGGTCACGGGGGTGGGGCGAATTTGGCCTGCGGGGGCCTATGGCGGCCGGTCCACGACGCAGTGGCGGGTGCCCGCGGAGGCTGGCGAGCATTAATGGCGAGGCGACGAGGCGAGGGGGCGCTCGGCGGCGATCGCGCCGGTGAGGGATGGGCGAGGGAGAAGGAGCTGACGGGTGGGGCCCGGCGGTCAGTGGGCGGGGTCTGCGCAAGAGAGAGGGCGGTGAGGCGCTGACGGGCGGGGCCCGGAGGTCAGTGGGCGGGAGCGGCGCGCGGGTTGGGCTGCCTGGGCCGGAAGAGAGGGGGGGGGTTGCGGGCGCGCGCGAGCTGGGCTGGAATTCGGCCCAGCCGAGGGAGGGGAGAGGGTTTTTCCTTTTCCTTTTCTTATTCTAATTCTTTTCTTTTTCTTTTCTACTTTTGTGTCTTTTTGATTCTTTTTCCTTGCAACAAAATTTTCTAAATGAACTTGGGTGATAAATATGGCCTATGTGAGGTGCTTCAAATCATTTTAAGTGCATGCAAATGATTGGGTGACCTAGGGGTAGAATTAAGGGAGAAGAATAAAATGAAAGGGGGGGATTAGGGGGGGTTAGGGTTTCAAACCTGGGTTGGGATTTTGGGATGTTACAGAGCAGGCGTTGGAGTTCTTTACAAATATCATCCATCGCTTTGGGGTCCCAAACTCCATCATCACCGACAATAGCACGCAATTCACTGGGGAAAAGTTCATGTACTTTTGCGAAGACCACCACATCCGTGTGGACTGGGTCGCTGTAGCTCACCCAAGGACAAATGGGCAGGTGGAGCGCGCCAATGGCATGATTTTGCAGGGACTAAAACCGAGGATCTACAATGATCTCAACAAGTTTGGCAAGCGGTGGATGAAAGAGCTACCCTCGGTGGTTTGGAGTCTGAGGACAACACCGAGCCGAGCCACGGGTTTCTCGCCGTTTTTTCTAGACTATGGGGCCAAGGCCATCCTACCCACAGACTTGGAATGCGGTTCCCCGAGGACAAAGGCATACGGCGACCAAAACAACCAGACCAGCCGAGAGGATTCATTGGACCAGCTGGAAGAGGCTCGGGACGTAGCCTTACTACACTCGGCATGGTATCAGCAGTCTCTGCGACGCTACCATGCCCGAAGGATTCAGCCCCGAGGCTTCCAGGTGGGAGACTTGGTGCTTCAGCTACGACAAGACGCCCGTGGGAGCCACAAGCTTACTCCTCCCTAGGAAGGGCCGTTCATCATCGCCAAAATTCTGAAGCCCGGGACATACAAGCTAGCCAACGATCGAGGCGAACTCTACAGCAACGCTTGGAACATCGAACAACTACGTCGCTTCTATCCTTAAAATGTTTCAAGTCGTTCATGTATCTCGCTTTCTTTATATGTATAAATAAAGTCTAACCATCAAGGAAGGATCAGCCTTGCCTCGGCAAAGCCAGACCCTCCCTCGGGGGCTAGAAGGGGGGAACCCCCTCTGCGTCAAAATTTTCCTTGGAAAAGTTTTCTACCAAAACAACTTTCGTGCCTTTCGACTATATCGATAACAGAATCCTAAAAACGAGCGAGAGAGACATTGAACGGCAAGGCCGACCGAGCCAAGGGACTCCTACGCCTTCGGGATATGGATACCTCACTCATCACCTTCCGCGAAAAGTAACTCGCGCTCGGATAAGTGATTCTGCTACCGAACAAGCCCTAACGCTCGAAACAAGAGGAAAGAAAACACAACTTTATACTCTGACACTAAAAATGTTTAGGCCTCGGTGGCCGCAAGAAACATACGCATACTTAGAATAAACTGTTCCCCACAGGCTCAGGTGTCGGCAGGGGGAGGAGCAACACCCTTGGCGTCGTTTCCACCCTCGGCGGAATCTGGCCCGGCATCAGACGGCGACACGGGCGGAAGGATCTCCACCTCAAAAGAAGAAGCAAGCGCCGCGCTTGGGCCTTCGGCAACCGCATCAAGCCTTTGGACCCCAGCTAAGGTGACCTCCTCTTCGTCGGGTAAGCAGTAGCCCTCGCTGACCCGCTCCAAATCCACGTCGTAGTGGGAAGCGAGGACGACGAAGGCCCGCCTAACGCCATGGTACAGCGCCCCGCGGAGTCTGTTGCGCACGTGGCCGCCTAAGGCCCGCAGGTGACTCTGGGGGGAGCTGCCCGAGGGGATGTCGTCGAGGCCAAAGGTCCGGCAGAAGGCCGAGATGGCCTCGGACATGGCCATGCGGTCGGCCTCCTTCTGCTCAGCCGCCTGGGCGAGCGCCTTGCAGTTCTTGACGGACTTGTTAAGAGCCGTCTCGAACCCTGAACATAGCCGGGCGATATTTTTCAGACACAAGAAGAATGAAGCTAAAACAAAGTCACAAAGTAGGCAAAACATACCTTCGGCCCGGGCACGCTGCTGTAAGGCCATAGCTTGGGCGTGCCTTTTGACTGTGTCGATAACGGAATCCTAAAGATGAGCGAGAGAGACCTTGAACGGCAAGGTCGATCGAGCCGAGGGACTCCTACGCCTCCGGGATACGGATACCTCACTCATCACCTTTCGCGAAAGGTAGCTCACGCTCGGATAAGTGATTCTGCTACCAACGAACAAGTCCTAATGCTCGAAATAAGAGGAAAGAAACACGACTTTATACTCAAATACCCAAATGTTCAGGCCTCAGCAGCCACAGAAAACGAACACACATACTTAGGATAACTAAGCTACATAGACTTAGACGTCGACAACACCCTCGGCAGTTTTCCCGACCTGCTGCAGATGTCTTAGTACCTAAAGCAATTACATTTTGCTCTCAGGCAAATACCGTTACATTCCCTTACAAACGGGACCCCGACTCCATTCCTGCAGGAATGAACTACCTCCACACCAGAAGGGCTGCGAGGTAACAAACTCCGAGCGGCTCGCCGGCAACCACTGCACCAGCAGCGACAACGACCTCCGCCTCGGGCGGCTAGACAACAGCAGTGATTGCCCCAGGGCAAACGCTACTGTGAAAAGGCCCTCGCTCCCGTCCCCCTACGAGGGGCGAGAACAAGCCGTTAAAGCCAAAGAGCCGGAGGTCCGGCCGCAGGTGGCACTAACGGTCTCGTCGGCGGAGGCAACCCCCTCTGCAGTGGGAAGCCTCACCTATGGCGGACACCACCTCAGCACCAACGACAGCGGCCACCTGCGCACCAACACCGCACCAGCGAATGGCAGCCGCCCCAGCCCGCACAAGGAGGTCCTCACTCCCGTCCTCGCTATGGGAGTGAGGGCAAGACAATCCAGGAACGCGGACACCGCCCCTGCGGCGTACGACGTGTTGTACGACCCCCCGGTGCGACCGACGGCGCAGGAAGGGCCGTGGATGTGACCGGCCTGCGCGCGGCGCGACCGTCGCCCGTGCGGTGGACGGACAACCACACCCCGACCAGGCAGCAGGTGGCAGTTTGCCTCCTCCGTAAGGCTGGTGGACGCCCTTCTCCCCCGAATGCTGGAGGAAGAAGCGGGTCGCCAGCCCATGCGAAAGGCAGGGCCCCAACTCGGCTTGCCCTCCTCCCCAGCACGGATGATGAACATCCTTGAAGCTGAGGGCAGGGGGAGGCCACGACCCGGCTCGCTCTTCCCCACCACAAGGCTGGCGGTCATCATTCTGGGTGACCACTGGCGGGGATCTGCAGTCGGGCTGCATGATGAAAATCCTTGAAACCGAGCGATAACTAAAAGGCGCCAACCCCCACGAGGTCATGCTCCTCCAACAACAACAAGAAGGCAACGCAGGTGCACCCCATTTGGAGGCCCGGAAGGTGGAAAGACGCGATGAATGAGAGAAGTGCGAAGGCATGGCTACTGCCCGGGAGATCGATCCTTTTTAAAGGCAGATCTCCGCACTCGCGCCCCAAAGCATCATAGGCAAAGTCTCCCCCGACGTGCTCAAGGGTTCCCACCCTATGACACGAGGGCTAGGTCCCACATGTCATACAAACTGACCCGAAACGCGAAGATGGCGAACCGCCACACACGAAGCATGCAACCGCACCGCGGTTGTGCACCCTTTCTGCTTCGCTGCAACCGGCGGTCCAACATGGAGGCCTGGGTCCACATGTCATGTAACCGACGCGTCAGTTACCATGTGCAAAGAAACCGCACCACCACTTGCGCCAATGCCGCGTCTTCTCGGGGCTACAGAAACAGTGCAACAACTCGAGGCAGCCCCGCACATGACCCAATAGTGCCAATTAAGTGCGACGGTCACGGGTCAGTCAGCCACGGGAATAGGCACGACAGTTGATATGACCATAGGCGGACCGACAGTAATTGCAGCAACACATGTGCGGAAGCAGCGGTCCAACCACTAGCCAGGCCCTGGTCCCACCTGCGGGCTCGCATCCTCCCCTGAAGCAGCAGGGGAGCCCTCTCCTACAGCATGAAGACGACGCACCCGTGTTCTGTTCCTCGAACGACTCAAGCATGCGCAACAGATACCCCGCGAGTCGCCCGTCCCGTCGCATTAACTCCCTGGTAGGGCACGCGACACCTCTGGCAGGCGAAGCGGGTGCCGTTTCGCCTCCGTCATGATGACCGCCTCAAAGAAAGGTGCGCCACATTGTTTAAATTGATATCCTTTTTCCTTTTTCCTCTCTCTCTCTCTCTTGCCACAGGGATCGGGAAAGGGGATATTTCGAAAGGATCCTTCTCAGCGAAGGAAACGGGCCCCGAGCCCTCCTACTGATCAGGGATTCGAAGGTTGCGCCCTGTGGGGTTCGGCGACCGCCCCAGAGCACTCGGGCTCTGAGCCCTTTACTGATCAGGGGATCGAAGGCTGGCCCCTCGGAAGGGTTCGACAGCCGCCCCAGAGCATGCAGAGTCAGGGATGACCCTAGGTACGTCCGTTACATGGCCGAGGCTCGGGCTACGCTCTCGAGGTACCCTAGGACTATTCCGAGACCAGCGGGAAGGATTTGTAATGGAATCCCACCGAAGGGAGGCACCAAGCCCTCGGACCCTATCAAATGGGTCCGGGTCCAGCAAATCACATGCAGGTACTTTTGGAACGCGCCTCCAGTCCACTAGCCGACCCTTATCGAACAGGGCTCTGGTGTCCGCTCGGATCACCCAATAGCAACTCACTGGAAACACCATGTTCAGTGCCCACCGAGGGTAACATGGCGCGTTACCCCCTCCTCCTTGCGGAAAGGCGACGAAGGGGCGTACAATAAAAGTCGAGACGGTCCTTGATCATCCTCTCGCTCCGTGCAGAGGCTCGGAGGCTGCTCTCGCACCAGGCTACGACCAAATTGTTGACCATGTCGACAAACCAGCTTAAAAACTCGGAGCCTGACCATACACTCGGGCTGCGGCCAGGCCGCATGAGGGAACAACAAGGCCGACCGAGGAATCACAAGAAGAATTAAGACCTCAGAGGAGTCAAACCACTCCTCCGAGGCCTCGGGGGCTACACCCGACGGGTGCGCTCGCGTGCACCCGTCGGAACCGAACATAACCAAAAAAGGCCAGTCCCCTTGCAAAAATCCGGTAGAACCTCCAAGCGAGTGCCTACACTCCCTTTGAGGCTCGGAGGGCTACTGTCGGGTACCATAATTAGGGGTACCCCCAATACTCCTAAGCACGACTGGAAAACATCTTTAAAGCAAACTGCAAAGACTGGCAAGAACAAAAGCCTTGTCTACTAGGGGACACGATCTCGTCTCGTCTGAGCCCAGCCTCGGGCAAGCACAGTAGTCCCGAATGGATTCGCGCCTCGCCCGAGGGTCCCCTCAGGCAGCAGACGCACCCCCGGCTCACCCAAGGCTAAGCTCGGACAAACTTTGTCGTACAGCAACCTCGGACGAATCGCCCTACCACCGACCGTATCACATACGCATTTAATGCGGGGATCGCCTGACACCTCATCCTGACACGCACGCCTCAGTTGGCAAGGTCGAAGTGACCGCAGTCACTTCGCCCTTTCACTGATCGTTCTGACAGGATAACAACACTATTCGCCTCGTTCCGACTACTGTGCCAACCACCAGGGTAAGACTAAGAACAGTAAGTCGCGGCCTCTCCCGAGTTCAGCCTCGGGCACAACAGGGAGCTCCGCCTCGCCCGAACCCAGGCCTCGGCCTCGGGGGAAGGTCTCTGTCTCGCCCGACCCCCGGCCTCGGCCTCAGCCTCGGCCTCGGGGGAAGGTCCCCGTCTCGCCCGACCTCAGTCTCGACCTCAAGAGAAGTCACCGCCTCGCCCGACCTCGGCCTTGGACCGACTACGCAACAGGAGATACATCATTGCCCTACCCCTAGCTAGCCACCCCAGGCTACGAAGGAACAAGACCGGTGTCACATCAAATTACTCCAATAATAGGTAATGATGGTTCCCCGCATGCGTCCATGACGTCGATTGTTCTCAGCTCCCTATGAAAGCAAAGAAACGTCAGCAGGACCCAGGCCGCACCGCCAGCTGCGCTTCTACAGGGCTCAAGCACTTCTCCGCCGGCCACGTTAGCACATAGCTACACCCCCATGTACAGCTGGACCATCTCCTTGTATCTATAAAAGGGGATGTCCAGGGCCTTCCCAGGAGGCAGGCAGAGAGGAAAAAACACAGAGGAGGCTAACTCAGACGGCTCACCTCAAGACTGAACCCTCTCCCTCTCACGATGGTTGTAACCCCTACTACGAGCACCCTGGTGCAAGATAATATAAGCCTGATCCTCCCTCTTGTGTTTCATCTTGCATCAACCCATCTGGGCAGGGACACACAGCGACAAATTCACTAGTCGGTCGAGGGTCCTCGCGGGTCCAAAACACCGACAATTATATTCCAATTAAGTTCTGCTATAGCAGTGTGGAATCCAATTATAAGCTTGCTGATGAATATGAACACATTCTTCACCCATATTAAATGAGGACCCCAAATGATCAAGTGCACTCGAATGTTGTGGTCGACTTGCATTAATTCTTTTAATATAACTTATATGTAGAACTATGAATTGA
The DNA here is from genome assembly GCF_902167145.1 of Zea mays. Classification (NCBI taxonomy): domain Eukaryota; kingdom Viridiplantae; phylum Streptophyta; class Magnoliopsida; order Poales; family Poaceae; genus Zea; species Zea mays. The sequence goes on from NC_050096.1 coordinate 33,306,622, forward strand.
TACCACTTGAGGGAATACCACTTGTTATGATGGTACTACTTGTAGATGCGTTCGTTCTCCATGCTCGCTTCTTCTCTTGGGCTATATTGCTTGCCTTTTCTTGATCAATCATTTGCTTTCTTAAACTAGATACCACTAGTGTCCTTCAGATCACCATCTTGTTTAGCATTCCAAGTCACATGCTCGGTTATCACACTTAGGGAGGCATTCCACCTAGGAAAAAAGTTGACCTCTTTCGAAAGAACCATTCTTGATACTAATTGAAATTTCATCGTTTGTTTGGTCCAATTACTTTTTGATAATTCTCTTTATTCTTTGTATTGACACAATTGGTGTCCTTTTAGACCACCACTTCACAAACCTTATGAGAATGAAAGCTCATGCACTCCACTAACTATGCTTGCACCTAGCTTAGGCACTTGTGGCGAAGTCGACCAAAGGATGTATGATCCTTACATACATCCTTATTTGAGTCCTTTTGTTTATTATTTTAAGTACTTTTATTTCTAATATTTGATCTTCAATCATTTCTCGAACTTAAACACTATCTTCATCATATTTGATCTTGTTCTTCAAATTGGAGTACCACATGTGTGATGCCAAATACATTCCACAATCGAACTGTTTTAACTTATCATGCTTCTAGATCAATTCAAAATTAAACTTAGGAATCTCAACCACTTGTAATCATTTATCCAACTTGAGAGCCATTCAATCAAAGTGACCTACGATATTTGAAACATTAGTCACTTGTTGATAGTTCTATACATTTCAAAGAAAATTCATATCTCATAATGTACTGATCCTTGACCACATTTTTAGTGGAGATATGACTCAATAAGTCTACTAGCATTTTTAAAAATATGAGCTTCATTTGACTTCATATAAACTACCAACAATCACATCTTCGCTAACTATTACATGTTGAAAACTACCGCACTTGTGTTGACAAGATTCACTTTACCAAGAAGTTACACTCATTCAATACTCATGAAAATGTGCAAAACATTTACTACAATAAGTGTAGAGCATGAAAAATATTTTCAAGCCAATACAACTCAATTTGATGACTCAGACGTGGCTATACTCACTCAGATTTTGCTATATGGACATATTTCAATATATTAAGTTATTCTTCTTCACATTGGATCAAACTTGGAATCAACTTGTTTGAATACTTCCAAAAGACATCTATCCGTTAAATCGTACTTCATTACAAAGCAGAGTTGAAGTGGAAAACATGAATGTGGTGTGCTGACTTCGCGATAAAGCAAAGGCAGAAATGAGCAGAACGAAGTTAACTTGTGGTAGGCACGAAGCTTGGTCTCGAAGACTCATCTCACAAAGTTAGTAAGATTGAACTAAGACACGATGTCAGCTATGTAACGACCAAACTGTCCTCGGATGTAAGTAAGGTCCTAAGTATTTGTTGCGATCATTTTGGGATATAATAAAGATTGTATTAGGAAAAATAAGGAGCTAGAACATCCTCTATAAATACCCCTAGGATGTATTTTCTTGGACATGAAATATTTATTCGATGTAGTTAAATCTACTTTTGATGCTAATAGAAGGTGCGGATAACTCTTTGAAGGCCATCCAAACTGATGATCTATATCTCTTATGTACCACAAAAAGTGCACTTTAGTGCCATTATTTTAATTCTACAATCTTCTTTATGCAAGAGAATTTTACCCCCTTCTATCTTCTTGCTCCCAAACACGACCTAGATGTGTCAGGCCGAGTATGAGCTTGTTTGTGGCCCAACCACGCCTTAGGGATATTGTATTTTTATGGATCTACAAATAGTCAAGCATCAACCTTTAAGAAATCTACTAACTAGGACCCGTTAAATTTGTTCCACTAACTTGTACGTACACTGCCAGCGCCCATATTTTCCTATTTGCAATACATTCCACTAATAACACATGTTGGCATGCTCCATTCCACTCCGTTCCGTACTGATTTGCCGTAAACACAGAGCACACATGTTGAAAAGAAAACGAAAAGCACAGGAAGACTCACCTTTTGTTTTGTTTTATATATGCGCTCCCCGTCTACTTGCATCCAAAAGAACTCCTGGGAAAGAAACAGAGATAAGGAGAAAGACGGGTTTCTTTTATCGTCGCCTGTCGGACGTGCTCTGCTGCAGAGTCTTGCTTCACCCGTCCGGCACCTCACTCTCTGGCCTGCTGTATATATCCACCTCCCTCCGGCCTCCATTTCTTCTCGACTTGAACACGGCCAGCGTCTCATCGGCTGGGCGTGGTCTACACTGCACGCACACTTACCACCAGCCACCGCAAGTGAATCACTAGCCGGAAGACAGGCCAACCCCACTGCTAGTGCTAGGAATCTAGGAGCGAGAACGAGAGACCATGTCCTCAGAGGCCAGCAGCGTCGTCGTCGCCGACGAGAATGGAGCGGCGGAGACGGTCGGCGTCGGGCGGTACGTGGAAATGGAGAAGGACCAAGAGTCGAGCGCAGCCAAGTCGCGGCTCTCCGGCCTGCTCTGGCACGGCGGCTCCGCCTACGACGCTTGGTTCAGCTGCGCGTCCAACCAGGTGAATGCATGAGCTCGCCGCCGTTTCCTTGTCCCGTGACGAGCTACGTGTGCGCAGTGGCTCCCGCTCTAGCTAGCTGCCTGCTGTAGCAGAGAGTCTCTAGGCCAGGCTCGTTCTCACCTTTGTTGTGCATTATTGTGCCTGTGTGATGTGTGTGTTCATCAGGTGGCTCAGGTGCTCCTGACCCTGCCCTACTCGTTCTCGCAACTGGGGATGCTGAGCGGCATACTGTTCCAGCTCCTGTACGGGCTGATGGGCAGCTGGACGGCGTACCTCATCAGCGTTCTCTACGTGGAGTACCGGGCCAGGAAGGAGAGGGAGAAGGCGGACTTCAGGAACCATGTCATCCAGGTTCTGAGATTTTCTGAACCGCGCGCGCGTGTGCACATTTTCTAGTCGAGCGATGAGTCAACGACTTGTCCTGACGAACCGCATCTGCACTGCGCCTGCAGTGGTTCGAGGTGCTGGACGGGCTGCTCGGGAGGCACTGGAGGAACGTCGGCCTGGCCTTCAACTGCACGTTCCTGCTCTTCGGCTCGGTCATCCAGCTCATCGCATGCGCAAGGTAAGGTTGCTTGCTTGCTCGCTCGCATGGTTCGCCGGCTAACTGTGTGCCGCGTAAGCGTACATATATACTACCAAACAGCAACATCTACTACATCAACGACAAGCTGGACAAGCGGACGTGGACGTACATCTTCGGCGCCTGCTGCGCCACGACGGTGTTCATCCCGTCGTTCCACAACTACCGGATCTGGTCGTTCCTGGGCCTCGTCATGACCACCTACACGGCGTGGTACCTCGCCGTCGCGTCCCTCATCCATGGCCAGGTACGCAAGCGTAGCGTTGAAGCATAATATGCATTCTGTGGGCCTGTGGCCTGTGGCCTGTGGGTGACCGGCCGAGACGATGTGTGTGCTTCTGCTGCTCTACTTGTTGCAGGTTGATGGCGTGAAGCACTCCGGGCCGACCAAGATGGTGCTCTACTTCACCGGGGCCACAAACATTCTCTACACTTTCGGAGGGCACGCTGTTACCGTGTAAGGAGACAAAACACCTTTCTTTCTTTTTTATATATGCATGGTCCCCGGAACAAAGAAGAAGAAATAACGCATCACAACTGGGACCAACGAAAGCATTGGCTACCATACATTTTGCTTGCTTCGTCTGGCCATTCCATACAGTTTTTGCTCCTTGGCGCCATACCCGTGCACAAGGTCTTTTCCGGCCTTCAATATATCTCCCGTCCCGTCGTCTCCGTCTCACTCTCACAGGGCACGGCAGGCCTATCTATCTCCTTTGATGAGTTTGCTTGTACAGTCAAAGGAGCCACTCCGACTACTGGCTAGTAGGAGAGCGTGCATTGCTGCTTTACGTCTACAGAGCTCCTGCGCTTTTGCGCTTGCAACCATGGAGCCCTGACTCCTGAGCCAGCCTGGCCTGGTAGATGCCGATACGATACCCCCTCTGCAGATGCACAAGCAAGCATGCATGGCACGGACGTCCAAGTCTCTGCGTGCACGAAAAGAGAAAACGCAAATCAAAGCAGTACTAGCAATTAATTGAAAGGTGACTGGACTGAACGAACAGCATCAACAGTAATTAGTAATGGTTTGCACGCATATATATATACACGCAGGGAGATCATGCACGCGATGTGGCGGCCGCAGAAGTTCAAGGCGATCTACCTGATGGCGACGCTGTACGTGCTGACGCTGACGCTGCCGTCGGCGGCCAGCGTGTACTGGGCGTTCGGCGACCAGCTGCTGACCCGCTCCAACGCGCTGGCGCTGCTCCCGCGCACGGCGTTCCGCGACGCCGCCGTCGTGCTCATGCTCGCCCACCAGTTCATCACCTTCGGCTTCGCCTGCACGCCGCTCTACTTCGTCTGGGAGAAGCTCGTCGGCCTGCACGACTGCCGCAGCCTCTGCAGGCGCGCCGCCGCGCGCCTCCCCGTCGTCGTCCCCATCTGGTTCCTCGCCATCATCTTCCCCTTCTTCGGGCCCATCAACTCCGCCGTCGGCTCCCTCCTCGTCAGCTTCACCGTCTACATCATCCCGGCGCTGGCGCACATGATCACGTTCCGGTCCGCAACAGCCCGTGAGGTAGTATATTTTATTACTCCCATGCATGCACTACTTTTATTAATACGTTTTATTACCCAATGCTTTTTTTTTACTTCATCGATGAAAGCTACCTAGCTACCTAGGTCGTATATGCCACTGTGCACAGCAGCCTAAATCATTCAACAAGGCCAACAAGGCAAAATGTCGCTAGCAGCCATGATTATTAGAGCGCTGAAATTATTAGGGACCTAAACGCTGTCCCTGAAAAGGCTGTTCGTACTGATCGCTGAAAGTCTGAATCATATAAGACAAAACACAGCGGCAGTGCCAAACTGTCTTTTTTTTCGTGGTGCGGTGTGTACTACTACGTACTATAGCAAGAAAGAAGAGAAAGGTTGGCGCAAAGCGTGGAGACAAACCGAAAGAACCCTAGAACCAGAACAAAGATGCTTTATCTGCAGGAAATATTTGTACCGCACCGCCGCACGGCATGTCTAGTCTCCGAGTACCACAGAAATTCGGACGACGACCACCGAGACAAAGCGTCCGAAATAAAGGACTGCGAACAGCATGCGTTTGTACTCTTCATAGAAAGGAGGAACAAACAAACATGAAACATGCGTACAGTAGCTAATAAGCATACAGGTGATACAGTATCAAATGCTCTTAACAATGTTTGAGTTTGTTGGCGTGCCTTTAACAAAAACGTTTGAGTTTTGTTGGCATGATCTGGATAACCAAATGCTCTTCTTAACATTTTTTTGAGTTTGTTGGCATGCTCTGAATAACTAATAAGCTTTTGATTTGACCCCCGCGCGCGGTGCAGAACGCGATGGAGCCGCCGCCGCGGCTGCTGGGGCGTTGGACGGGCGCGTACATGATCAACGCGTTCGTGGTGGCGTGGGTGCTGGTGGTCGGCTTCGGCTTCGGCGGCTGGGCGAGCATGACAAACTTCGTCCGCCAGATCGACACCTTCGGCCTCTTCACCAAGTGCTACCAGTGCCCGCCGCCACCGCCCCTGCCGTTCCCCGGCGGCGGCCTCGGCAACATCACGATGCCATTCAACGGCGACGGGCTCCCTCCTACCCCGGCTCCTTCGCCGGCGCATTACTTCTTCCGCCACCACCGGCATCACAGCCACCACCGCGGGCTCTGATGAGAGACGATGAAATGAACCCGGCTTACCACCAGTAGTGCGTGCGTGGCACACTGCTGCTTTAGTTTGAGCTGATCCCTTAGTTAAGTCTAGCTTAATTAGCACCTGCATGCAGCATCTTCGTTCTCTCCTCTAGCTTGCTGGTGTCGAACGCATGCTTTCCCGGTTTCAGTGACTTTAGAGACCCTGCCTGAGCCTGACACGAGGGGAGTATCACTGTATCAGTACTAGCATGCAGTCTCTTGTGTTCCGGGCTGTGTCCTGGCGTGGAGCTCAAAGAAGGGGAATCCATTTCTACAGCCGCATAGAGCTCGTCACCTTTGCAGTCTGGTCTGGCAGTATTCCACCACTCAGTGCTGTATCATTGGCAGCACCTCGGCGCTGGTGCATGCGCTCACGAGTCACTCAGGGCTCGCCAAGTAGAACTCTGGATGCACGATGCAGGATCTCTTTGCCCCATCTCTCGGTCGCCGTGAACTGTGTATTGGCATTGCCAATATATACAGTTCACAGTTCTATTTCACAGCTTTACAGGCTACTCAAAGAGAGTGACACTATCATTAAACGTTCTCAGAGTACTGAATATTCACGTGAAGAAACTCTGAGAAAAAACCCAGAACAAGTTCGGATTTTGCGCAAGGAACTGTGGTTTTTTTTTTTTTGCACGCATGCAACAGCTCTGTTTATGAACATTTTGCCTTAAAATCAAGACGGTGCACTAGCATTTTTTTTGTGCTAGCTCCTCGATCGCCCCGTCGAGGTGGTTGGCACCGGCGGCAGCGCGTACTGGATTGTATTGCAAAACGATGGTAGCACATTTTTGGGCCAAATACGAACAAACCTAGAGCCTATATGATCTACATGATCTCTCTACGTGTTGCGGATAGTTCAACGTCCTACCGTTAACGGTCCACCAACCCGCAGACCCGGTAGGACGTTGAACTATCCGCAACACGTAGAGAGCTCTTGGATAACATATATCCAACCTCTCGAGAAGGACTCCATTTGAAAGAATTGACTCTAGAATTGTTTAAAGATTCACAGGTCTCTTAAAACTCCTCAAGTCGATGTAGCAGAAAATAGAGAAAGAAGAAGGGTTGGAATAGATCTAAAGTTGAAACATGAAAAATTATATGACTAAAATAAAGGTAAATAGATTTGTTTGATTGGATTGAGTTGGTCACCTGTTTTGATTCCTAAAGAGTAGCAAAACAAGGCAGCACAATTAGAAATGCAAGACATTTTCCTTTAAAATTCATTTTTATTTCAAAAGATAAATTGATGGGAGAAGTTTAAATATAATTAAGATTAAAAAGAACAATATATACAAACACATTCACTAGAAGTAATTACAATTTGTCCTCCTTGTATTGTCTATTTCTTATTACAAATATATACAGTAATACTTTCGGGAGTACAATAAGTGATCCGAAGGTGAAAATCAACACAACTTCAAACACAGATCGATTTGACGTGTAATGAGTATGTCATCCTGTGTGACTGTGTATGAATACTGTTCACATATTTATAGAGACAACCCGATATACAAATTTAGGTGAAATTACAATTATAGCATTTAATCATTTACAATTAACTACGAAAACTACTAGGGATAATTGTCATTTCTTCCGAAGCGTTAGCAGATATGCCTATCTCCTTTGTCTTTTCGAGTTAGCTGCTTCGACTTCAGTGATGTGCTTCGTCTGAGTGCTCAAGCCGAAGCTTCGTCCAACTCTCTTTTACCTGTGTTGACATCCTTCGGCAAACATAGGTTAATTATTCCTAAAGCAGGTTATAAAACCGTTAGTGTCAGCTAGTTTCGAGGATCTTCGGCAAAGGTATTCCCCCAATAGATTATGAATGTCTCAATCAGTCGTACACCGTTATATTTATAGAGGGAGGTCTGTACCCTTTCTTAGGTGAAGTCCAACAAAATCCCACAAGAAACCTGGATAATCTCGCAAGAAACCAAGACTCCAGCCTGAACTGATATAATTTCACACTATTTGGGCTAAATGCCGACCGTCCGGGGCATGGATCATCCGCTAACACGTCGGATCGTCTGGGACATGGACTGTCCGAGCTACTATGTCAGAATGTCTGTGTGGTACCAGTGCTGCAAAATTAGGTGTTTAACAGATGTCACGTCCTTTTGGTGGAGGTCATGAACCAAAAACACTTGTACCATCAACATCTTTTGAGAAATAACAGATTTTACAAGTCGCCTTGCTCCTTAAATAAGAACTTAGCTCAAGTCATTGGCTCTTTCCTTTAAACCAAACAACATAGTCATTTAACAAAACTCCAACGCATAAAGATCGTTTTGGATACATCTTCGACCATGACTATCTGATCAATATGTTAAAATACAAAGAATTGTGGTGTCCAATATCCTGAATAATCACATGGACTATATATGTAATACAAATTAATTGTGGTACCTTCCACACTTGAGTAGGACAAAACATCAGCGGCGAGTGGACATGTGAAAAGTCTTGGGTGGCTTGCCAGCTCTAAAGTAACTGTAGGCTCCCTCCTTCCCGACGGGGTCTCTCCAGGAAAGCAGTCGTGTGCATAATTTAAAATCCAACAAGAAAAATATAATTATAAAAAGTGATGGTGAAAAAACTAGCATGATTTATCTTAGTTGTACTCTGCGTCTTACAATTGCTTCAAAGTTGTCAATAAGTTTATCTGTTGTAAACTCAATTGATATCTCCTTCTTAATATAGGTTATTAAGATCTCTTAAGTGTTAGAAATATGCCCTAGAGATAATCATAGAGATGAGCATATTTCTTTGTATCCATGATATATATATTGCTAAATTGAATATCCATGAAAGACACCTTGTATTGATTAGCAATTATGTGAATTGTTTGTGAGATTCTTTACTTATATGGTTACTAGGTCAGTGCCCGTGCGTTGCAACGGAAACATATAATACCTCGATAACTTTTATATATATATATATATATATATATATATATATATATAAATGTGTGTTATACTGTTATAAGTTGGAGAACGACATCCACGAGCCGTCTGGGATGACGTCGAAGAGAAACTCAGGCCTGTGACGCACGAGAGGCCGCCCATTTGTGAGACACTTGAGAAGGGCAAGGTAGTCTCATGAAGGGAGCAAGGTCTAGGGGACAACGGTGGAGTGGCGGCGCATGGTCACGGGGTGGAGGCCTTGACGACAATGGTGTGCGGTCGAGAAGGTGCGCGTGGGAGCCGTCAGAGGGACGGCGCAGCGGCTGGCAGAGCCACGTCGGGGCCGGTGCCTGACGTAGCTCCGCCTGCCGTAGGAGGAGGGAGGGAGAGGCTTTAATCAGTACCAGCATCTACTGCTTGTACAATGTTTTGTCTCTATGGATTGCAGCTGCAACAGTCCGAACATATGGCTTTAATCTGAAGCGAACAACCTATCTTGGCTGGGAGCATCGACATCGCGCCTTGATGGCGGTAGCAGCGGGCATAGGGGTCATCGTAGGAGAAATGGCGGGGGCATAGCCTTGCCCCTATGGACGCACCCCTTCCACGCTTAATAGTATAGTAATGCTTAATAGTAGGGATTACCATGTTATCATTTTTTTAAAATCAAAAGGGTGGAGGGCGAATGCGATTACGTCCTATATATATATATATATATATAACCCGAGTGACCTCTCCAAATTAAGCATTCCTCCGTACTTCCTACCTTTGTTGTGTTCTTCACTTCTTCTCGACCCTTGGGATCTGTAATTCGACCGGTTAGGTAACACGGCGACATTCTGGGCGCAAGATGCTTGAGCCAAGCCATAGCAGAGACGTCACTCCAAACAAATTGGATTCAATGGATTTCATGAATCAGGTCCAAGAACATTCGACCTTCACCTAATTTGGAGAAACTTTTAAATTCAAAAAATCTCCAAGTATTTTTTTCAGTCTATTACATTATCATTATCATTTATGCTTATACGCATTCTATAGAGCCACCCATACGGTGGAAAGGTTACTGCAATACAGGCAGTCCAAGGAATCTATACAAATACAACTTCTGGTACAACGGGGTAATACTAATGCATAGTTACACTACAATAGCAGAACTGCAGATTCCTGAAGACACTCAGGCGTTCAATCCACAGTCTCAGGAGAAGATGTAGACCTCCTCAAACGATTTCCTACCAAAAATACACGCATTAGTCTAGCTGATCAATGGATTGTACGTACATTTGTTAGGGGGTAAGGATACAGAGACTCACGATTTTTTTCCGGTAAATGTTGGGCTGTAGTTGTAAATTAAGTTATCCAGCACTTTGTCGGCAGGAGGCCTGTTTGGAGACTTGTGTGCTTGGCTGTTCCACGACACGGAAAGGGTGAGCTAGGTAAGCATGAACTCCATTTTTCTTTCACCACTCTTGCAAGTTTCATCAAACCAAGGTCCTTTCTTGCATATGCTTAAACCAACATGAAGTACTGCCAACTTGAATTGTATAATAATAGAAGTTAAAGCCTACAACAACAAACCTGATAAAATGATTGGCAAAATGTTGAGTAACCTGTATTGCATCTTCGCTGTGTGGGATCATTGGTTTCCTCCACTCAAAAATGGCTTTCTGCATCAAATGAGGATAGTTTTATTGTGGCATAAAGCCACTTGTATTTGGTGAGTAGCTACAATTTGATATATTGTGAATATAATCTAGGAATAAATACAGTGCACAAGAGAAAAGGAAGAACCAATAAGAACACTAAATGTGGAACTCCTGTAACAGCTACAACTAAATTACCTCAGGATGCCATTGCGTGCAAGTGATTGGATAATTATTGGCTTGTACAGTTGAGACATAGACCTGATTTGATCAATATAGTTATTGTTTTCCGAACCATGTGGAAGCTAATGCACATACAATTCAGAGTTTCTACAAACCTGCATTTGCAAACAGTATATAAAAAAGTCCATTCATTTTAAAATGTTGACCTCTTAATCTTTTCTGAAGTTTGTTGTTGAAGTAGAACACGGTAGTGGTAGTACTATTAGTATCTTCTGCACAGAATGACACATGATTTAATTTCTACAAAATGATTGCACTTATTCATGTTTAGGAGTACAGACAACTACTTGTGATTCTTTAGTACAAAGGGAAATGAATTCACATTCTTTGAGCCAGGTTATTGTAGCCTACAAATTCTATTGGAAAAAGAATTCTCAAACTTGGTAATCATAGGGCAGCGAGCACTGAGCAGGGGGAAAAGGTTTCTAGATGGATAAACATGTTTTTTGGTAGCTAAGATGTTCATCAACTATGATGACTATTTAAGTTGTCATTGCTAATCTTGAGTTTTATCCTTCAAAACTATGTTTTTCTAAGGCAGTTGTTTATGCATCAATCTGCGGTATAGACCAGTGCTGGGAAAATAGCCGAACGAAGATGGTCATATCATCTCTAAAGGGCTAGGAAGAAAGTGGAGTTATCGAGGTACAACAGCATCATTTGTGTCGGCATCAGCACTATCATCTTCATCATGTCCACCTCTGAAAAGTTTTCTAGCAGTTTACTTGGCGGGGAATTTGCGAGTCCTGGACGTAAGTTGTTTTTAGGACACATATTTAGTATCTCACACAATATGGGATTAAGAGAAAACAATCCTTCATGACATTCATTATATACCTTAGCAACTTCAAGCACAATACGACCAAGATCCGAATGCTTCCTGAGATAATGTCGAACCTCATGTGCTCCATCAAAGTATGAGTTGTTTGTTAACCCAGTAATCTGCCAAGGTAACATTAGTACGCATAAAAAATTAGTAAACCAGATTTTTTAAAGCTGGCTAATAAAATCAGCGGCAGGCAGATGTTTACTACAGTTCTACTTGTGCGAGATTGTATAACATTATAACGTATAAATACACATGAGATATAACACAGTACTGGTACAGATTTGCAACAAAATCACTGAACAGTGAACATATAAATTGGTCAGTTTGACAGGACTATCTATTGGGAAATTGCTATGAAAAAGAGAGCTATTATTTTCTACCAGTATAATCCTATAAAGTGCAAATTTAAACCAAAGGGTAAACTAAAGTAACAAGCATACCCTGGCAAACAGATCTTCCCTCATACATGGTACCAAGTACTTCCAAGGCCGGATATCTAAAGTTCGGACAACACAATAATTTGTTAACACACGGGTACTCTTTAACTTCACAGAAGTTAAGTTTGGGTGCACAAGGAATCTAGCTACAACTTCAACTAAGAACTCATATGTGCTAAATACACGATCAATTGGTTTCTTAGTATCGTTACAACAGAAGTTCTCTCCTTTGGCAGCTTAGAAGTTAAGCTATAGTCATCATGGCTAACAACCAGCTTGTAATCAGGATATGGCTGATAAGAATACCAAAATGTAATTAAAAATTGTAAGCAATTATCTTAAGAAAGAATATTGAAACAGAACTCATGGGACAAACACTCACGGTTACTTCACAACAAGGAACAACAATTAAAAAGTGCTCATTCACTACATTGTGCCTAGCATGCCATGGCATGAAGTCAACAATTTACTCTTTAATTGAAGCATACATCGTGCCACAATAGTAGATTAGAAGACAAGATAAACGAAAAAGTAACTTGTTTGGTAAATTTAACTGTTTGTTGGCAATCAGTTGTCACCTTTTATATTTATAGAGTGGCTAGTCTCTCCTTGTGTAATGGAAAGTCAAGCCATACAAATGTATACTAATTAATGGTGAACCTGCTGTTCTGGGGAACAGTTTTCAGATCAAATACCTCATACTCATGTTGAAGCTTACAGTGTCTAGGATCACTTTTTGGATCTTCCTGAAATTTGTGAGTAGTAGGGTTGTGAACATTTGTATCTTCTATCTTGAAGTCTTCCACCCCATAAACATCAAAAGGGACTACACTCTCAGGTAAAGGACATATGTAACTATCTTTTAGAATTGAAGAATATATCTGGAGATCAGAACAAGTTATAGCAAAAGATAATGCTATGCACACACTAATTAATTGTTTCATTTTATGTAAACAAACAAAATACTGAATGTGGGCAAGGCAGAAAAGAACCATATATATATAATGCAAATATCACATTTTATGTTAAATATTAGCACCACATAAGACAACCGGTCACTATGGTATGGACAATATCAAATTGCCCACGAATTAAATTAAATTAAATATTCAATTATACAAGTGTGGATTTATTAGATTGCTCATTTCATCCATAGACAGAATATAAATCCTGCAGCACAATGAAACACAAAATAAAAGATAAGAAATGTTATCCCTCTGCCCAAGATGCAAGCTAATAGCCACAACATTGATAAAAAAAGGATATTAGTGAAGGGTATACATGACAAAAGAGTTAGCAGAAATATTTATAGAAAGTACTATTAAGACACAAATTTACTAAAATAACAGCTTACAAGAAATAGGATTGCTTATTCAGGAAGCGCATATGTACCATTAAGGATTTATCTCCCCTGTTTTTTCCAATATATCACTAAAGTGGCAAACTGACATACCATAAAAAGAACCAACATTGTGTGGCATAATTAAAATCATGTGGCATCGTATGGCACCTAGGGTATGCCTCAGCGCTGCTTGCTCCCAAGAAAACATACTTTAAATCCTTGCACACAATATTATATTGTTTGATAGATTTTGTGCTAGTAAGAGACAATAGAGAAAGAATTAAATGTTAAGCTATTTAAGTGTAGAGGAGAAACAGATAGAAAAAGACATCGGCACACAAAGTAAAATGTAAAAAACACACCTCAAAGCAGGAGAATCATTGGGAGCAGAAGATTCTACTTCATCCTATTGGTCAGTACTACGCTTATTCCTTGCTCCCTGCTAGTCAGTACTACGCTTATTCCTTGCTCCCTGTGACTGACCATCAAACAAAGTGCATGTTTCTCGGGTCTCTTGTGGAATTCAGCTCTAGCACGCTGCCAGACTGAAATATAAGATCATAATCTTGTCAAATACACCACAAATCAAATGAGCCAATTGAAAATTTTGAAACAATAAATTGAGTCGAGCTTCAAAATTATACCACCAACTCATGGTATGCTACATAGTATTGTGGATATCTTGCATGTGGTCCCCCAAACACATCTTGTAACATGAAGACAAAACACCATCAGAAACCATCAGTTCATTAAAATAAGAGCTATAGTTTTGCAAGCATGAAGCATATGGAACATTTTTCTTCACTATCTTCACCATCTCATGCAATCTTTCTCTCTCTGTGACATGCATGTGAAGTATACCCCCAAGGTTTTTTATAACAGTTTCCAACTACTGAAATATACATATATCGTCAGCAATACAATGCTAATATTTTAGCAGTAGCTAAATATTAAATTTAAAAACATCGTAACAAAACTATACATGTTCTGCACCATATACATATTCTGGACCTCTACAATCATAAAAATATAATAAACATATTGAGCTTAACCAATTCAAAAGAATTGGGTGTTAGTGTTCGTATTCCTTTGGTGATTTTAACAAGGAAACAAAATGTGCAAGTTAAAGTTTTTAGGATCTGAATAAATTAAATAGTAAGAACCAGCCCGAATAGCCTACCACCAGTTCCTAGTAAGAATAGACAGACAAATGACAGGAACTTAAATCAAAACATGACTGAACATATAATAAAAATGCTACACATTACTTAGCAGAGGATCAGGTGTTTGATCTGTGAAAGCAAAATACAAGACGACAAAAAAATCTTCAATAATTACCAGTGCTAGAGGATCAGGTGTTCGATTTTGTGGAAGCACAATACAAAACAATAGAAAAGCCTTTGACAGTTACCAATAGCCTTCCACACCTAAGACATAAAAGTAAACGACAAGTCACAGACAGACTTACACTTAGAGCAAGAAGTTGAACTTTTGGATTCCTGTGGCCAATCCATTTCTTCAGTGCCTTGACGACATCTTTTGATTGCCTGTTACAAGCATGGATATGAACAATCAATAACATATAACCAAAAGACAGTAGGGCAAAGCAAACTAAATAGGCTTCTTTTTCAGCGGAAACGAACTGAGCATAAGCTACCTAGTAGAATGTTTGATATTCAGTCCCAATTCTTGGCCATGAACCAAATAAAAACAAAATGCATCATTAGCTTGAATCAATTGCCATCAGATTTAGATGCTCAAATATATTGTCATGTGCTAAATCAAAACATTTGGAGTGAAAATATGGAAACCAGAGTACAATATCTTCCCCATATTTCCAATGGTCTAGCTCACTGTTGATTCGGTTGTGCGCCTCTCATGTGCCTAAAAAGAAACCCACATGACCTAGTGGTTAGCTGCTAAGAAAAAATCGATAAGGAAATTGTTACTGTTTTTGAAATGGGGAGAATGAGTTCATTCCACCAAATTTGTGGAATGGACTCATGATGATGCACCACATCATTCTCGAATGGATTTATTCTTTAAACCAAACACCCCTTAGATAATGAAATGAGTATCCTTTTTATGACTGTTCAATGAAACAATTTTCTTTCCCAATAAGTAATGAGATGGGTTTGAAGTTGGCAACTTACAAGAAGATAGATCGCTATAGTAAGCATGAAGATAAGCATAGGATAATCTGGTATGAAACAAAGCCATTTTGGCTGTCCATTTGGCATGCTAGACCTAAAAAAGCTTGGTCATACTGTAGAAAAGCAAAGGTATTTGAGCAGCATTTTTAGTTCAGTTGAATTAACTATTGATATATGAGAAAAAAATATCAGAGTTGACCTTATATCCAGCATGCTATACAGTTATATAGGAATATATTACTGCAAGGCTAAATGGAAGTACCTCCAATAATTAGGAAAAATATATGTAGCAGTGACACAAGAATCATACCTAAGCCAAATATGGATATGAGAAATACAAGTCTCTAGTATAATCTTGCCAAGCCATCTGTCACAAATAGAGATTAATACTTCGCGATCGAGTAAGCCAAGAAAACACAAGAAGAATGTAGGTAGTAAAAGATCTAATGCTTACACGAAAAGAGCCAAAGAGGCACTCCTCAACTGCTAGGTGCAATTGCGCAGGAAGATATAAACATTGTAAGAAACATAGTTCATTGTAAACTGCAACAAAGCATATTGCAGGCACGTGCCACATGTTCTGGATGAACCCAGCGTGAACCATGGGATTAAACATCTTGATGGCCTCGTTCACAGAACCCTCATAGCCACAACGTGCAGCCTGCATATTTGTATATTTCTAATTTTTTTGCATTCCATACCTATTTTATGATGACGTATATGTCCTTAATGCCAAAAGCCACTTACAAAAACTTGAAAGTTTCCTATTTTATGAAACTCAATGAAATGAATCATGCACTCACACTACACTTAAAAATAAAAAAACCCCTACAATATAGGTATAACAGATTTTTGATAAGCCAAAAAACTTTAGGATGGTAAGTGTTTGCAACGAAAAAATTATGAAGGCAGAGAAACAACAAACTTCTGTGTCAGGTGCTGTAAACAATGAAAACTGTTAAATATGTTCATATGTACCATGGAATTGATAGAACAATGCTTCAGGAGTAGTTTCTTGTACTGACAGCGCTTAGAATTTCCGATGGGCTTATTCATTAGTTTAGGCAGTGAAAGACATCTGAAACGGAAAAAACTTTGGAAATTAAATTAATAAAGTCAATAAGAAAAAACATTAGAGAATGATGAGTAAACATGGATGTGTAATCTGTAAACATATGATCCTTAATTGGGAGGGAAAATGATGAGTAAACATGGATGTATAGCCTATAAATACCAGTAGCTTAGTGGGAAAAACTATTGATTAATGCATTCCAACCAATGGTTGTATCAACATCTAGAATGTGATGTTTTAATCACCTAGCAGTAACTACACACACTTATATTAGGATCTGAAGGTTCAGCAAAAAAACTATACTCGTTGCCAAATATATCACAATTCTCAGTTTTCAATACCGATACTTTTGCATATGCTTAAAGAAGGTTAAGGGTGTTGGTGTGTCAATCTAGAATGACTGCACCAGTGAAATGTTGGGTTTAATTTAAAACTGTTTATCCATGTTGCCTTATATTCTTTTACCGATGGGACACAATGGGCAAAATTTCTATTGTTCATTCGAAGAGGCCGAAAACAAAACAAAGGATAACATGGCACTGGTGCAAGGCAATGAATAGTACTACCAAACTACCAACCCGTCCATGAATATTCAGTTGCAATAAGCAAACAAACAAATCAACATCAGCCGGTCAGAAAGGCTGCTGAGTGCTGAGCTCCTCAAATTGTGGAATGATACATGGTATGGTAGTCACACGTACAGTAGTGCACCACTACCTAGTCCAGCAATTCAGCAGGCAGCACAAGAGCTCATTCAGATTAGGGCGATAAAAAGCAGGTGAGGACAGAGGAAAGGACGAGATGGCGAGGGAAGGAGGGGAAGTGGGAACGTACCTTCGCGGATCTTCTCGAGCGCGGCGAGCATGGCCTTCCGCTTGGTCTTGCGCAGCCACTGCGGTGCGGAGCGAACAACAGCCGGCGGGGGTCAGCTAAGCGAACAGCAGCAAAGCAGTAGTGAGGCGAGAAGAATGCCCCGTGCGGGCGGGACTCTGTCACCTTGGCGAAGCGCGAGAGGGAGCGCTCGACGAGGAAGCAGGCAGCGACCATGAGCGTGGTGACGGTTGCCACGGACCAAGTGGGCGTCTCCGCCAGCGACCGTGAAGCGTCCCGATCCTTTGGGACTCAAATGTGAATTAATTACTAGTCCCAGGAGGCTAGTAAACACATTCCTTACTTCAAATAGTACAGAGTTTAGATAAATTTATTACAATACCAGGGTACAAGCTCGAGAGAGCCAAATAGAGAAGCGCAGAAGGAAAATACACTAGCCCAAGCCACAGGCAGAACTGGGTGCAGACACAGCCCTCTTAATCAAGCATAGCAGAAAAGAAGTCCTCGGCTGCTGAAAAACATAAATAAATCTGGGTGAATACACTAGGTATTCCGCAAGCCCACCCCGCTCCCGTAGAGAGAAAGAGACCTATGATGTACATGCTCAATTTGGTGGAGTTGATGTCACTCATCATTTTCTTAGAGAAAGGAAGTTGCTTGAAGGTTTAACCCATTGTCTTTAAAAGTAACCAAAACTCAACCACCACTGAGCTTCCCGCTCCCGTGGCCTTAGTTCCTTCTTAACACTTATTCACTCGCACATTCCCCCTTTTCTTGAAATTCATAGAGGAAGTTCTAATTGTCATACCACACTGGACTCATCCATACCAGTGGACACGGACTATTCGAATAGATTTCAACTCTGCGCAGAGGGGTACACTTTACCCACTAGCCTGGTTTCTGCGATCTCACCGTCGCGAGACCCGAATGCCGGATCTCTTTCCTTACTCGTGCATCCTAACCTTAACGGTTATCCGGAAGGAGTCAGGCCACCACCATGCCCAAACCGGACAAAACTTTCCCCCCCCTTATCCTCCCGGTGCTCCCCAGCCTTCTTAACCCTGGGGTTGGACCGCACGAGTTCGGATTGAGTGACTGCCCACACAGTCTCGAGTGGTTGTACGATAAAGGAGTACAGGTAGTGAAGAATGACAAACCGGTCCTTATATGAGGGGACAATCCTCCTGCTCACGCCTAAACCAGCTGAGCCAACACCTTAGGCCCTCCCCTAAACCAGGGAGTCCCTGATCACCCCACTCTCAAGGTGATGAGGGTGAGTACCCTTCATCGCATAACTTTTCAGAAGGAGGTTTTATTTGAAGAAACACTTTGCCCTACTTCCAGATCCACATTTCGTAATCGGAAATAATATGTTAATGCGGGCCATCTCTTACTCACAATGCAATATTCCCCCATAGTTCCCGGCCTAGGCAGTGGTAGAGAGAATAGGTAATTTATGCATCAAGGGAAGGATGGACTTGCCTTCGTCGAAGCTTTCCTGGCACAGAAGTCCTACTTCCGGAAGTTCGGGCTCTGGTCCCTCTTCCGGGGCTACGGGTTCTGGATCAACGATCCCCGCTTCTTCTAGGAAAACAGGCAATAAAACCATACATCAACAGGGATTTACAAATTATAGTGTGTCATTTTCTAACATCAAAGTTGTATGAGATCTTTAGAAATTATTTGGATAATTTTTGGTGCATAAAATATTGAAGAATACTAATTAAATGGAAAAAAAGGGGGGAAAAGAAAAGGAGAAGGGATTTCCCCTTATCTGGGCTGGGGGCAAGAATTCTGGCCCACCCCGGGCGCGAGCGCGCGCGCGAAGGCGCTTTCGGCCCAGCAGTGGCCCACGAGCGGGGAAACGGCGCGGCCGTGGGAGGGGGAGACGGCGTTGCGCAGGGCCCGTTTGCCAGCGAGAGGGGGGAGAAGGAACGGCGTCAGGTTGACGGGGGGGGGGGGGGGGGGGGGGGGGGTGAACCGGCCGTCCGCGGGGAGGACCGGCCGCCGGTGAGCTCGGTGGCGGTTCGCCGCCGGTGGCCCGGTTCTAGGACAATGCGCAGGTGTCTTAGCACGGGGAGGGGATGGCGGACCTAGAGGTGGGCTTAATTTGGCCAGAGGAGGTCGGGAGGGGGCTGCCTACGGGGAGGTGGCGGAGCTTTGCGGCGGGGTTACCGCCGGTGAGCTCTGGGCGAGCCGTCGAGGTGGGGGAGGGGTGTATTGTGTTCGCGGCAAGGTGAGGAAGTTGCTAGGCTAACTCAATTGCTTGCTGGGCTAACCGAGAGGGAGAGAGAAGAGGGGGATGGACTCACCGGAGAGGGGGAAGATGGCGGCGCTTCGCGGCTTGGGCTCGGGCGAGGGGAGGAGGGTGGTGGTCGAGGCTGGTGCGAGGAAGAAGGGGCTCGGGGCGAGCTTTTTATAGGCGCGCGGGGGCGAGGGGAGCGGTGGAGCTCCCTGACTCCGGCGAGCTTCCCGGTGCCGCCATTAATGGCGCACAGCGCCATCGAGGGGACGCTACGGCGGGGCAGTACTGGCGAGGACGCTGGTCAAGGGGAGGAGGACGGAGCGGTGCCAAACTTCCCTGTGCGGCGAGGAGACGGCGATGAAGAGACGGCGGTGAAGGACGGCGGTGAAGGGACGGCGGGGCGTCGTATGCGGGGAGGATGACGAAGCGGCTGACCGGTGGGGCCGGTCTGCCAATGAGAGAGGCCCGCGCGCGCGAGAGAGGGGCGGGGCGCTGACGGGCGGGGTCGGGCTGTCAGCGGGCAGGAGTGGCGCGCGGTTTGGGCCGCCTGGGCCGGAAAGAGAGGGGAGGGAGGCGGGCGCGCGCGAGCTGGGCTGGAAGTTGGCCCAGCCGCGAGAGGGGAGAGGGATTTCCTTTTTCTTTTCTACTTTTGTGTCATTTTGTTTCTTTTTCTCTTAACAAAAATTCTCTAAATGAACTTGGTGATAAATGTGGTCTATGTGAGGTGCTTCAAATCAGTTTAAGTATATGCAAATGATTGGGTGACCTAGGGGTAGGGTTAGGGAGAAGAATAAAACCTAAAAAGGGGGGGGGATTAGGGGGGTTTAGGGTTTCAAACCTGGGTTGGGATTTTGGAATGTTACAAACCTACCCCACTTAAAGGAATCTCGCCCTCGAGATTTAGACTGTATTTGGGAAAAGGTAAGGGTATTCCCTCCTCAAGAAGTCCTCACTCTCCCAGGTGGCTTCCTCCTCCCCATCTCTGCTCCACTGAACCTTACAGAGCTTCACTTCTAAATTGCGGGTCCTTCTGACTGCTGAGTCGAGAATCTTCACTGGCTTTTCCCGGTACTGGAGATCTTTTTGAATCTGAATTGCTTCTGCCTTGATACGGGTTTCTGGTACTTTTAGGCATTTGCGGAGTTGGGACACATGGAACACATTGTGAATATCTGACATGGATTCTGGTAGCTCAAGACGGTATGCCACGGGTCCTATTCGGGAAATGATAGGGTAAGGACCGACGAAACGGGGTGCTAGCTTTCCTTTCATCTGAAACCTCTTGACACCACGCATTGGGGAAACCTTGAGATAAACAAAATCTCCTTCCTCAAATCTGAGTTCCCTTCGCCTATTGTCTGCGTAACTCTTCTGTCGACTCTGAGCTTCAAGTAACCTTCTGCGGATCAAAGCAACTTTTTCTTCGGCTTCTTTAACAAAGTCGGGTCCTTCTAGTGTCCTCTCCCCTACATTGGACCACATTAGGGGAGTCTGGCATTTTCTTCCATACAGTGCTTCGAATGGTGACATTTTGATGCTGGCTTGATGGCTGTTGTTGTATGAGAATTCGGCGTACGGTAAACTAGACTCCCAATCTCTGTCGAAGGCTAACACGCAGGCCCTGAGTAAATCTTCGAGGACTTTGTTGACTCTTTCTGTTTGACCATCTGACTGGGGGTGATAAGCAGTGCTGAAATCTAACTTGGTGCCCATTGCTTGCTGAAGGCCCTTCCAAAATTTTGAAGTGAACTGCGTTCCTCGATCTGATACTATCTTCCGTGGAATGCCATGTAGCCTGACTATCTCTTTAAGGTATAATCGGGCAAGGGCTGCTCCTCCAAAAGTGGTCTTTACTGGAATGAAATGGGCCACCTTGGTGAGACGATCGATGATTACCCATATGGAATCATTTCCTCTTTGTGATCTGGGTAGTCCGGTTACGAAATCCATGCCTATTTCTTCCCACTTCCATTCGGGTATTGGGAGGGGTTGAAGTAGGCCTGCAGGCTTCTGATGTTCGGCCTTTGTTCGCTGGCAGGTGTCACATCGGGCCACATACTGTGCTATTTCCCTCTTCATCCCTTTCCACCAATATCTGGCCTTAAGGTCTAAGTACATCTTGGTGGTCCCTGGGTGGATAGAGTAAGCTGAGTTGTGGGCTTCGTTGAGCAGGGTTTCTCGTGTTTCTCCCACTGGTACGCACAGGCGATCCCTGAACCAGAGGGTTCCTTGATTATCTGCCCTGAGGTCCGGAAGTTGCTCCTTTCGTGCTCTTTCCATAAGCTTGGTTGTTTCTGCGTCCATGCGTTGGGCCTTGCATATGAGATCTTCTAGATTGGGCTTGACTTCCAGGCTACCGTTGTCTCCCAGACATGCATTTAGCTGAGCAGATTCTTTCTTCCAATCTTCCAGAAAGTTTGCTCCCTTAATCCCAAAGGGTTTTCTGCTGAGGGCGTCAGCTACCACGTTGGCCTTTCCGGGGTGGTAGTGGATTTCGAGGTCATAATCTTTGATCAATTCGAGCCACCTTCTTTGACGGAGGTTGAGGTCCGGCTGCGTGAAAATGTACTTTAGACTCTTGTGATCAGTGAAGATGTGGCATTTGTTCCCAATCAGATAATGCCTCCAAATTTTTAGGGCGTGCACTATGGCTGCCAATTCCAGATCGTGGGTAGGGTAGTTCTGTTCGTGCGGCTTGAGTAAGCGAGATGCATAAGCAATGACTTTCTCATTTTGCATTAAGACACACCCTAAGCCTTGCTTGGAAGCATCACAAAAGATGACGAAATCCTGGTGTATGTCTGGCAGAGTCAGGACTGGTGCAGTTGTAAGTTTCTCCTTGATGATTTGGAAACTTTCTTCACGCTTGGGAGTCCACACAAACTTATTGTCCTTTTTGAGAAGTTCGGTCAAGGGCTTTGCTATGCTGGAGAATCCCTTGATAAAACGGCGGTAATACCCTGCCATTCCCAGAAAGCTTCGTACTTCGCTGACATTGGATGGTTGCTTCCAATTTGAGACAGCTTCCACCTTGGATGGGTCCACTTCTATCCCTTCTGCAGTCAAGATATGCCCTAGGAAAGCTATCTTCTCCAACCAAAACTCACACTTGCTGAGCTTCGCATAAAGTTGATGCGCTCTGAGTCTTCCGAGGACGATTCGAAGGTGATGCTCATGGTCCTTGCGATTCTTTGAATAAATAATGATGTCGTCGATGAAGACCACGACAAACTTATCCAATTCTTCCATAAACACCTTATTCATGAGGTTCATGAAAAAGGCGGGTGCGTTGGTTAGTCCAAATGGCATCACTGTGAACTCATATTGCCCATATCTGGTGACGAATGCAGTTTTCTGAATGTCTGCCTCTTTGATTCTCAGTTGGTGATACCCTGACCTGAGGTCTATCTTGGAGAAGTATTTGGCTCCTTGTAGTTGGTCGAAGAGGTCATCGATCCGAGGAAGAGGGTACTTATTCTTGATTGTAACCTCGTTCAAGGATCGATAATCAATACACATCCTCATACTCCCATCCTTTTTGGTAACGAAAAGAACGGGTGCTCCCCAGGGAGACGAACTGGGACGGATGTACCCTTTTTGTTGTAGTTCCGAAATCTGAAGCTTCAATTCTGCCAACTCAGTGGGGGCCATGCGGTATGGTCTCTTTGCAATGGGTGCAGTGCCGGGAATGAGATCTATATAGAACTCTACTTCTCTTTCTGGTGGCATCCCGGGCAGCTCTTCTGGAAATACATCTTCAAATTCCTTGATTACAGACATGCTTTCTACTGCCAGATTAAATATCATTGGGTCATTTGCGGGCGGTTGGGCTTGACAGGAAACTGCCTTTCCTTGGTGATCTATGAGAAGAACAGTCTTACTTGCGCAGCTGATAACACCCTTGTGCTTAGCTAGCCAATCCATTCCTAGGATTACATCAATTCCTTGGGATGGCAAGATGGTTAAGTCTGCCAGGAACACTACCCCACTTAAAAGGATTCTGACTTGGGAACACCTGAGTTTGCACAGAAGGTCTGACCCCGGGGTTCGGGTGACCAAAGGGATAGCTAGAGGTGTAGAGGGTATGCCATGTTTCTCCACAAACTTAGCGGCTATAAATGAGTGGGATGCTCCTGAATCAAAAAGCACAGAAGCGGGAGTAAATTCAACGAGGAACTCACCGAGCACTACTCCCGGGGCTTGCTAGGCTTCCTGCGCGTCGACGTGGTTGACCCGGGCCCTGCCCTGGTACTGAGTCCTGCTCTGCTGGCTGTTGGAGGGGAGCGCCTTGGGGGTGGGTGCTGATGGAACCTTGGGGCCATTCACCGAGTTGGAGTAGGTTGGCCCTGGTGCCTTCAACTGGGGGCAGTTGTTTTTGAAATGACTGGGGTCCCCGCAGTGCCAACAGGCGTTTGCTGGCGGCTGGTTGCTTGCAACGGAAGGTGCC
Source organism: Zea mays (assembly GCF_902167145.1). NCBI lineage: Eukaryota > Viridiplantae > Streptophyta > Magnoliopsida > Poales > Poaceae > Zea > Zea mays. The sequence goes on from NC_050096.1 coordinate 33,330,582, forward strand.
TGATGGGAGCTCTGACTCTGCTGACTGAAGCGTGATGGAGAGGGCCCAGATTGTTTATGAAAGCTTGGACCCCTGGGTGGGAGCCCAAAGGGTCGAGCTCTCTGGTGACGTTCTTGCTGTTGTGCTCGGAGGACCTGGAACTTTCTCTTGATGTGCCCTTTTTCTTCCTCTTTTGCTCTCTCCACTTGAATAGCTTTGTTGGAAAGGTGAGAGAAGCTGTGGAAGTCCTGGCTGGCGAGGATGGTCTTAAGCTCGGGTCTTAACCCTCTCAGAAAACGAGCCATCTTTCTGGCCTCGGTGCTGACATCCTCGGGCGCGTAGCGGGCCAACTCTGTGAACTTGTGCACATATTCACTGACTGTTCTTCCGCCTTGGGTTAGCTCCCGGAACTCATCTTCCTTGAGTTGCACTATCCCCTGGGGTACGTGGTGCTCACGGAAGGCTGCTTCAAATTCTGCCCAAGTAGCGTCTCTGATGGCTTCACTGAAAGTGTCCCACCATGCTAAAGCCATTCCTGAAAGCTGATGAGCTGCCAGCTGAACACGTTGATTCTCAGGACAAGCGATGGCTTCCAACTTCCTCTTGATTGTGCGAAGCCAGTCATCTGCATCGAGGGGATTGCTGGACCCCGCGAACGTGGGCGGCTTCAGTCTCAGGAATTCTCCCATCCTGTCCTGGGGCCTTCCACCGCCTGGGCGCTGGTTCTCCAGGCTTCGAGTGAGGACTTCAATGAGTCTGGTTTGATTGGCCAGAATTTGGGCTAGGTCTAGTGGTAGTTCTGGAGGTGCGGGGAGGTGGGTCTCACCCCCTTCTCCGCCAGCCTCTCCCTCAGCTCCTAGAGGAAGTCTTGCTCCAATCCCGGAGGCGGTAGGCGTGGTTCTATCCGAAGCCATATGCCATGGGAAGAGAGTTGCTATTATGCACATGCCATTTTTTTTCTAGTTATTTTATTCATTACATCAAGCCATTACATTACATAGCACACTACTACCACAAGCTTATTACACACGAGTGCTACCTAGGGTACCCCCGAACTCTTTCTCTAAGGTGTCACCAAATTCCAAGAGAAGGTCATCAAGACTGGCCAGGGACATGTCCTCGGGGTCGGACTGGTTCCTGGGAGGGTTCTCTTCCTGCTGCTCAGTCTGACATCCTTGGCTTTTGGTCTTCTTGCGGGTTTTTCTTGCGGGGGCGAGCTTCTTCAGTTTCTTGTCGTAGTCCAATTTGAGGGTGCGGTAAGCTTCACGGGTATTGGCCTCTTCGCCTTCAGCTAGCGAGAGGTTCTCTTGAAGGGACGCTTTTTCTTCTGAAAGTTCCCTGACTTTCTGCTCCAGGCTTTCCACCTGGGAGGTTAGGGAGGTGCAGTGGAGGGCGAGGTCATCATATTGGTTATCAAGGGTATGAAGGTATCCTGCCATGTAGACAATGGTGGGATCATTCTCAATAGGATCTCCTCCTGATAGGGCCTGAAGTCTTTTCCTCCAGGTGGGGGTATTCTTGTTGCTGGGTGGAAAGTAGCGAAGGGGGGTTTCAATGATTACTTTGTTGTAGTTCTGACAAAGCTGTCGGAGGGCTTTTCGGGCGACATTTTGGCAAGCATCTAGGAAATGGGCTTCGGTAAAAGTGACTTGGAAGGAACGTTGGTTGGGATAGCTTTGGCTCTCCCCCAGGTAGACTGCCATAGAGCATCTTATCATTCCGCCCTCGAGATGTTCCGTCCAGACGTATTCCGGCTTCTTACGGATTCCCATGCGGAGCGCACAGCTTCGCAAGAGGCGTGGGAACCCTTCCACTTCCGAGCAGTAGGATGACTTAATGGCCAGAGAGGCTTCCATCTGGAATAGGAAAAGAAGGGGCTTGTTAAAATCGGGGAAGAGAAAACTTTTCTTGAGGTAAGAGGTATTTTTTTGAGTAAGTTTTAGGGTCAGGGCTGCGACCTACGGCCAGTCCTATGGGCTCTGATACCACCTGAAGCGTCCCGATCCTTTGGGACTCAAATGTGAATTAATTACTAGTCCCAGGAGGCTAGTAAACACATTCCTTACTTCAAATAGTACAGAGTTTAGATAAATTTATTACAATACCAGGGTACAAGCTCGAGAGAGCCAAATAGAGAAGCGCAGAAGGAAAATACACTAGCCCAAGCCACAGGCAGAACTGGGTGCAGACACAGCCCTCTTAATCAAGCATAGCAGAAAAGAAGTCCTCGGCTGCTGAAAAACATAAATAAATCTGGGTGAATACACTAGGTATTCCGCAAGCCCACCCCGCTCCCGTAGAGAGAAAGAGACCTATGATGTACATGCTCAATTTGGTGGAGTTGATGTCACTCATCATTTTCTTAGAGAAAGGAAGTTGCTTGAAGGTTTAACCCATTGTCTTTAAAAGTAACCAAAACTCAACCACCACTGAGCTTCCCGCTCCCGTGGCCTTAGTTCCTTCTTAACACTTATTCACTCGCACATTCCCCCTTTTCTTGAAATTCATAGAGGAAGTTCTAATTGTCATACCACACCGGACTCATCCATACCAGTGGACACGGACTATTCGAATAGATTTCAACTCTGCGCAGAGGGGTACACTTTACCCACTAGCCCGGTTTCTGCGATCTCACCGTCGCGAGACCCGAATGCCGGATCTCTTTCCTTACTCGTGCATCCTAACCTTAACGGTTATCCGGAAGGAGTCAGGCCACCACCATGCCCAAACCGGACAAAACTTTCCCCCCCCCCCCTTATCCTCCCGGTGCTCCCCAGCCTTCTTAACCCTGGGGTTGGACCGCACGAGTTCGGATTGAGTGACTGCCCACACAGTCTCGAGTGGTTGTACGATAAAGGAGTACAGGTAGTGAAGAATGACAAACCGGTCCTTATATGAGGGGACAATCCTCCTGCTCACGCCTAAACCAGCTGAGCCAACACCTTAGGCCCTCCCCTAAACCAGGGAGTCCCTGATCACCCCACTCTCAAGGTGATGAGGGTGAGTACCCTTCATCGCATAACTTTTCAGAAGGAGGTTTTATTTGAAGAAACACTTTGCCCTACTTCCAGATCCACATTTCGTAATCGGAAATAATATGTTAATGCGGGCCATCTCTTACTCACAATGCAATATTCCCCCATAGTTCCCGGCCTAGGCAGTGGTAGAGAGAATAGGTAATTTATGCATCAAGGGAAGGATGGACTTGCCTTCGTCGAAGCTTTCCTGGCACAGAAGTCCTACTTCCGGAAGTTCGGGCTCTGGTCCCTCTTCCGGGGCTACGGGTTCTGGATCAACGATCCCCGCTTCTTCTAGGAAAACAGGCAATAAAACCATACATCAACAGGGATTTACAAATTATAGTGTGTCATTTTCTAACATCAAAGTTGTATGAGATCTTTAGAAATTATTTGGATAATTTTTGGTGCATAAAATATTGAAGAATACTAATTAAATGGAAAAAAAGGGAGGAAAAGAAAAGGAGAAGGGATTTCCCCTTATCTGGGCTGGGGGCAAGAATTCTGGCCCACCCCGGGCGCGAGCGCGCGCGCGAAGGCGCTTTCGGCCCAGCAGTGGCCCACGAGCGGGGAAACGGCGCGGCCGTGGGAGGGGGAGACGGCGTTGCGCAGGGCCCGTTTGCCAGCGAGAGGGGGGAGAAGGAACGGCGTCAGGTTGACGGGGGGGGGGGGGGGGGTGAACCGGCCGTCCGCGGGGAGGACCGGCCGCCGGTGAGCTCGGTGGCGGTTCGCCGCCGGTGGCCCGGTTCTAGGACAATGCGCAGGTGTCTTAGCACGGGGAGGGGATGGCGGACCTAGAGGTGGGCTTAATTTGGCCAGAGGAGGTCGGGAGGGGGCTGCCTACGGGGAGGTGGCGGAGCTTTGCGGCGGGGTTACCGCCGGTGAGCTCTGGGTGAGCCGTCGAGGTGGGGGAGGGGTGTATTGTGTTCGCGGCAAGGTGAGGAAGTTGCTAGGCTAACTCAATTGCTTGCTGGGCTAACCGAGAGGGAGAGAGAAGAGGGGGATGGACTCACCGGAGAGGGGGAAGATGGCGGCGCTTCGCGGCTTGGGCTCGGGCGAGGGGAGGAGGGTGGTGGTCGAGGCTGGTGCGAGGAAGAAGGGGCTCGGGGCGAGCTTTTTATAGGCGCGCGGGGGCGAGGGGAGCGGTGGAGCTCCCTGACTCCGGCGAGCTTCCCGGTGCCGCCATTAATGGCGCACAGCGCCGCCGAGGGGACGCTACGGCGGGGCAGTACTGGCGAGGACGCTGGTCAAGGGGAGGAGGACGGAGCGGTGCCAAACTTCCCTGTGCGGCGAGGAGACGGCGATGAAGAGACGGCGGTGAAGGACGGCGGTGAAGGGACGACGGGGCGTCGTATGCGGGGAGGATGACGAAGCGGCTGACCGGTGGGGCCGGTCTGCCAGTGAGAGAGGCCCGCGCGCGCGAGAGAGGGGCGGGGCGCTGACGGGCGGGGTCGGGCTGTCAGCGGGCAGGAGTGGCGCGCGGTTTGGGCCGCCTGGGCCGGAAAGAGAGGGGAGGGAGGCGGGCGCGCGCGAGCTGGGCTGGAAGTTGGCCCAGCCGCGAGAGGGGAGAGGGATTTCCTTTTTCTTTTCTACTTTTGTGTCATTTTGTTTCTTTTTCTCTTAACAAAAATTCTCTAAATGAACTTGGTGATAAATGTGGTCTATGTGAGGTGCTTCAAATCAGTTTAAGTATATGCAAATGATTGGGTGACCTAGGGGTAGGGTTAGGGAGAAGAATAAAACCTAAAAAGGGGGGGGGGATTAGGGGGGTTTAGGGTTTCAAACCTGGGTTGGGATTTTGGAATGTTACAGACCGCCCCTGCTCCGCCGCCATCCCGCCCCGCTCAGCTCACCGCCGGATCACTCGGCTCCCGCCACCTTCAGTTCCAGCTCTGATCTGCTCTGATATCTGGATTTGCGCGATGGTATTATTGGGATTTGGAAGCGGCGAGGAAGTGGTGAGGCCGGAGTAGTTAATGCGGATCGAGGCGGAGGGGAGGTGGGTGGGCATGAGGATACCTGAGAGCAAGGACAGCGACGTTGAGGATGCCGGTGATGTAGGCGGCTGCGCCACCAAACCCTAGACCCTAATCTTCATGGTAGAGGCGAGCGCAGAGCGAGACAAAAGAAGACGCGTACCAGAGAGATGGGGAGGCCGAGGTCCAGTTCCCACCGACGCCGCAGTCGGCGCCGCCCTTGCTCGCGTCGTAGAGGAGAGAAGTGGTGGAGTTAGGACGTGGCTGTGGACCTCTCACCACCACCAACCCGAGTGGCCGAGAGCGAGCCGCGTCGAGATCATGGTGGCGGCCCAACGACCGTGTCCGGCGCGATCTGGTGAAGCCGAGCAGGTTGGGGAAGAAGCGAGACGAGAGGGACGGAGAGAGAGGGAGGGGGAGAGGGCGGCGGCGTCGGTTCCAGAGAGGGAGAGGTTGCTCGTGGCGTCGGTTCCAGAGAGGGAGGACACACGCGGGCGGATGGATTGCGAGCGGCTAGCGCGACACGGACGGTCGAGATCGATTAACGACAACACGGACGGTCGAGATCGATTAACGGCAGAACGGCAGAACGAGGGAGGCAGACTACTATTGCTTACTTAATAAGTAGTACAGATTCTAAATGATGTCCCTAGTCAGAGTCGATGACTAGCACATGTATTAGTTGATGACTATATTTCACAAGTCATGAACATGGAGATGTTAAACTAATAATGTGGGCGCATGTATGACATGAGGCTGGACCGACCCAACGTGAGATATTGTAATATAGTTCTGTTTTTGCAACATGAATACTGTATCCTTAGACCTGAGATTGTCGCATGTTCTCAAGATGTGAATTGACTTACTTAGGGACTATCAAACGCTATTCCGTAAATAGGTAGTTATAAAGGTAGTTTTGGGTTTGTCAGGAAGCATGCTGTGAGGCATGGTCAGTCAAGATGGAATTTGTCCCTCTCTTTGTGAGAGAGATATCTCTGGGCCCCTCGAGTGATTGGATCAAGAAATGCATGGTCGTGCTAGGGTTAAGAGTTAACCATTGAAAGGATTCCAATTCACAGTATCGAGAAAGAGAGGTCAGCTTAGAGCCAGACCAAATATCGTGAGACAAAGGGAACAACATGTACGTAATGTTGCAATGGTTCGTCTGATATGATCTTTACGTGCGCATAGGAGTTGACATGTCTTTGTAGACGCCGCTGTCAATTATTGGGCCAAGTAAGAGTACTCGGGATATGTCTATTTGTACGTGAACCTATAGGGTCACACACTTAAGGGGAAGGAAGCCTAACTCGGATTAGATCCGAAATTAGACTGGGCTTTAAGGTTAATGATGGGCCTCGGTGTCAGAAGCCCACCATAACGCCTATATAATTGTTAGAAATATGCCCTAGAGATAATCATAGAGATGAGCATATTTCTTTGTATCCATGATATATATATATATATATATATATATATATATATATATATATATATATATTGCTTAATTGAATACCCATGGAAGGCACCTTGTATTGATTAGCAATTATGTGAATTGTTTGTGAGATTCTTTACTTATATGGTTATTCTAAATGATGTCCCTAGTCAGAGTCGATGACTAGCATATGTATTAGTGGATGACTACATTTCACAAGTCATGAACATGGAGATGTTAAACTAATAATGTGGGCGCATGTATGACATGAGGCTGGACCGACCCAACGTGAGATATTGTAATATAGTTCTCTTTTTGCAACATGAATACTGTATCCTTAGACCTGAGATTGTCGCATGTTTTCAAGATGTGAATTGACTTACTTAGGGACTATCAAACGCTATTCCGTAAATGGGTAGTTATAAAGGTAGTTTTGGGTTTGTCAGGAAGCATGCTGTGAGGCATGGTCAGTCAAGATGGAATTTGTCCCTCTCTTTGTGAGAGAGATATCTCTCGCCCCCTCGAGTGATTGGATCAAGAAATGCATGGTCGTGCTAGGGTTAAGAGTTAACCATTGAAAGGATTCCAATTCACAATATCGAGAAAGAGAGGTCGGCTTAGAGCCAGACTAAATATCGTGAGACAAAGGGAACAACATGTACGTAATGTTGCAATGGTTCGTCTGATATGATCTTTACGTGCGCATAGGAGTTGACATGTCTTGCTAGAGGCTGCTGTCAATTATTGGGCCAAGTAAGAGTACTCGGGCCATGTCTATTTGTATGTGAACCTATAGGGTCACACACTTAAGGGGAAGGAAGCCTAACTCGGATTAGATCCGAAATTAGACTGGGCTTTAGGGTTAATGATGGGCCTCGGTGTCAGAAGCCCACCATAACGCCTATATAATGAGGGGCGGGGGCGCGGTTAGGCTTAACCTAATTGGCCACCAGCAAACGCCGAGCCGCTCGCCTCTCGCCCTCGCCAAGCTGCCGTCGCGAACCTAGCAGTTCGGTACGCGGTGTTTCCTCCCTGTACGTGTGGATACCTCGGAGGTGCTGCATCTGGAGCACTTGGACGAACCGTGCGAGGACGTGAAGGACACCGACGACTGCACGGCACTGCTCGACGCGTTCGTCTACATCGAGACGTCTTCCGCTGCTCTGCGCGTCTAGTGGTAATTCCATGACCTATAACCGTAGTAGTTCTTGGTATTATGGGGTTGAAAATTTTGTTTTGCGCTAGCGTAGCCTCCCCGTAATCCTACAGTGGTATCAGAGGAGGTTCTGCGTAGTTTTAGGTCTGGATCTAGGTTCATGAGATGGATCTACTTGATGCACGGTTTGATTAGATCAATTGGTAATAAAGGGTTGAAGTAGATTACATCGGATATGACTGAAAAGATTAGTTTGTCCTTCTCTGTTATGTGCGCGACTTGCCCCTACCGGCTGGAATCACCATCGGGGCTAACTGCGTACACAACCAGCAGATTGACGTAACAGATCGACGTCATGTGTGTAATCTTCTTCGAGTCAAAAATCTCGGATTTGGGTTAATTTGATCAACCGCATGAGATTTCCAGTGGAATTTCCATACGATCCCTCATAAATGTTTAAGCTTAAATGCCTCTCCAAACCTTGCACTATCATAAGTCTTGTACAATTGGTGGTGGGTCTATGAAATTAGGGTGCCACCAGTTTTCCTTGACTAGATAGGTTTGTATCGGATACGAACTGCAGAAAGGGTTGGTTAACTTAAACAAAGTCAGCTTAATGGTTAAGGACTTTGGGGCATAAGGTTGGGAGCCGAGACATAGAGATGTCACCCAACAACAGAAGACATATATATGATATGATTAGCAAGGAGTTGCTTACCGATCTACCTTGTCTTCTAGCGGTGATGCTAAAGCTCACTAGTAGACTTGTTAGTTGTGGGTTCTGAATCACTAAGTATCAATCGAGGGATATTGATTTTAGTGGGAGTAGACTATTAAATGTTTAATATGATTTACTCAGTCATGGATATTTTTGTCTTAGTATTTTGCATTATTTTGTTGTAGATAAATGGCACCTAGCACACCAACATTTACTTTGCGATCAATTCTTGAAAAGGATAAGTTAAATGGAACAAACTATACGGATTGGATCCATAACCTGAGAATTGTTCTCAGGGCTGAAAAAAAGGAAGACGTTCTAGACACCCCCACTGCCAGAGGATCCTGGTGAAAATGCAACTGCTGCAGCTAAAACCGCTTACAAGAAAGCAATGGATGCTAATCTTGAAGTGGGTTGCCTAATGCTTGCTTGCATGGAGCCTGAGCTACAGATGCAGTTTGAGACAAACCATGAGGTGCACGATATGATCGTGGCGCTCAAGGATATGTTCTAGACTCAGGCTAGGACTGAAAGGTTCAATGTGTCCAAAGCCTTTCTGGAATGCAAGCTAGCAGAAGGCGCAACAGTTGGGCCACACATAATCAAAATGGTTGGTTACAGTCAGAGGTTGGAGAAGCTAGGCTTCCCAATAAGCCAAGAGTTGGCCACTGACTTCATTTTGGCATCTCTTCCGCCCAGCTATGGAAACTTCATTACGAACTACCATATGCATGGGGCGGAGAGGGGCCTCAATGAACTATGTGGCATGCTGAAAACAGCAGAGGGGGACATAAAGAAAAGCGCTGGCAGCAGCGGCCATGTGATGGCGGTCCAAAACAAACCCAACTTTAAGAAGAAGGGTAAATCTCAAAAGAAGAAGGGCAAGGCAAAGGATACAGTATCCAAGCCAAATCAAAAGCCCAAGGCTGGACCAGCTGCAGATGCAGAGTGCTTTTATTGCAAAGAACTTGGTCACTGGAAAAGGAATTGCAAGCAGTACTTGTCCTCTATTAAGGATCGCGGCGGTAAGGGTACAGCCGCAGCAGGTACACTTGCTATTCACATTACATAAATTTTTCTTGCTGATTCTTATGTTAATTCTTGGGTATTTGATACCGGATCGGTTGCCCATATTTGCAATTCGATGCAGGGAATGATAAGAAGTAGAAGCGTGAAAAGAGGAGAAGTTGATTTCCGGGTAGGCAATAATGCAAGAGTTGCTGCGTTGACCGTCGGGACGATGCAACTCCACCTCCCATCAGGATTTATTTTGGAGTTAAATAATTGTTATCTAGTTCCTAGTATGAGTCGAAACATTATGTCTCCTTCATGTTTGATGAAGGATGATTATTCATTTGCGAGTGAAAACAATGGTTGTGTGATCTCTAAGAATGGCATGTTTTTGGCTTTTGCATCCATTATGAATGGGTTATTCATTTTAAATCTTGATGATGCACCTATCTGTAATATTAGTGCTAAAAGGCCTCGACCTAATGATTTAAGTCCTACCTACATGTGGCACTGTCGTATGGGTCATATAAGTGAGAATCACATGAAGAAGCTTCATTCTGATGGGTTTTTAACTTCGTTTGATTTTGAATCATACGAGACATGTGAAGCTTGCTTACTTGGTAAGATGACCAAGGCACCTTTCACGGGTTTACCGGAGAGGACATTAGATTTATTGGAACTCATACATACTGATGTGTGCGGACCAATGAGTACGACAGCTAGGGGAGGATTCCAATACTTCATAACCTTCACTGATGATTTTAGTAGATATGGGTATGTCTACTTAATGAAACACAAGTCTGAATCCTTAGAAAAGTTCAAAGAATTTCAGAATGAAGTAGAAAATCAGCGTGACAAGAAAATTAAAGCACTGCGATCAGATCGTGGAGGTGAATATTTGAGTCATGAGTTTAGCAATCATCTAAAGAGTTGTGGAATTGTTCCACAGCTTACGCCGCCTGGAACACCTCAGAGGAATGGCGAGTCCGAGCGACGTAATCGGACTTTATTGGATATGGTTCGATCAATGATGAGTCAGTCAGACCTACCTTTGTCGTTTTGGGGATACGCTCTAGAAACAGCAGCTTTCACACTAAATAGGGTACCGTCTAAGTCCGTTGTTAAGACACCATATGAGATGTGGACTGGGAAGACTCCTAGTTTGTCTTTTCTGAAGATTTGGGGTTGTGAGGTTTACGTCAAGCGACTTCAGTCGGATAAACTCACTCCAAAATCGGACAATTGCATGTTCGTGGGATATCCAAAGGAAACTTTAGGATATTACTTTTACCACCGGTCAGAGGGCAAAGTGTTTGTCGCCTGGAACGGTGTGTTCTTAGAGAAAGAGTTTCTCAAAAGAGAGAAAAGTAAACAAAAGGTGTATCTTGATGAAGTTCAGGATGAGCCAGTGGGACAAGATTCAACAAGTGATGCTAATGTAGCAGAACAAGTTGAGACGTCTATGTCAAGATAATCACCACCACAACCACGAAGGTCAGCAAGGCTTCGCGAGGCACGAGGTGAAGTGCTATTGTTGGGCAATGGGGAAGTGTTGTTGTTAGACAACGACGAACCTGCAACATATGCAGAAGCGATGATGGACCTAGATTCCGAGAAATGGCAAGTCGCCATGAGATCCGAGATAGATTCCATGGGAGAAAATCAAGTTTGGAACTTGGTTGACCTGCCTGATGGTGTTAGACCCATAGAATGCAAATGGATCTATAAGAAGAAGAAAGACATGGATGGAAATGTTCACATCTATAAGGCTCGACTTGTTGCAAAGGGTTTTCGACAAGTTCAAGGAGTTGACTATGACGAGACATTCTCGCTAGTAGCGATGCTTAAATCTATTCGGATCATTCTAGCTATTGCCACATATTTCGATTATGAGATTTGGCAGATGGATGTCAAAACAGCTTTCCTTAATGGAAACCTAGATGAGGACGTGTATATGATACAACCCGAGGGTTTTGTCGATCCGATCAATGCTGGAAAGATATGTAAACTTCAGAAATCCATTTATGGGTTGAAGCAAGCATCTCGGAGTTGGAACATTCGTTTTGATGAAGTGATCAAAGGGCTTGGTTTTCATCAGAATGAAGAAGAAGCTTGTGTTTACAAGAAGGAAAGTGGGAGCGCTGTTGTATTTCTGATCTTGTATGTGGATGACATATTATTGATTGGGAATGACATTCCTATGCTGGAGTCCGTCAAGGCTTCACTGAAAAAGAGTTTTTCTATGAAGGACTTAGGGGAAGCAGCATATATTTTGGGCATAAGGATCTATAGAGATAGGTCGAAGAGGCTTATAGGATTAAGTCAAGATACGTACATTGACAAGGTTTTGAAACGGTTCAACATGGAACAGTCCAAGAAAGGGTTCATACCTATGTCACATGGTAAACACCTTAGCCAGATGCAATGTCCTGCGACGGCTAATGAGCGAGAGCGCATGAGTAAGGTACCATACGCCTCAGCGATTGGATCAATCATGTATGCCATGATAAGTACACGCCCAGATGTTTCATACGCTATAAGTGCTACGAGTAGGTACCAGGCTGATCCAGGTGAGGATCACTGGACAACGGTAAAAGGCATTCTTAAGTACTTAAGAAGGACTAAAGATATGTTCCTGGTATATGGGGGTAAGGAGGAGCTCGTTGTAACTGGTTACACCGATGCTAGCTTCCAAACTGACCCAGACGAGTTAAAACCGCAATCAGGTTTTGTGTTCACAATAAATGGTGGTGCTGTTAGTTGGAAGAGTTCCAAACAGGAGACTGTGACTGATTCTACAACAGAAGCCGAGTATATTGCAGCTTCTGAATCTGCGAAGGAAGGTGTTTGGATAAGAAAGTTCCTCATCGAGCTTGGTGTGTTTCCTAATGCTTCTAGTCCATTGAACCTCTACTGTGACAACAATGGGGCTATTGCGCAAGCTAAGGAGCCAAGGAACCACCAGAAAAACAAACACGTACTGCGGAAGTTTCACCTCATACGGGAATTCATTAGGCGGGGTGAGATAAAGATATGCAAAATACATATAGATTTGAATGTTGCTGATCCTTTGACAAAACCTCTTCCACAACCTAAGCATGAGGCACACATGAGATCTATGGGTATTACATATCTTCTAGATTAACTCTAGTGCAAGTGGGAGACTGTTAGAAATATGCCCTAGAGATAATCATAGAGATGAGCATATTTCTTTGTATCCATGATATATATATATATATATATATATATATATATATATATATATATATATATATATATATATATTGCTTAATTGAATACCCATGGAAGGCACCTTGTATTGATTAGCAATTATGTGAATTGTTTGTGAGATTCTTTACTTATATGGTTATTCTAAATGATGTCCCTAGTCAGAGTCGATGACTAGCATATGTATTAGTGGATGACTACATTTCACAAGTCATGAACATGGAGATGTTAAACTAATAATGTGGGCGCATGTATGACATGAGGCTGGACCGACCCAACGTGAGATATTGTAATATAGTTCTCTTTTTGCAACATGAATACTGTATCCTTAGACCTGAGATTGTCGCATGTTTTCAAGATGTGAATTGACTTACTTAGGGACTATCAAACACTATTCCGTAAATGGGTAGTTATAAAGGTAGTTTTGGGTTTGTCAGGAAGCATGCTGTGAGGCATGGTCAGTCAATATGGAATTTGTCCCTCTCTTTGTGAGAGAGATATCTCTGGCCCCTCGAGTGATTGGATCAAGAAATGCATGGCCGTGCTAGGGTTAAGAGTTAACCATTGAAAGGATTCCAATTCACAGTATCGAGAAAGAGAGGTCAGCTTAGAGCCAGACTAAATATCGTGAGACAAAGGGAACATCATGTACGTAATGTTGCAATGGTTCGTCTAATATGATCTTTACGTGCGCATAGGAGTTGACATGTCTTGCTAGAGGCTGCTGTCAATTATTGGGCCAAGTAAGAGTACTCGGGCCATGTCTATTTGTACGTGAACCTATAGGGTCACACACTTAAGGGGAAGGAAGCCTAACTCGGATTAGATCCGAAATTAGACTGGGCTTTAGGGTTAATGATGGGCCTCGGTGTCAGAAGCCCACCATAACGCCTATATAATGAGGGGCGGGGGCGCGATTAGGCTTAACCTAATTAGCCACCAGCAAACGCCGAGCCTCTCGCCCTCGCCAAGCCGCCGTCGCGAACCTAGCAGTTCGGTACGCGGCGTTTCCTCCCTGTACGTGTGGATACCTCGGAGGTGCTGCATCTGGAGCACTTGGACGAACCGTGCGAGGACGTGAAGGACGCCGACGACTGCACGGCACTGCTCGACGCGTTCGTCTACATCGAGACGTCTTCCGCTGCTCTGCGCGTCTAGTGGTAATTCCATGACCTATAACCGCAGTAGTTCTTGGTATTATGGGGTTGAAAATTTTGTTTTGCGCTAGCGTAGCCTCCACGTAATCCTACAATAATGAGGGGCGGGGGCGCGGTTAGGTTTAACCTAATTCGCCACCAGCAAACGAGTAGCCGCTCGCCTCTCGCCCTCGCCAAGCCGCCGTCGCGAACCTAGCAGTTCGGTACGCGACGCTTCCTCCCTGTACGTGTGGATACCTCGGAGGTGCTGCATCTGGAGCACTAGGACGAACCGTGCGAGGACGTGAAGGACGCCGACGACTGCACGACACTGCTCGACGCGTTCGTCTACATCGAGACGTCTTCCGCTGCTCTGCGCGTCTAGTGGTAATTCCATGACCTATAACCGCAGTAGTTCTTGGTATTATGGGGTGGAAAATTTTGTTTTGCGCTAGTGTAGCCTCCCCGTAATCCTACATTAAGAACTCATCCTGCTCCTTCGTGTGATTGCCTTCTGACTGGTTGTGGCGAAGGCCAAGTCAAGTGGCCAGCGGTAGCTGGCAGCCGCCCAGGTAGACGATAAGATGAATCACAAAGAGATCAGGTTCAAAGGTCAACCACTTGTTAGTGAATTAGGTTTGACATCTCAGGCTCTTAGCTTTTGGTTGACTAGTGTACATACAGGGTCAATCTGTTGATGTGCCACCCCGAGAATATTTTATCTTACATTGTTTGTCTCTTTTGCGCTTTGGATGGTATACTACAACAGTCATTTACTACTGAGCACTGCATTAAGCCTTTGACTAATTAGTTTACATAAAGTTTAATATGTGTATATAGTTTGCCGCAACCTTGGGATGGAGAATGACAATGGCCCCTGTCGGGCCCCTTTCCTCTGCCACTGCGTGCAAGGGAGTCCCCAATGTAACACCCCAGGTGTTTATCGTCTGCTCGACCACGAGTGCGGATTTTAACACGTGATAGCAGTAAATAACAGTCTCTCTATCTTAATCTGTTTCGTCTGTCGCGAGTTCGACATCGTTTTTATTTATCCGGGCTCTTCCTAAATTTTCGTGATGTTCGGAACATAGTTGTTCCGAAAATCGGTGCGTCCGATGATTATTTAAAATTCATCGCTCGCGCGAATACGAATTCGGAAGCTCGTCCTACTCTTACGATTTTTATCTCGGGAAAATCAATTTGAACTCGACGAACTAAAATTGTCACTTAAGTATTGCGCTGGGTTTAAGCAATCTCTATAAATTTGGTAAATGCGCTACTTGGGATGGACTGTTCAAATAAACCGAAACCGGAACAATTGCTGGCCACTTCGGTTTCCTATTTCAAAATCCGAGAAAATAATATGTGTAGTCGTATAGCGCGTCGACCCTTTGTTCATCGCTAAAAATCCCAATTAAAAAACATCTGTGATTTTTCGGTAAAAAAAGAAGAATAAAGAAATTAAAAAAAGAAATGGAAATATCTTCTTCTCCTATCCTTATCCCGCCGCCCCCTGCTCAGAATTTTCACGCCGCTTCTTCCTTATCATCTCCAATGGCGCGCCTCCATCTCCCGCGCCCGGCCCCCAACGCCTTTCTCTCCCGGCGTTCTCCTCTCTGCCGAGCGGCTCTCCTCCACGTGCGCTTCTCTCCCCCCCCCCCCCCCCCCCATCTTTCTCCTGCGTCGCGCCGAGCTCCTCGCGCTGGCCGCGCCCCTGCCCTGCTTCCATGGCTGGCCGCCGAGCTCCCTCTCCCGCGGTCCCTGGCTCGTCTTTGGTGCTCGCCTGGCCGCGCCCCTGCTTCCCCTCCCCAGCCGAGCTTCTCCCTCATCGGCGCGTGCCCAGCCGGAGTTCCGCCCGTCCGCGCTCCTCCCTGCCCCAGCGCCTGCTCCCTGGACGGCGCTTGGACTTCTCCTTCTCGGCCATCTCCAGCGCGCCCCATCGCCCTGTGCTCGGACCTTGCCTCTCTGCTCGCCGGCGACTTGCGCCTTCTCCAGCCAAGCCGCGCCTATGCCGAGCTCCCCTGCCGCGCGCCTCTCTGCTGGCCAGCGCCCAGTGCTGCGCCTAGCTCCCTCCTCTCAAGCCTCTGCGCACGCCGACTCTTTGCTCGGCCTCTGCTCCTTCCTGCGCATGGGCCACCATCGAGTTCTCCACCGCGCCATGAAGTTTCCCTGCGCGCATCGAGCTCCCTCGCTGTCCGCGCCGTCGAAACTTCCCGGGCCGTGCGCTCCTCTGTTCGAACCACCTGCCTCCAATTCCAGTATTCTAGCCATTGAAGAACAGTCACCGCGCTCTGCGTCCTCGCCGTGTCCGTGAAGCTGTCGTGGAGTTGTGGTCGTTTCTCTTTGCGTCGTGTGCACACCACGCTGTCGTCTTGGTGTTGTTGGCAAGCCCTTGTGTGCGTTTGCGCTGGCCATCCCTGGCTCGACCTCGTCATCGAGCTTCGCCTTGTCGGTCGTCGTTCTTCGCTCAGTAAGGTTTCGTTCTAAACTGCGCCATCCTTCAAGTTCGCATCCTTGGCGGACTCGCACCCTTCGTGTCGTGTCTGCTCGTCCATGCTGTCGGCCCATACGGACTCGGGTCTCACTAGAGTCGCGCTGCTGTTGATGCAACACGGGGTTGGCTCTCTGCTCTGCCCAGCTTGTCGAGTCCCAGGAATTTGCACGCACGCCATAGACGATGCCCGACATCTTCGCGACGTCCTTTGTGTGCTGTGACACCTCTTGTTCCTCGTCGTCAATCTACGTCGCGTCCGCGACATGCTCGTCGACCCCGACGATCTATCTTTCAATTGCACGCTACTTGCGTTGGGATCCGAAGCTCTCTGTCGTGCTCGACCTTACAATTCTCCAACTTGTCGACATCCCTTGCGTCGTCGAAAAATCCCGAGAGTTTGAATAAAGCAACAAATCCCATGTGGTGCTTGCAGGAGGCATAAACAAGAATCGTCAACGATGTCTTGGAATTCTAGTTGAATCGGTAACCATTCTCTAGTTCGCTATTTTATTAATTGATTGAGTCGATGGATTGAATAGATATATTAATCGCGACGATTATCTTGATTGAAGCATAAACATGCCATAGTTATATTTGATGGTTGCCAAAATATCTTGTCGCATGTGAGGACATGATTATGGTGTACTAGTGTCGTGAGGTAAAACTTAGGTTTAAAATGCTAGTTACGTAGGGGTACTCGAGCGGACGTGTATGTCAAGTGTGTTCACATTGGTTTTACTTATGAAGTATGCCAAATTAGTGGCGTGAAGAATAGATTTAGTATTTTAAGCGATTATTCGATAATTTTGTCGATGTTGATTGTGTTGAGTAGTGAGGTCAAAAGCCTTGCCTTAGTAATTGTTACGTTGTATTATATCGATAGTTAGAATGCCCTGGTGGAATATAGGTTAGTTAAATTGTTCCTGCATGTACTATAACTCAGGTGTCCAATAATAGGAGTTTGAATATTGTTAGCCTTTCGGTGTTATGCATTAGCTAAGGAAAATAGAGGACTCGTACAAGGTTTAAGGTTTCTTGATGTATGAGCTATCTCTGAATAGGCTAGAAAAGTGTAATTATTATAATTAGTCTTATATCGCTTGCTGGTACTTGCTTGTGATTGATTCTAATGCTTTGTTATAAGTGTTTCATCAACTTCAGTGTAGATTATTTGTCTTATGCTATTCCACTTTATATTCATACATGTGCATTATGCATCCCATGAGGTACGTTAATTAATCGTGTGATGCGGAAGACGAGCCAAGTCGACCCCAAGCGCGAGCTACTCCGCATGGTGATGCTGATGGACGAACCCGCCTGATCAAGTGCTAGGACAAAGGATGGTCGTCAAGCGGACGTCGTCTAACAAACACTAACCTTGTGTTATCCAGGCAAGCCCCGGTGCATTTGTCACCTCCTTACTGTTTTAAAATCTTTTATCACCTTGTTTAATGCATTAGGTGATAGGAGTTATGTGCTAAACAATCGATGCATTTCCTTCCTTGTAAAATTGAATACCCTTCCTTGATACCCTTTTATGAAAAAGGATTTTTATGATGCTTAGCTGCTTTAGAAAAACAAAATGTTTTGTTTTAAAACAAAAGATGATGCTTCAGATTGGATGGGAAGTTTTCAAAATAAAACTTGATGGTGGATCCATCATGGCCATAATGGGTTCAACATCAGAAAAGATGTACCTCTACCAGGTACCAGACTTTGGGTTTTTTAAATGATAAAGCTGAGACCCGGCGGGTGACTTGCACGAGAAGAAAGTCTCGGTGTAGTGTCTCCGTCTGAGTCGATTAAGGACCATCTCGATGTGGGTCTGATGATCGAGGACCTTTTAACCGGTCACATGCCTTGTCATGGGTAAGCTTTGCCTCAGGCAGACTAATACCAGAAAGGCCAACACGCAATGTGAGTGGAGAGATGGCGAGAGTAGCGTGTACCCTCCGTGGCAAAAGACTGGACAGTGGTGTATCTGTGCTCTCGGTTGGCGTGAACCCGGTCTGGTCTTAAGAACCCCGGTGGCGAGTTGACATATGCAAGGGTTAAGTGCTACATATGTCGTGTGATTGGAGATCCCCAGCTGGGTATTAATCGATTCGAATCACCGTTACTTCTCGGATATGAAGATTTGGTCACTGACTTACACGTAGCAGTCTAGTGAACTCAAGGGTTGATAAAAAGATGGCTAGTAGGCCAAGTGCTTGAACTAGGGTAGAAAGAACTCTAGATGCAGGTAACTTTACTTAACCTGACAAGTAAAAATGGATTTTAAGGATCCACTCATAGTAAGCTTTTCTGCAAACATAGTCCTTGATTCTTGATAAGCCTTACCTTGAATCCTTTTAAAACCAGCAAACCTGTCGGGGACCATAATTAGGGGTACCCCCAAGACTCCTAATATCAGCTGGTAACCCCCATCAGCACAAAGCTGCAAAGGCCTGATGGGCACAATTCAGGTCAAGGCTCCGTCCACTCAAGGGACACGATCTTGCCTCGCCCGGGCCCAGCCTCGGGCGAAGACAGCCGACCCAGGAGGATTCACGTCTCGCACGAGGGTCCCCTCAAGCAACGGGCGCACCTTCGACTCGCCCGAGGCCTAGCTCGGGCAGGCTTCGCGGAGAAGCAACCTTGGCCAGATCGCCATGCCAACCGACCGTATCGCAGGAGCATTCAATGCAAGGATCGTCTAACACCTTATCCTGACGCGCGCTCCTCAGTCGACAGGGCCGAAGTGACCGCAGTCACTTCGCCGCTCAACTGACCGACCTGACAGGAAAACAGCACCGCCTGCCCTGCTCCGACTACTGTGCCACCCGCTAGGGTGAGGCTGACAGCAGCCAAGTCCAGCCTCGGGCACCATAGGAAGCTCCGCCTCGCCCGACCCCAGGGCTCGGACTCAACCTCGACTCCGGAAGACGGTCTCCGCCTCGCCCGACCCCAGGGCTCGGACTCAACCTCGACTCCGGAAGACGGTCTCCGCCTCGCCCGACCCCAGAGCTCGGACTCAACCTCGACTCCGGAAGACGGCCTCCGCCTCGCCCGACCCCAGGGCTCGGACTCAACCTCGACTCCGGAAGACGGCCTCCGCCTCGCCCGACCCTAGGGCTCGGACTCAACCTCGACTCCGGAAGACGGCCTCCGCCTCGCCCGACCCCAGGGCTCGGACTCCACCTCGACCTCGGAAGACGGCCTCCGCCTCGCCCGACCCCAGGGCTCGGACTCAACCTCGACTCCGGAAGACGGTCTCCGCCTCGCCCGACCCTAGGGCTCGGACTCAGCCTCGACCTCGGAGGAGTCACCACCTCGCTCGACCTCGGGCTCGGACCGACCACGTCACAGGGGGCCATCATTACCCTACCCCTAGCTAGCTCAGGCTACAGGGAACAAGACCGGCGTCCCATCTGGCTCGCCCCGGTAAAACAGGTAATGATGGCACCCCGCGTGCTCCATGATAGTCGCCTAGAGGGGGGGGGTGAATAGGGCGAAACTGAAATTTACAAAAACAATCACAACTACAAGCCGGGTTAGCGTTAGAAATATAAGTGAGACCGCGAGAGATGATGCAAAACAAATTGCAAGCAAATAAGAGTGTGACACGCGGATTTGTTTTACCGAGGTTCGGTTCTCGCAAACCTACTCCCCGTTGAGGAGGCCACAAAGGCCGGGTCTCTTTCAACCCTTCCCTCTCTCAAACGGTCCCTCGGACCGAGTGAGCTTTCTCTTCTCAATCACTTGGAACACAAAGTTCCCACAAGGACCACCACAAGTTTGGTGTCTCTTGCCTCAATTACAAGTGAGTTGATCGCAATGAAAGAATCAAGAGAGAAGAAAGCAATCCAAGCGCAAGAGCTCGAAAGAAACACAAGCAAATCACTCTCTCTAGTCACTATGGCGTTGTGTGGAATTTGGAGAGGATTTGATCTCTTTGGTGTGTCTAGAATTGAATGCTAGAGCTCTTGTAGTAGTTGGAGAAGTGGAAAACTTGGATGCAATGAATGGTGGGGTGGTTGGGGTATTTATAGCCCCAACCACCAAAAGTGGCCGTTGGGAGGCTGTCTGTTTGATGGCGCACCGGACAGTCCGGTGCACACCGGACATGTCCGGTGCCCCCGCCACGTCATCACTGCCGTTGGATTCTGACCGTTGGAGCTTCTGACTTGTGGGCCCGCCTGGATGTCCGGTGCACACCGGACATGCACTGTTCCTTGTCCGGTGCGCCAGTATGGGCACGCCTGACTTCTGCGCGCGCTGTGCGCGCATTTAATGCACCGCAGGGAGCCGTTGGCGCGGAGATAGCCGTTGCTCCGGAGTTGCACCGGACAGTCCGGTGCACACCGGACATGTCCGGTGAATTATAGCGGACTAGCCGTTGGAGTTTCCCGAAGCTGGCGAGTTCCTGAGGCCGCTCCTCCTTGGCGCACCGGACACTGTCCGGTGTACACCGGACAGTCCGGTGAATTATAGCGGAGTCGCCTCTGGAAATTCCCGAAGGTGGTGAGTTTGCGTTGGAGTCCTCTGGTGCACCGGACATGTCCGGTGGTTCACCGGACACTGTCCGGTGGCACACCGGACAGTCCGGTGTGCCAGACCAGAGGTGCCTTCGGTTGGCCTTTTGCTCCTTTGTTGAATCCAAAACTTGATCTTTTTATTGGCTGAGTGTGAACCTTTTACACCTGTATAATCTATACACTTGGGCAAACTAGTTAGTCCAATTATTTGTGTTGGGCAATTCAACCACCAAAATTAATTAGGGACTAGGTGTAAGCCTAATTCCCTTTTAATCTCCCCCTTTTTGGTGATTGATGCCAACACAAACCAAAGCAAATATAGAAGTGCAAAATTGAATTAGTTTGCATAATATAAGTGTAAAGGTTGCTTGGAATTGAGCCAATAGAAATACTTACAAGATATGCATGGATTGTTTCTTACTTATTTAACATTTTGGACCACGCTTGCACCACATGTTTTGTTTTTGCAAATTCTTTTGTAAATCCTTTTCAAAGTTCTTTTGCAAATAGTCAAAGGCAAATGAATAAGATTTTGAGAAGCATTGTCAAGATTTGAAATTTTCTCCCCCTGTTTCAAATGCTCTTCCTTTGACTAAACAAAACTCCCCCTAAAAGAGATCCATCTCTTAGTTTTCAAGAGGGTTTTGATATACATTTTTGAAATACTACTTTCTCCCCCTTTTGAACACAATAGGATACCAATTGAAAGTATTCAACATTAAGTTTTTGAAATTGGTGGTGGTGCGGTCCTTTTGCTTTGGGCTCTTACTTTCTCCCCCTTTGGCATGAATCGCCAAAAACGGAATCATTAGAGCCCTCGAAGTGCTATCTTCCCCTTTGGTCATAAATAAATGAGTTAAGATTATACCAAAGACGAAGTCCGGTCCTTTCGCTTTGGGCTCTTACTCTCTCCCCAAAGACGAAGTCCTTTTCTTTGATGCTCATTTTTTTCTTTTTTTTCAAGAATGGAGAGTCTCTTGGAGCGATGGCGAAGGATGAGTTACGAAGTGGAAGCCTTTGTCTTCGCCGAAGACTCCAATTCCCTTTCAATACACCTATGACTTGGTTTGAAGTAGACTTGAGAACACATTAGTCATAGCATATGAAAGAGATATGATCAAAGGTATATAAATGAGCTATGTGTGCAATCTAGCAAAAGAAATTGCGTGAATCAAGAATATTGAGCTCATGCCTAAGTTTGGTAAAAGTTTGTTCATCAAGAGGCTTGGTAAAAATATCGGCTAATTGATCTTTAGTGTTAATATAAGAAATCTCGATATCCCCCTTTTGTTGGTGATCCCTAAGAAAATGATACTGAATGGCTATGTGTTTAGTGCGGCTATGCTCGACGGGATTATCCGCCATCTTGATTGCACTCTCATTATCACATAGCAAAGGGACTTTGGTTAATTTGTAACCGTAGTCCCGCAGGGTTTGCCTCATCCAAAGCAATTGCGCGCAACAATGGCCTGCGGCAATGTACTCGGCTTCGGCGGTGGAAAGAGCGACCGAATTTTGCTTCTTTGAAGCCCAAGACACCAAGGATCTTCCCAAGAACTGACAAGTCCCCGATGTGCTCTTCCTATTGATTTTGCACCCCGCCCAATCGGCATCCGAATAACCAATCAAATCAAATGTGGATCCCCGAGGGTACCAAAGCCCAAACTTAGGAGTATAAGCCAAATATCTCAAGATTCGTTTTACGGCCGTAAGGTGGGATTCCTTAGGGTCGGATTGGAATCTTGCACACATGCAAACGGAAAGCATAATGTCCGGTCGAGATGCACATAAGTATAGCAAGGAACCTATCATTGACCGGTATACCTTTTGATCCACGGACTTACCTCCCGTGTCGAGGTCAAGATGCCCATTGGTTCCCATGGGTGTCTTGATGGGCTTGGCATCCTTCATCCCAAACTTGTTTAGAATGTCTTGAGTGTACTTCGTTTGGCTAATGAAGGTGCCCTCTTGGAGTTGCTTCACTTGGAACCCTAAGAAATACTTCAACTCCCCCATCATAGACATCTCGAACTTCTGTGTCATAATCCTACTAAACTCTTCACATGTAGATTCGTTAGTAGACCCAAATATGATATCATCAACATAAATTTGGCATACAAACAAATCATTTTCAAGCGTTTTAGTAAAGAGTGTAGGATCGGCCTTTCCGACTTTGAAGCCATTAGCAATAAGGAAATCTCTAAGGCATTCATACCATGCTCTTGGGGCTTGCTTGAGCCCATAAAGCGCCTTAGAGAGCTTATAGACATGGTTAGGGTACTCACTGTCTTCAAAGCCGGGAGGTTGCTCAACGTAGACCTCTTCCTTGATTGGTCCATTGAGGAAGACACTTTTCACGTCCATTTGATAAAGCTTAAAGCCATGGTAAGTAGCATAGGCCAATAAAATGCGAATTGACTCAAGCCTAGCTACGGGTGCATAGGTTTCACCGAAATCCAAACCTTCGACTTGGGAGTATCCTTTGGCCACAAGTCGAGCTTTGTTCCTTGTCACCACACCATGCTCATCTTGCTTGTTGCGGAAGACCCATTTGGTTCCTACAACATTTTGGTTAGGACGTGGAACTAAATGCCATACCTCATTCCTGGTGAAGTTGTTGAGCTCCTCTTGCATCGCCACCACCCAATCCGAATCTTGTAGTGCTTCCTCTACCCTGTGTGGCTCAATAGAGGAAACAAACGAGTAATGTTCACAAAAATGTGCAACACGAGATCTAGTGGTTACCCCCTTATGAATGTCGCCGAGGATGGTGTCGACGGGGTGATCTCGTTGTATTGCTTGGTGGACTCTTGGGTGTGGCGGTCTTTGCTCTTCATCCTCCTTGTCTTGATCATTTGCATCTCCCCCTTGATCTATGCCGTCATCTTGAGGTGGCTCATTTGATTGATCTTCTTCTTCATCAACTTGAGCCTCTTCCTCATTTTGAGTGGGTGGAGATGCTTGCATGGAGGAGGACGGTTGATCTTGTGCTTTTGGAGGTTCTTCGGATTCCTTAGGACACACATCCCCAATGGACATGTTCCTTAGTGCGATGCATGGAACCTCTTCAATACCTATCTCATCAAGATCAACTTGCTCTACTTGAGAGCCGTTAGTTTCATCAAACACAACGTCACATGATACTTCAACCAGTCCAGTGGACTTGTTAAAGATCCTATATGCCCTTGTGTTTGAGTCATAACCAAGTAAAAAGCCTTCTACAGTCTTAGGAGCAAATTTAGATTTTCTACCTCTTTTAACAAGAATAAAACATTTGCTACCAAAGACTCTAAAATATGAAATATTGGGCTTTTTACCGGTTAGGAGTTCATATGATGTCTTCTTGAGGATTCGGTGTAGATATAACCGGTTGATGGCGTAGCAAGCGGTGTTGACCGCCTCGGCCCAAAACCGATCTGAAGTCTTGTACTCATCAAGCATAGTTCTAGCCATGTCCAATAGAGTTCTATTCTTCCTCTCCACTACACCATTTTGTTGTGGCGTGTAGGGAGAAGAGAACTCATGCTTGATGCCCTCCTCCTCAAGGAAGCCTTCAATTTGTGAGTTTTTGAACTCCGTTCCGTTGTCGCTTCTTATTTTCTTGATCCTTAAGCCGAACTCATTTTGAGCCCGTCTCAAGAATCCCTTTAAGGTCTCTTGGGTTTGAGATTTTTCCTGCAAAAAGAATACCCAAGTGAAGCGAGAATAATCATCCACAATAACTAGACAGTACTTACTCCCGCCGATGCTTATGTAAGCAATCGGGCCGAATAGGTCCATGTGTAAGAGCTCTAGTGGTCTGTCGGTCGTCATTATGTTCTTGTGTGGATGATGGGCGCCAACTTGCTTTCCTGCCTGACATGCGCTACAAGTCCTGTCTTTCTCAAAATGAACATTGGTTAGTCCTAAAATGTGCTCTCCCTTTAGAAGCTTATGAAGATTCTTCATCCCAACATGGGCTAGTCGGCGGTGCCAGAGCCAACCCATGTTAGTCTTAGCAATTAAGCATGTGTCAAGTTCAGCTCTATCAAAATCTACTAAGTATAGCTGACCCTCTAACACACCCTTAAATGCTATTGAATCATCACTTCTTCTAAAGACAGTGACACCTATATCAGTGAAAAGACAGTTGTAACCCATTTTGCATAATTGAGATACAGAAAGCAAATTGTAATCTAATGAATCAACAAGAAAAACATTTGAAATGGAGTGGTCAGGTGAAATAGCAATTTTACCCAAACCTTTGACCAAACCTTGATTTCCATCCCCGAATGTGATAGCTCGTTGGGGATCTTTGTTTTTCTCGTAGGAGGAGAACATCTTTTTCTCCCCTGTCATGTGGTTTGTGCACCCGCTGTCGAGTATCCAACTTGAGCCCCCGGATGCATAAACCTACAAAACAAGTTTAGTTCTTGACTTTAGGTACCCAAATGGTTTTGGGTCCTTTGGCATTAGACACAAGAATTTTGGGTACCCAAACACAAGTCTTTGACCCCTTGTGCTTGCCCCCAACATATTTGGCAACTACTTTGCCAGATTTGTTAGTCAACACATAAGATGCATCAAAAGTCTTAAATGAAATGCTATGTTCATTTGATGCATTAGGAATTTTCTTCTTAGGCAACTTAGCACGGGTTGGTTGCCTAGAGCTAGATGTCTCACTCTTATACATAAAAGCATGGTTAGAACCAGAGTGAGACTTCTTAGAATGAATTTTCCTAATTTTGTCCTCGGGATAGCCGGCAGGGTATAAAATGTAACCCTCGTTATCCTGAGGCATGGGAGCCTTGCCCTTAACAAAATTGGACAATCTTTTAGGAGGGGCACTAAGTTTGACATTGTCTCCCCTTTGGAAGCCAATGCCATCCTTAATGCCCGGGCGTCTCCCATTATAGAGCATACTTCTAGCAAATTTAAATTTTTCATTTTCTAAGTTATGCTCGGCAATTTTAGCATCTAATTTTGCTATATGATCATTTTGTTGTTTAATTAAAGTCATGTGATCATGTATAGCATCAATGTTAACATCTCTACATCTAGTACAAATAGAAGTGTGCTCAACGGTAGATGTAGAGGGTTTGCAAGATTTTAGTTCAACAACCTTAGCATGCAATATTTCATTTTTACTTCTAAGGTCGGAAATAGTAGCATTGCAAACATCAAAATCTTTAGCCTTAGCAAGTAATTTTTCATTTTCATTCCTAAGGCTAGCAAGAGAATCATTCATTTCCTTAATCTTAGCAAGCAAATCATCATTATCATTTCTAAGATTGGGAATTGAAGCATCACAAACATGAGAATCAACCTTAGCTAACAAATTAGCATTTTCATTTCTAAGGTTGTCTATTGTCTCATGGCAAGTGCTTAGCTCACTAGATAATTTTTCACATTTTTCCATTTCTAGAGCATAAGCATTTTTAACCTTAACATGTTTTTTATTTTCCTTGATTAGGAAGTCCTCTTGGGTGTCCAAGAGATCATCCTTTTCATGGATGGCACTAATCAATTCATTAAGTTTTTCCTTTTGTTGCATGTTGAGGTTGGCAAAAAGAGTACGCAAATTGTCTTCCTCATCACTAGCATTATCATCACTAGAGGATTCATATTTAGTGGAGGATTTAGATTTAACCTTCTTTTTGTCGTCCTTTGCCATGAGGCATTTGTGGCCGACGTTGGGGAAGAGAAGCCCTTTGGTGACGGCGATGTGGGCGGCGTCCTCGTCGTCGGAGGAGTCGCTTGAGCTTTCGTCGGAGTCCCACTCCCGACAAACATGGGCATCGCCGCCCTTCTTCTTGTAGTATCTCTTCTTCTCCTTTCTTCTCCCCTTCTTGTCGTCGCCTCGGTCACTGTCACTAGATATAGGACATTTAGCAATAAAATGACCGGGCTTACCACATTTGTAGCAAACCTTCTTGGAGCGGGACTTGTAGTCTTTCCCTCTCCTTTGCTTGAGGATTTGGCGGAAGCTCTTGATGACGAGCGCCATTTCCTCATTGTCGAGCTTGGAGGCGTCTATTGGTTGTCGACTTGGTGTAGCCTCCTCCTTCTTCTCCTCCGTCGCCTTGAATGCAACGGGTTGAGCTTCGGATGTGGATGGATCATCAAGCTCGTTGATCTTCCTCGAGCCTTCGATCATGCACTCAAAACTTACAAAATTCCCGATAACTTCCTCGGCGGTCATTTTAGTATATCTAGGATTACCACGAATTAATTGAACTTGAGTGGGGTTAAGGAAAATGAGAGATCTTAGAATAACCTTAACCATTTCGTGGTCGTCCCATTTTGTGCTCCCGAGGTTGCGCACTTGGTTCACCAAAGTCTTGAGCCGGTTGTACATGTGTTGTGGCTCCTCCCCTTTGCGAAGTCGAAACCGACCGAGCTCCCCCTCGATCGTTTCCCGCTTGGTGATTTTGGTGAGCTCATCTCCTTCGTGCGCGGTTTTGAGCACATCCCAAACCTCCTTGGCGCTCTTCAACCCTTGAACTTTGTTATACTCCTCTCTACTTAAAGAGGCGAGGAGTATTGTTGTCGCTTGAGAGTTGAAGTTCTCGATTTGGGCCACCTCATCCTCATCATAATCTTTATCCCCTACAGACGGTACCTGTGCACCAAACTCAACAACGTCCCATATACTTTTGTGGAGTGAGGTTAGATGAAATCGCATTAAATCACTCCACCTAGCATAATCTTCACCATCAAAAGTTGGTGGTTTGCCTAATGGGACTGAAAGTAAAGGTGCATGTTTAGAAATGCGAGAGTAGTGTAGGGGGATCTTACTAAACTTCTTACGCTCTTGGCGTTTAGAAGTTACGGAGGGCGCATCGGAGTCGAAGGTCGATGTTGATGAAGTGTCGGTCTCGTAGTAGACCACTTTCCTCATCCTCTTTTGCTTGTCTCCGCTTCGATGCGGCTTGTGGGAAGAAGATTTTTCCTTCTTCTCCTTGTGATGAGAAGAAGATTTCTTCTCCTTCCCTTTGTTGGAGGAGCTCTTCTTCTTCTCCCTCCTCTTGGTGCGGGACTCTTCCGATGAAGTGCTCCCATGGCTTGTAGTGGGCTTTTCGCCGGTCTCCATCTCCTTCTTGGCGTGATCTCCCGACATCACTTCGAGCGGTTAGGCTCTAATGAAGCACCGGGCTCCGATACCAATTGATAGTCGCCTAGAGGGGGGGTGAATAGGGCGAAACTGAAATTTACAAAAACAATCACAACTACAAGCTGGGTTAGCGTTAGAAATATAAGTGAGACCGCGAGAGAGGATGCAAAACAAATTGCAAGCAAATAAGAGTGTGACACGCGGATTTGTTTTACCGAGGTTCGGTTCTCGCAAACCTACTCCCCGTTGAGGAGGCCACAAAGGCCGGGTCTCTTTCAACCCTTCCCTCTCTCAAACGGTCCCTCGGACCGAGTGAGCTTTCTCTTCTCAATCACTTGGAACACAAAGTTCCCACAAGGACCACCACAAGTTTGGTGTCTCTTGCCTCAATTACAAGTGAGTTGATCGCAATGAAAGAATCAAGAGAGAAGAAAGCAATCCAAGCGCAAGAGCTCGAAAGAAACACAAGCAAATCACTCTCTCTAGTCACTATGGCGTTGTGTGGAATTTGGAGAGGATTTGATCTCTTTGGTGTGTCTAGAATTGAATGCTAGAGCTCTTGTAGTAGTTGGAGAAGTGGAAAACTTGGATACAATGAATGGTGGGGTGGTTGGGGTATTTATAGCCCCAACCACCAAAAGTGGCCGTTGGGAGGCTGTCTGTTTGATGGCGCACCGGACAGTCCGGTGCACACCGGACATGTCCGGTGCCCCCGCCACGTCATCACTGCCGTTGGATTCTGACCGTTGGAGCTTCTGACTTGTGGGCCCGCCTGGATGTCCGGTGCACACCGGACATGCACTGTTCCTTGTCCGGTGCGCCAGTATGGGCACGCCTGACTTCTGCGCGCGCTGTGCGCGCATTTAATGCACCGCAGGGAGCCGTTGGCGCGGAGATAGCCGTTGCTCCGGAGTTGCACCGGACAGTCCGGTGCACACCGGACATGTCCGGTGAATTATAGCGGACTAGCCGTTGGAGTTTCCCGAAGCTGGCGAGTTCCTGAGGCCGCTCCTCCTTGGCGCACCGGACACTGTCTGGTGTACACCGGACAGTCCGGTGAATTATAGCGGAGTCGCCTCTG
Source organism: Zea mays (assembly GCF_902167145.1). Lineage (NCBI taxonomy): Eukaryota > Viridiplantae > Streptophyta > Magnoliopsida > Poales > Poaceae > Zea > Zea mays. The sequence continues at coordinate 33,359,423 of NC_050096.1, forward strand.
GAAATTCCCGAAGGTGGTGAGTTTGCGTTGGAGTCCTCTGGTGCACCGGACATGTCCGGTGGTTCACCGGACACTGTCCGGTGGCACACCGGACAGTCCGGTGTGCCAGACCAGAGGTGCCTTCGGTTGGCCTTTTGCTCCTTTGTTGAATCCAAAACTTGATCTTTTTATTGGCTGGGTGTGAACCTTTTACACCTGTATAATCTATACACTTGGGCAAACTAGTTAGTCCAATTATTTGTGTTGGGCAATTCAACCACCAAAATTAATTAGGGACTAGGTGTAAGCCTAATTCCCTTTCACTCCATGACGACGGCGGTTCTCAGCCCCTTACGGAAGCAAGGAGACGTCAGCAAGGATCCGACAGCCCCGACAGCTGTGCTTCCACAGGGCTCAAGCGCTCCTCCGACGGCCACGACATCACATGAACAGGGCAGCAACACCTCTCCAACAGCCACGTCGGCATGTACACAGGGCTCTGGCTCCTCCCCGCTAGACACGTTAGCACATTGCTATGCTCCCCGTTGTACACCTGGACCCTCTCCTTACATCTATAAAAGGAAGGTCCAGGGCCCTCATACGAGAAGGTGGCCGCACGGGAGAACAGGCCGACGCACAAGGCTCTCGCTCTCTCTCTCCCTCGCGAACGCTTGTAACCCCCTACTGCAAGCGCATCCGCCCTGGGCGCAGGACAACACGAGGCTGCGGTTTCCCCTTACTGTTTTCCCCCTTGTGTTCCGTCTCGCGCCGACCCATCTGGGCTGGGACACGCAGCGACAATTTACTCGTCGGTCCAGGGACCCCCCGGGGTCGAAACGCCGACAGTTGGCGCGCCAGGGTAGGGGCCTGCTGCGTGTTGACGAATAGCTTCCTGTCAAGCTCCAGATGGGTAGTCTCCAGCAACCTCTCCAGCCCGGGACGATGCTCCGTTTCGGGAGTCTTGAGTTCATGTCCCTCGACGGCAGCTACGACATGATACTCCTTCCTCCGCCGCGCGACAACGACAATGGCGACCGTCAGCCCGCCCGCCGGTGGCGGAATCGACGACGTCTTCCCCGCGTTGCGGAAGAGCAACATCCGGGTCTGTCCCGTCACCTTCCCCGCCGACGGAGGAGGAGGCGGGGCGGGCATGGCCAAGCAGGAGGCGGCACCTCGTCGGCTGTCGAGCGAGTCGACGGTGCCGGCGCCCCAACGGGGGACACGTCGGGCGTTGACCTCGCGTCTGAGACGAATACGAGCGTTGTTTCACCGCAACACACCAACCCCAAGCAGACAGACGACGCCAGCATGCTCGCGAAGGACTTGTTGGGCGTTAACCTCGTACCTGAGATGATGGTGCAGTCCGTCCCTGACGCGACTTTGTCACCATCCGTCGGTCAAGAGGTACCGTCCGTTTCCCATCCTGTGCCTTTTAGATTCAGCTTCGACCCACCGAGTGATCCCGCTTCGGTGGACGCTTTCATAAAGGCATATCCAAACCTTCCGGGTACCATATGTGGTCAACCTGGGACCGACTGACGGCCGTCTCGACCTACGGGCCCCCAGGTTCCAAGTAAGATGAAGAGCCCGACTCTGGTTGGGATTTCTCCGGGCTCGGTGACCCCAGTGCCATGCGGGACTTCATGACCGCATGTGACTACTGCCTCTCCGATTGCTCCGATGATGGCCACAGCCTTGACGATGAGGACTGTGGCCCAAGTCGCGAATGTTTCCACGTCGATCTAGGGGGTCTCGACGAAGGCAATCGCCTTGGTATGCCGGAGGACGGCGATCCCCCTAGGCCTGCGCCTCGCGTTGACATCCTTCGGGAGCTAGTTGTGGTCCCAGTCCCTGCGGGGGGTCAGGACACACAGCTCAAGCAAATCCGCGAGATGCAGGCCAGGCTCGACGAGGAAGCAGGACCACTTGTGCAGCTCCGGCAAAATATCGGGCAGGAGTGGGCAGTCCGAGCACCACCCGGAGAAGCGCGTCATCTGGCCCAGGACGTCCAACACCGCATCGCCGACGATGCCAGGGCAAGGCTGCCTCCAGCTTCCAGTGGGGTCGGCCAGAACCTGGCTGCAGCAGCAATACTACTCCGAGCGATGCCGAAACCATCCACCACTGAGGGGCGGCGTATCCAGGGAGAGCTCAAGAATCTCCTGGAAGATGCCGCGGTCCGACGGGCCGAAAGCTCTGCCTCCCGAAGGCAGGGATACCCCCTGGAGCATCGCGCCGCGACTTCCCGATTCATGCGGGAAGCATTGGTCCACACCGGGCGCACGCGGAACACAGCGCCTGCGGCCCTGGGTCGCCTCGGCAACGAGCACCACCGCCGCGACCGTCGAGCCCACCTCGACGAGAAGGTGCGCCGAGGCTACCACCCCAGGCGTGGGGGACGCTACGACAGCGGGGAGGATCGGAGCCCCTCGCCTGAACCACCCGGTCCGCAAGCTTTCAGCCGGGCCATACGATGGGCGTCGTTCCCGACCCGGTTCCGAACCCCGACTACCATCACCAAGTACTCGGGGGAGACAAGGCCGGAACTGTGGCTTGCGGACTACCGGCTGGCCTGCCAGTTGGGTGGAACGGACGATGACAACCTCATCATCTGCAACCTTCACCTATTCCTCTCCGACGCCGCCCGAGCCTGGCTAGAGCATCTGCCTCCTGCGCAGATCTCCAATTGGGACGACCTGGTCAAAGCCTTCGCCGGCAACTTCCATGGCACATACGTGCGCCCTGGGAACTCCTAGGATCTCCGAAGCTGCCGCCAGCTGCCGGGAGAGTCCCTGCGGGACTACATCCGACGATTTTCGAAGCAGCGCATCGAGATGCCCAACATCACCGACTCGGATGTCATCGGCGCGTTCCTCGCCGGCACCACTTGCCGTGACCTGGTGAGCAAGCTGGGTCGCAAGACTCCCACCAGGGCGAGCGAGCTGATGGACATCGCCACCAAGTTCGCCTCTGGTCAGGAGGCGGTCGAGGCCATCTTCTGGAAGGACAAGCAGCCCCAGGGGCGCCAGCCGGAAGACGTCCCTGAGGCGTCCGCTCAGCGCGACACGAAGAAGAAGGGCAAGAAGAAGTCGCAAACGAAACACGACGCCGCCGACGCAGACCTTGTCGCCGCCGCCGAGCACAGGAACCCTCGGAAGCCTCCCAGAGGCGCCAACCTGTTCGACAAGATGCTCAAGGAGTCGTTCCCCTATCATCAGGGTCCCGTCAAGCACACCCTTGAGGAGTGCGTTATGCTTTGGCGCTACTTCCACAAGGTCGGGCCCCCGATGGAAGGTGGCAGAGCCCACAACAACGACAAGAAGGAGGATCACAAGGCAGAGGAATTCCCCGAGGTCCACGACTGCTTCATGATCTACGGTGGGCAAGTGGCGAACGCCTCGGCTCGGCACCGCAAGCAAGAGCGTCGGGAGGTCTGCTCGGTGAAGGTGGCAGCGCCAGTCTACTTAGACTGGTCCGACAAGCCCATCACCTTCGACCAAGGCGACCACCCCGACCGCGTGCCGAGCCCAGGGAAGTACCCACTCGTTGTCGACCCCGTCATCGGCAACGTCAGGCTTACCAAGGTCCTCATGGACGGAGGCAGCAGCCTCAACATCATCTACGTCGAGACCCTCGGGCTCCTGCAGATCGATCTGTCCTCGATCCGGGCCGGCACAGCGCCCTTTCACGGGATCATCCCCGGGAAACGCGTCCAACCCCTTGGGCAACTCGATCTACCCGTCTGCTTCGGGACTCCCTACAACTTCCGAAAGGAAACCCTCACGTTCGAGGTGGTCGGGTTCCGAGGAACCTACCACGCAGTGCTAGGGAGACCATGCTACGCCAAGTTCATGGTCGTCCCCAACTACACCTACCTCAAGCTCAAGATGTCGGGCCCCAACGAGGTCATCACCGTCGGCTCCACGTACCGACACGCGTACAAATGCGACGTGGAGTGTGTGGAGTACGCCGAGGCCCTCGCCGAATCCGAGGCCCTCATCGTCGACCTGGAGAGCCTCTCCAAGGAGGTGCCAGACGCGAAGCGCCACGCCGGCAACTTCGAGCCAGCTGAGGCGGTTAAGTCCGTCCCTCTCGACCCCAGCGATGACGCCTCCAAGCAGATCCGGATCGGCTCCGAGCTCGACCCCAAATAGGAAGCAGTGCTCGTCGACTTTCTCTGCGCGAACGCCAAGGTTTTTGCGTGGAGTCCCTCGGACATGCCTGGCATACCGAGGGATGTCACCGAGCACTCTCTGGATATCCGAGCTGGAGCCCGACCCGTGAAGCAGCCTCTGCGCCGATTCGATGAAGAAAAGCGCCGAGCCATAGGCGAGGAGATCCACAAGCTGATGGCTGCAGGGTTCATCAAAGAGGTATTCCATCCCGAATGGCTAGCCAACCCTGTGCTTGTGAGAAAGAAAGGCGGGAAATGGCGGATGTGTGTAGACTACACTGGTCTAAACAAAGTATGTCTGAAAGTTCCCTACCCTCTGCCTCGCATCGATCAAATAGTGGATTCTACTGCTGGGTGCGAAACCCTGTCGTTCCTCGATGCCTACTCAGGGTATCACCAAATCAGGATGAAAGAGTCCGACCAGCTCGCGACTTCTTTCATCACACCTTTTGGCATGTACTGCTACATTACTATGCCATTCGGTTTGAGGAATGCAGGTGCGACATACCAAAGGTGCATGAACCACGTGTTCAGAGAGCACATTGGTCGAACGGTCGAGGCTTACGTCGATGACATCGTAGTCAAGACGAGGAAAGCCTCCGACCTCCTCTCCGACCTTGAAACGACATTCAAGTGTCTCAAGGCGAATGACGTAAAACTCAATCTCGAGAAGTGTGTCTTCGGAGTCCCCCGAGGCATGCTCCCGGGGTTCATCGTCTCCGAGCGGGGCATCGAGGCCAACCCGGAGAAAATCGCGGCCATCACCAACATGGGGCCCATCAAGGACTTGAAAGGAGTACAGAGGGTCATGGGATGCCTTGCGGCTCTGAGCCGTTTCATCTCGCGCCTCGGCGAAAGAGGCCTACCTCTGTACCACCTCTTAAGGAAGACCGAGCGCTTCACTTGGACCCCCGAGGCCAAGGAAGCCCTCGGGAACCTAAAGGAACTCCTCACAAGCGCGCCCACCTTGGTGCCCCCCGCTGCCGGAGAAGCCCTCTTGATCTACGTCGCCGCTACCACTCAGGTGGTTAGCGCCGATCGTGGTTGAGAGACGAGAAGAGGGGCACGCATTGCCCGTCTAGAGGCCGGTCTACTTCATCAGTGAAGTACTGTCCGAGACCAAAATCCACTACCCGCAAATTCAGAAGCTACTGTACGCGGTAATTCTGACGCGGCGAAAGTTGCGACACTACTTCGAGTCTCATCCGGTGACTGTGGTGTCATCCTTCCCCCTAGGAGAGATCATCCAGTGCCGAGAGGCCTCGGGTAGGATTGCAAAGTGGGCGGTGGAGATCATGGGCGAGACAATCTCGTTCGCTCCTCAGAAGGCCATCAAGTCCCAAGTCTTGGCGGACTTTATGGCTGAATGGGTCGACACCCAGCTTCCAGCAGCTCCGATCCAACCGGAACTCTGGACCATGTTTTTCTATGGGTCGCTGATGAAAACAGGAGCGGGCGCAGGCTTGCTCTTCATCTCACCGCTCGGGAAGCACCTCCGCTACGTGCTGCGCCTCCATTTCCCGGCGTCCAAGAACGTGGCCGAGTACGAGGCTCTGGTTAACGGGATGCGCATTGCCATCAAGCTAGGGGTCCGGCGCCTCGACGCTCGTGGCGACTCGCAGCTTGTCATCGACCAAGTCACGAAGAACTCCCACTGCCGCGACCCGAAGATGGAAGCCTACTGCGATGAGGTTCGGCGCCTGGAGGACAAGTTCTACGGGCTCGAGCTCAACCACATCGCCCGACGATACAACGAGACTGCGGACGAGCTGGCTAAGATAGCCTCAGGGCGGACAACGGTTCCTCCGGACGTCTTCTCCCGAGACCTACATCAACCCTCCGTCAAGACCGACGACACGCCCGAGCCTGAGAAGGCCTCGGCCCAGCCCGAGGCACCCTCGGCCCCCGAGGGTGAGGCACTGCGCGTCGAGGAAGAGTGGAATGGGGTCACGCCTAATCGAAACTGGCAGACCCCGTACCTGCAATATCTCCACCGAGGAGAGCTACCCCTCGATAGAGCCGAAGCTCGGCGACTGGCGCGGCGCGCCAAGTCGTTCGTCTTGGTGGGTGACGGAAAGGAGCTCTACCACTGCAGCCCCTCAGGCATCCTCCAGCGATGCATATCCATCACCGAAGGTCAGGAACTATTGCAAGAAATACACTCGGGGGCTTGCGGTCATCACGCAACGCCTCGAGCCCTTGTTGGAAATGCCTTCCGACAGGGTTTCTACTGGCCAACCGCGGTGGCCGACGCCACTAGGATTGTACGCACCTGCCAAGGGTGTCAATTCTAAGCAAGGCAGATGCACCTGCCCGCTCAGGCCCTGCAAACAATACCCATCACCTGGTCGTTTGTTGTGTGGGGTCTGGACCTCGTCGGTCCCTTGCAGAAGGCACCCGGGGGCTACACGCACCTGCTGGTCGCCATCGACAAATTCTCCAAGTGGATCAAGGTCAGACCCCTAAACAACATCAGGTCCGAACAGGCGGTGGCGTTCTTCACCAACTTCATCCATCGCTTTGGGGTCCGGAACTCCATCATCACCGACAACGGCACCTAGTTCACTGGCAGAAAGTTCCTGGACTTCTACGAGGACCACCACATCCGGGTGGACTGGGCCGCCGTAGCTCACCCCATGACGAATGCGCAGGTAGAGCGTGCCAACGGCATGATTCTGCAAGGACTCAAGCCACGGATCTCCAACGACCTCAACAAATTCGGCAGGCGATGGATGAAGGAACTCCCCTCGGTGGTCTGGAGTCTGAGAACGACGCCAAGCCGAGCCACGGGCTTCACGCCGTTCTTTCTAGTCTATGGGGCCGAGGCTATCTTGCCCACAGACTTAGAATACGGATCCCTGAGGACGAGGGCGTACGACGACCGAAGCAACAGGACCAACCGAGAAGACTCACTGGACCAGCTGGAAGAGGCTCGGGACATGGCCTTACTACACTCGGCAAGGTATCAGCAGTCCCTACGATGCTACCACGCCCGAGGGGTTCGGTCCCGAGACCTCCAGGTGGGGGACTTGGTGCTTCGGCTACGACAAGACGCCCGAGGACGCCACAAGCTCACACCTCCCTAGGAAGGGCCGTTCGTCGTTGCCAAGATTTTGAAGCCCGGAACATACAAGCTGGCCAACAGTCAAGGCGAGGTCTACAGCAACGCTTGGAACATCCGACAGTTATGTCGCTTCTACCCTTAAGATGTTTTCAAGTCATTCATATACATCGTTTACATACACAAATAAAGTCTAACCATCAAGGAAGGGTTAGCCTTGCCTCGGCAAAGCCCGACCCTCCCTCGGGGGCTAGAAGGGGGGAACCCCTCTGCGTCAAAATTTTCCTCGGAAAAAGTCTTTCTGCTAGAACATCTTTCGTGCTTTTCGACTACTTCGATAGTAGGATCCTGAAAACGACGGAGTACACGTAAGCGGCAAGGCTGACCGAGCCGAGGGACTCCTACGCCTCCGGGATACGGATACCTCACTCATCACCTTCTGCGATAAGTAACTCACGCTCGGATAAGCGATTCCGCTGCCCGAACAAGTCTTAACGCTCGAAAACTTTTCTGCCGAAACGATTTTTCGTGCCTTCTCGACTATATCGATAACAGAATCCTACGGACGAGTAAGACTACACGTAAGCGGCAAGGCCGAACGAGCCGAGGAACTCCTACGCCTCCGGGATACGGATGCACTCATCACCTTCCGCAATAAGTAACTCTCGCTCGGATAAACAATTCTGTTACCGACGAATAAGTCCTGATATTCGAAACAAGGGGAAAAGAAACACAGCTTTACAACACGACGACGATATGTTTGGGCCTCGGCGGCCGCAAAAAACATACGCACACTACAGATAAACTGTTCCTGCAGGATCAGACATCAGTAGGGGGAGCAGCAGCACCCTCGGCATCGACTCCACCTTCGACGGAATCTGGCCCGGCCTCGGACGACGACACGGTCGGAGGATCTCCACCTCGAAGGAAGATGTCGGCACCATGCCTGAGTCATCGCCGCCAGGGCCTCCTCCAGGAAACTGTCCCAAGCAGACGGTCGGACCGGCCGCTCCGTAGCCTCAGCCAGCCGTCCCCCAGGGACACCGGCCCGGCTCATGGCCTCGGCAGCCCGACTCCAGGGTTGGTCTCGTCAGTGGATGACCCGGCCAGGCTCCGGCCGCTGCTGCTACGCCTCCTCGGCCTGGGAAGTCCCCTGCTCCTAGGCCGACGAAGTCTTCTTTTCGAGCCAACTCCGCCTCTGTCCATGCTGACACCGCTGCCTCCGGCTCCGGCTCATCACAGAGCGGCCGAGGGTTTCTTTAACTAAGCAAGAGAAGCCTCGGGCGGCAAGGCCGACCGAGCCGAGGGACTCCTACGCCTCCGGGATACGGATACCTCACTCGTCACCTTCCGCACAGGGCAACTCACACTTGGTTAAGCGGTTCAGCTAGCCGACAGGCGAGTCCTAGTGCTCGAAATGAGGAAAAAACATGGTATTACACCCAAAATACCTAGATGTTCAGGCCCCGATAGCTGCAATGAACAGACACCGGCACTCAAGGTGCCATTACAGACGGAACTCCGGTTCCACCCCCGCAGGTACGAACAACCTCCACATCAGAGAGCCTGCGGGACGACAAACTCTGGGCGATTCGCCAGCGACCTCTGCAGCAGCAGCAATGGTCCCAGGACGGACGCTGCCGCCGGAAGGCTCTCGTTCGCGTCCCCACTCGGGGGACGAGAACCAGATATTAAAGCCAAAGAGCCAGAGGTCGGTCCGCGGGTGGCGCTGACGATCTCGTCGGCGGAGAAGCTTTCTCTAGCTGCCACCACCTCAGCACCGACGGTGACGTCCACCTGCCCACCAACACCGCACCAGCGGGCGCCGGCCGCCCCAAAGCGCACCGGCAGGTCCTCACTCCCGTCCTCGCCACGAAAACGAGAATGGGACCGTCCCAGAACATGAGTACCGCCCTCGCGGCGTACGACGTGTTGGGAGACCCCCCGGTGCGGCTAGCCACCGTCGCCCGGACAAAGGACGAAATGTTGCACCCTGGCTGGGCAGCAACAGTTCGCCTTCCCCGGCATGGCTGGAGGGCGCCTCCTCCGCAGAGCTGGAGGATGGTTTCCACCCCTAGAAGCTGGAGGAAGAAGCGGGACGCCGGCCCACGTGAAGGCAGGCCCCGGCTCAGCCCGGCCTCCGCCCCAGCAAGGATGATGAAGATCCTTGAAGCTGAGGGCGGGGCAGAGGCCGCAGCCCGGCTTGCTTCTCCCCACCATCAAACTGGTGGTCACCGTCTTGGGTGACCATCGGCAAGGGGATGCAGCCGGGCTGCCTGATGAAAATCCTTGAAGCCGAGCGATGGCTGAAAGGTACCAACTTCCGCAAAGTTGCGCTCCTCCAACAGCAGCAAGACGAAAGCAACATGGGCGCTCCCCATCCGGGGGCTCGGAAGGTGGAAGGACGCGATGCATGAGGGGAGTACAAAGGCATGGCTGCTATCCAAGGGGGTCGCCCCCTTTTTAAAGGCGACTCTCCCCACTTGCGTCCTCAGCCGTCGCGGACTGAGTCTTCACCAACACGCTCCAAGGTCCTCCCCCTACGACACGGGGGCTGGGTCCCACGCGTCATGCAAGCTGGCCTAGGACAGAAGAAACCAAACCGCCGCGCGCGGAGCGCGTAACTGCCCAACGGTTACAAGCACTCCTCCGCTTTCGCCCGGACCAGCGGGTGAAAGGGCGGACCGCCATGCAGGCGGCATGCAACTACACCAAGGGGGCGCACCCTTTCGACTTCGACGCGTCCATCATGGAGTCCCAGGCCCACACGTCATATATTCGGTGCACCGGTTACTACATGCGAGAAACTGCACTGCCACTTGCGCCAGTACCGCGCCTTCTCGACTGCGGAACCGGTGCCGCGACTCGAGGCAACCCTGCGCATGGCCCAACAGTGCCAACCGAGCACATCGGTCATGGGTCAGTCAGCCGCGGGAGAAGGCGCGACGGTCGATATGGCCAAAAGTGGACCGACAGTAATGGCGGCGGCAGGCGGGCGGAAGCAGCGGTCAAGTCGTCTGCAGGCTCACGTCCCCTCCTGGGACAACGAGAGAACCCTCTCCCACGACATGAAGACGACGCGCCCGTGTTCCGTTCCTCGAACGGCTCACGCACGCACAACGGCTGCCCCGCGAAACACTCGTCCCGTCGCATTAACTCTGCGACAGGGCAGGCGGCACCTTTGGCAGGCGAAGCAGGCGACGCTTCACCTCCGCCATGATGACCGCGTCAAAAAAGGTACGCCACGTCGTTCAATTTCATATCCCTTTTTCTCTTCCCCTTTCTCTCTCTTGCTACAGGGACCGGGAAAGGGGATACTCCGAAAGGGATCCTTCTCCGCGAAGGAAGCGGGCCCCGAGCCCTCCTACTGATCAGAGGTTCGAAGGCTGGCCCCTCGGAAGGATTCGACAGCCGCCTCAGAGCACTCGAGCTCCGCGCCCACTACTGGTCAGAGGTTCGAAGGATGGCCCCTCAGAAGGGTTCGATAGCCGCCTCAGGCCACTCAGGCTCCACGCCTACTACTGATAAGGGGTTCGAAGGCTGCCCCCCCGAAGGGTTCGACAGCCGCCTCAGAGCACGCAGAGCGAGGGATGACTCTGGGTACGTCCGATACATGGCCGAGGCTCGGGCTACGCTCCCGAGGTACCCTAGGACATTTCTGAGACCAGCAGGAGCGATTCTGTAACGGAATCCCATCAGAGGGAGGCATCGAGCCCTCGGACCCAATCAAATGGGACCGGGTCTGGCAAATCACCTGCAGGTACTTTTGGAGCGCGCCTCTGGTCCACTAGCCGACCCTTATCGAACGGGGCACGGGTGTCCACTCGGATCACCCGTTAGCAACTCACTGGAGACACCATGTTCGGCGCCCTCCGAGGGCAACATGGCGCTTTCCCCCCCCCCCCCCCCCCCCCTCCTCCTTGCGGAAAGGCGACGAAGGGGCATATGAAAAAAGCCGAGTCACTCCTTGACCGCCCTCTCGCTCTGTGCGGAGGCTCGGGGGCTGCTCTCGCAAACCCGACTCCGGCCAAACCGTTGACAGCGTCAACATACCAGCCCGAGAACTCAGAACCTGACTATGCACCCGGGCAACGACCAGTTCGCATGAGGGAACAACCAGACCGGCTGAGGCATCACGAAACGCGCTAAGACCTCGGAGGAGTCAAACCACTCCTCCGAGGCCTCGGGGGCTACACCCGGCGGGTGCGCTCGCGCGCATCCACCGGAACGAAATGCAACCGAGAAAGGCCGGTCCCCTTGCAAAAAAGTGCGACAAAAGCCTCCAAGCGAGTACCAACACTCCCTTCGAGGCTCGGGGGCTACTGTCGGGGACCATAATTAGGGGTACCCCCAAGACTCCTAATCTCAGTTGGTAACCCCCATCAGCACAAAGCTGCAAAGGCCTGATGGGCGCAATTCAGGTCAAGGCTCCGTCCACTCAAGGGACACGATCTCGCCTCGCCCGAGCCCAGCCTCGGGCGAAGACAGCCGACCCAGGAGGATTCACGTCTCGCCCGAGGGTCCCCTCAAGCAACGGGCACACCTTCGACTCGCCCGAGGCCCAGCTCGGGCAGTCTTCGCGGAGAAGCAACCTTGGCCAGATCGCCACACCAACCGACCATATCGCAGCAGCATTCAATGCAAGGATCGTCTGACACCTTATCCTGACGCGCGCTCCTCAGTCGATAGGGCCGAAGTGACCGCAGTCACTTCGCCGCTCCACTGACCGACCTGACAGGAAAACAGCTCCGCCTGCCGTGCTCTGACTGTTGTGCCACCCGCCAAGGTGAGGCTGACAGCAGCCAAGTCCAGCCTCGGGTGCCATAGGAAGCTCCGCCTCGCCCGACCCCAGGGCTCAGACTCAACCTCGACTCCGGAAGACGGTCTCCGCCTCGCCCGACCCCAGGGCTCGGACTCAACCTCGACTCCGGAAGACGGTCTCCGCCTCGCCCGACCCCAGGGCTCGGACTCAACCTCGACTCCGGAAGACGGTCTCCGCCTCGCCCGACCCTAGGGCTCTAACTCAACCTCGACTCCGGAAGACGGCCTCCGCCTCGCCCGACCCCAGAACTCGGACTCAACCTCGACTCCGGAAGACGGTCTCCGCCTCGCCCGACCCCAGGGCTCGGACTCCACCTCGACCTCGGAAGACAGTCTCCGCCTCGCCCGACCCCAGAGCTCGGACTCAACCTCGACTCCGGAAGACGGTCTCCGTCTCGCCCGACCCCAGGGCTCGGACTCAGCCTCAACCTCGGAGGAGTCACCGCCTCGCCCGACCTCGGGCTCGGACCGACCACGTCACAGGGGGGCCATCATTACCCTACCCCTAGCTAGCTCAGGCTACGGGGAACAAGACCGGCGTCCCATCTGGCTCGCCCCGGTAAAACAGGTAATGATGGCACCCCGCGTGCTCCATGACGACGGCGGTTCTCAGCCCCTTACGGAAGCAAGGAGACGTCAGCAAGGATCCGACAGCCCCGACAGCTGTGCTTCCACAGGGCTCAAGCGCTCCTCTGACGGCCACGACATCACATGAACAGGGCAGCAACACATCTCCAACAGCCACGTCGGCATGTACACAAGGCTCTGGCTCCTCCCCGCTAGACACGTTAGCACATTGCTACGCTCCCTGTTGTACATCTGGACCCTCTCCTTACATATGTAAAAGGAAGGTCCAGGGTCCTCATACGAGAAGGTGGCCGCGCGGGAGAACGGGCCGACGCACAAGGCTCTCGCTCTCTCTCTCTCCCTCGCGAACGCTTGTAACCCCCTACTGCAAGCGCATCCGCCCTGGGCGCAGGACAACACGAGGCCGCGGTTTCCCCTTACTGTTTTCCCCCTTGTGTTCCGTCTCGCGCCGACCCATCTGGGCTGGGACACGTAGCGACAATTTACTCGTCGGTTCAGGGACCCCCCGGGGTCGAAACGCCGACAATACCCTTGAGAGTCTTTTCTTTAGTCGGGTAAGTCTTGCTGAGTACTTGCGTACTTAGGGTTTTATTTCCATTGTGGCTGCAGGTCATGAGTCACTTTGATTGTGATTGGTGTTAAGCGCCGGTGGGCACGACCTTCTTATAAGTCTAAGTACTTCTTCTATACTTCTTACCGAGGATGGTCACTTGAGCTAGCATATATTTCAAAACTATAAATAATTTATAACAGTTTAAAGTTATTTCTTTGAGTCACTTTTGTAACCACTCCGATAAATATAATGTAAATTGTTGTAACTTGTAAAATTTGGTAATAAGAGTTCCGCTGCAAATTGTTGGTGTGTGATTTGTGTTTACTTAATCCTACGGTCCTGGTTGTAAGTGGTTTATCCGAGGTCCTTGAGACACTCGGACATATCCTGTTAAGTTATCTGGTGCACATGCATAGTCGTCTGAGGTCTTTGAGACAAGAGTGCATGTGAGCCCAATAACTTGGGAGGTTTTGCCACACCCAAGGTGTTATATAACGCGTGTAGGCCCTAGAGATGTAGTTAAAGTATTAGATCTAGAAAAGCCTAGACTAATTCAAAATTGAATAACTTTAATTGTATGGTGATGTAGTTAAAGTTTAAATAAAACATCTGCATATCACGCTGCAGCCCTACCAAAATGTAAGAATAATTTTAGGTCCTGTCCCGTTTGACAGCTCCGGGAGCCGTTGCCAAAATGGTAAAATTAATAACACTATCTAAGCATGCTCACAGGGGTAATAGAGCTGAACCCCAAAAATGAATTCAATAATAAAGTGGAGCCGTCGGGATGTTAATGTTCACCTTGTTATGCTATATAAACTAAGACAAAATGAGTTTATCTAAAGAGCTGTCAGAGTGTTTGTGTTACTGCTCATCTTATTATGCTATATAAACTAAGACGAAAGACTTTATCTAAAAAAATTAGATCAAATTGTTTTTAAATAAAAATAGATTTTAACTGGATTACCTAGTGGTTTGTGGGCATTGGCCTCTTTATTTTGAGTTAAATAACTAGAGATGGATAATTTTAGGATATGGCTGTGTATGGAGTACTATGGACGACCCCGTTACTTTCTCAATGGCGTCGCTGCTACTTTCAAAGAAAGCTCCTTGAAAACATCCACCTGACCATCTTTGCTGCAAGAAGCACATATTTTCTCCAGATGTAGGTCCAGTTGCCCACGAATCCATGATGAATAGCAGCAGACCACCAACACCGACGAAGCCAAACACCATCTAATTCTAGAAGGTTAGAAAAGTATGTGCCCGACATTAATTTTTTGTTCATATTTTCTTGGAACGGTTCTATCGGATACTGATTGATTTAGGATAAGGTCGTCAGATTTGTTTGGATGGATGCGAACGGTTACATCGAGTACTGTTCGCTTGACATTAATTCATATCGGCTTCTACTATTTTTACAGTGTTTTGTCTATATAAAATACAGCTGCAGTGGTTTAAATAGCTGACTTTAGTCTGAAGTAAAGAGCTCGGCTTCTAGTCTGCAGCTGTCGTCTCCCTTGTGGGTGCTAATAAAATTGAGATGAGATAGTGACCCCTGAACTTCTAGTCTTCTAGATGACAGCGGAGTAACGGATTAGCCCTTGCTGCCGTGCGAGTGCGATCGAGCGACTGCTGCTCGTTATAAAGAATCCAGTGCGCTGGATCATTTTGTTTCACCAACAAACAGCATACATCCTGCGCGGAATACACCATCAAACGGCACAATTCACAGTACGTGGCGTGATGGCGACAAGCAGAGCAACTGGGTTGATATGATGAAGGTTTATACGATTAATATGCCGCTCGTGGCGCGACTTGTTGGAAAGATGGACGCAGACCTTTTTCCCAGTGGAAAACAGGCAGTTCTGTCTCTTGAAATGTTCAGGATCCAAAAGCCGCGCGACACGTTTGCGTTCACCACGCGACGCGAGAAGAGTAAGCAAAGACACTGACAGAATACTCATCTTCCGATCACGTACGTCCACGAACACCCAAGAAGAAGAAGAGTATGCAACGAGACAGAGCAGTCGCTTTCCTCTCATAGCTCGATTGCATTATTGTTGTGGTCATCAGCCTTATCTCCACCGTGTTGGAGTATTAAGTTAACATATCCTATCGCAATCTCACATGGCCACGCCAACACCAAGTCATGCATGTTAAGCCATAGGGATTTAGACATTTTTTATGTTTAATTTAATCTAGAAATAACGTAGCATGTTTACGGTGATATATAGGTATAGGTACGTCATCCTACTATTCGCAATAGTAGCCGATACAATTATAACCAAAATTACACTAAATTTAACAAAATTTAGATAGTGAATTGTATCCAGAGCACTAGTGAGTTCGTTCCTACGAGTCGATATCGCACGTTGCTCGAAGTAGCGGATCATAGTCGGTGTGGATAGATGTTCATAGTGTCGTCCCTCGAACATCCACCAAGATTAAGAGAAAGAAGACAATTCAAGATGGCACTACACTACAGGAGACCGTCAAAAGAGCGTCGGCCAGAAACCGACGTTCTTACTCTAATAGGCCGACGTGGTATACCGACGTAACAAATCTGACGACTGAAACCGACATACTTAAGCTCTTAAGTACGTCGGTTGTAACTAATCGATGTACTTAAAATCCGGCCATATCATAGGTTGCGGGGGCTTCGTGGAGAAGCCACATGGGTCGACGTACTTAAGCCCTTAAGTACGTCGACAACGCAACCGACGTTCTTAATCAGCCACCTAACCATCCTGCGGGCGTTGCCACGTAGCCGTAAGAACGTCGGTAAGCCGGCATTCGTAGGTGATGTGGCCATACGTTCTTAAATATTTTTTTAAAAAAAAATAAAAAACCTGTTCTAGCTCCCTCTCCGGATGGGAAGCCTCCAGAATAGGGTTTATATTTTTAAAACCAGCATCATCACATATATATACATCACAAGTCTACATACATATCCACATACAAGTCCACATACATAAGTACACATGTCCAAACATGCAAACGACATACAAGTCCGATGTGGCCAAACATTTACCAAACATGCAAGTCCAAATATCTTCATTGAAGAGGTGGCTCGTCGGGAGACATGCCGCTCGTGTCCAATAACTAGTCGAAAAAGTTGGTATTGTCGGGTGGAGTACGACATGAACTCGAACCCTACAAGACACATAGTACATGTGTTACATTACCAAATAGATTTAGCTCGATTTACTATATTTTAATAGCTTAACTTTAAAATACACAAAATATACATTGACTTAACTTATCACTCCAGGTGATAGAGGTGGTTGTCTCGGCCATGGAGCATATCCCCACGACATTTGTGACTGCTCCATAGGAGGATATCCCCACGACATTTGTGACTGCCCCATAGGAGGATATCCCCACAGCATATGTGGCGGTGGCATCGACGGTGTCATTTGAGGCATCATCATTGTTGACATCTGAGGCGACATCTGCGGAGTCATCTGTGGCATCATCTGCATTGACTGTGGTGGAATCAGAGATGGTCGTGGACCAAATCCCCAAGACATCACTAGCGGCATCATCTGGTCGTGGGAACCTAACCGAGAACCCTCTAAAAGAGGATCAATTTCATGTTCAGGAATTAGAACTCTAACATGATAAAGTTGCAAAAGTTTATCTGTGATGCATCACCATGCGAAGGCGAGGGGTTGAAAGTCGCCTAGAGGGGGGGTGAATAGGTGAAAACTGAAATTTACAAACTTTAAGCACAACTACAAGCCGGGGTTAGCGTTAGAATAAAATCGAAGTCCGAAAGAGAGGGCGAAAACAAATCAACCAAGAAAAAAGTGAGTGACACGATGATTTGTTTTACCGAGGTTCGGTTCTTGCAAACCTAGTCCCCGTTGAGGTGGTCACAAAGACCGGGTCTCTTTCAACCCTTTCCCTCTCTCAAACGGTCACCTAGAATGAGTGAGCTTTCTCCTTAATCAAACGGGTCACTTAGACCCCTCACAAGGACCACCACAACTTGGTGTCTCTTGCTTTGATTACAAGTGTCTTGATAACAAGAATGAGGAAGAAGAAAGCGATCCAAGAACAAGAGCTCAAAGAACACGAGCAAAAACTCTCTCTCTCTAGTCACTATTTGGTTGGAGTGGATTTGGGACTTGGAGAGGCTTTGATTCTATTGAATTGTGTCTTGTATTGATTGCACTAGCTCTTGTATTGAATGAGATGTCTGAAAAACTTGGATACTCGGAGTGGTGGTGGTTGGGGGATATTTATAGCCCCAACCACCAAACCAACCGTTGGAGAGGATGTCTGTCGATGGGCGCACCGGACAGTCCGGTGCGCCACCAGACAGTGTTCGGTGCGCCAGCCACGTCACCCAACCGTTAGGGTTCTGACGATTTCAATCGTTGGAGCTCTGACATCTTGGGCCACCGGATAGTCCGGTGCCGCACCGGACATACACTGTTCACGGTCCGGTGCGCCTTCTGACGCTGCTCTGACTCTGCGTGAACTGTCCACGCACTGTTCACGTTGCAAGCGACCGTTGCGCTTCTTAGCTGTTGCTCCGCTGGCACACCGGACAGTCCGATGAATTATAGCGGAGCGGCTCTCCAGAAACCCGAAGGTGAGGAGTTTGAAGTCGATCCACCCTGGTGCACCGGACACTGTCGAGTAGCACACCGAACAGTCCGGTGCGCCAGACGAGAGTTCTCTTCGGTTTCTTTTGCTCCTTTGTTTTGAACCCTAACTTTGATCTTTTTATTGGTTTGTGTTGAATCTTTAGCACCTGTAGAACATATAATCTAGAGCAAATTGGTTAGTCCAATTATTTGTGTTGGGCATTTCAACCACCAAAATCATTTAGGAAAAGGTTTGACCCTATTTCCCTTTCAATCTCCCCCTTTTTGGTTATTGATGCCAACACAAACCAAAGCAAATATATAAGTGCAGAATTGAACTAGTTTGCATAAGGCAAGTGCAAAGGTTGCTTGGAATTAAACCAATTTATTCTTTCACTAGATATGCATGGATTGCTTTCTTTCTTTTAACATTTTGGACCACATTTGCACCACTTGTTTTGTTTTTGCAAATTCTTTTGGAAAATCTTTTCAAAGTCCTTTTGCAAACAGTCAAAGGTATATGAATAAGATTTTGAGAAGCATTTTCAAGATTTGAGATTTTCTCCTCTTATTTCAAATGTTTTTCCTTTGACTAAAACAAAAACTCCCCCTGGATGAAATTCTCCTCTTAGTGTTCAAGAGGGTTTTACCAATTATGAAAGAGATTTAGATACCAATTGAAAACTTCTTTAAAAAACTTTGAAATTGGTGGTGGTTCGGTCCTTTTGCTTTGGGCTTAATATTTCTCCCCCTTTGGCATTAATCGCAAAAAACGGAGTCTTTTGAGAGCCCTCTTTACTTTGAAAAGACTAGGTTTTATTTTCTAAGGAGTGAACTAAATATCTTGGATTCTCGAAACGTGTCTTAAGAACTAAAATTTGAATCATGATTGATTGGAATAAAATTGTTTTGTGAACAATATGACATGTGAAATCTTGTTTTATAGCCTAAATTATTCATGTCATAAATATTGCTTGCATTCTAAGCCATGTCGGGCTGATTCTGTGAACTGGTTGAGTGAACCGGCTGAGTAAGCCACTCAACCGGATTCTCTCTAGTGAGAACCGGTTGAACCGGTTTTGGTCACCTTTGATTCTGCGCAGTCTGTCAGCTCCGCAGTCTGCGCCGTCAGTCTCGCAGACTGTGCTGTCAGTGCGCCAGGTTTTCTGCGCAGTCAAACGTCGTTTTCTACGCATTTACTATGCGCGCTGCAGCAAAACCGGTTGAACCGGTTTTGGTCAGTTTGACCAGCCGTTGCCTCCCCTTTTCTCTCCTCTCCTCCCCTCTTTCTCTCTTTACTCTTTCATTTGTTGCAGCCACCGACGCCTTCACCCTTCTCTCTCCCTCTCTCACAACCCACACTCCAAATCCCTCCCAAGCTATCAAATCTTTGTGGAGATTGTTGGAGACTTGATCCCCTCGGGCTCCTCCATCATCTCTTCGCTCTTAGTTGGGATTTTCGTGGTTGATTTTCAGATCGAGGTATTGACTCATTTTCCCTATTTTTGACTCGATCTAATACCGTTCTTGATTATCTTAAGTATCTTTTCAAGGATATTGTGTAGTTTAGGTGCTTGGCACACTTAAACTGTTATCATTGTCTCGAACATTGTTTGAGTTAAGTAGGTTGATATTGTTCATTGTAGTTAAACCGCTCACATGAACGGTTGAAGTGCATGCTCAATATCATATGTGTCTTTCCTCAAACGTGTTCGTTAAAATACTTGAACATCAAATATCTCTCTCACCATATGTTCTTCTTTGTTTAATCTTAAGGATGGTGCGTCATAGAAATCCGTCTGTAGTTGAGTCCGACTCAGATGACGACGCTCCAGAGATTCGTGAAGATACTCCTCCTCGGTCCAGATCCAAGCGCGGGCGCGGATCTGGCAATGTCCTGCCAGGAAGTGAGGCCTTAGGGTCTCATGGGGCTCGCGGTCGAACGACCCTGAATCCCTTCGGTCGGTCTCGACCTGCGGCAAATCCACAAGCCTGGGAGGCTACCAGCGATGATGAGGGAGGAAAAGATGACGACATTGATCTCCCTCCTGCCAATGCACCCATTATCCAGGGGTTAGTTCTTCACAGAGCGCAGGCCCGTTGCTCTGCCAATGAGCAAGTCATTGATTTCACTGCCAGTGGAGGGTCTGCCCTTCTTCAGGACATGCGCTTCCAAAATCCTACATTCCGAGTTCGTGATGTCAGGATCGATGGTAATCGCTTCTGGACCCTCCTCCATGTTGATTTCTATAACTCAGTTATCCTTCCGAAAAAGCACCAGCCCATCCTACATCATCGTTTCATTAACTGGGATGGATGCGAAGCCATTGGTGATCCCAAGATGACTCAGGAATTGAGAGCCTGTGAGAGAAAAAGGATGAAGACCATAATGACATTCCAATACGATTGGAATGATGAAGTCATTGCACAATTTTATTCTACCCTCTGCATTAAGAACGCTGATGAGGAAAGTCCATACAACTTTCCTTATCTAAATTTTTTTATTGAAGGCAGCTGGTATAAGGTGAGTGTCGGGGACCATAATTAGGGGTACCCCCAAGACTCCTAATCTCAGCTAGTAACCCCCATCAGCACAAAGCTGCAAAGGCCTGATGGGCGCGATTAAGGTCAAGGCTCAGTCCTCTCAAGGGACACGATCTCGCCTCGCCCGAGCCCAGCCTCGGGCAAAGGCAGCCGACCCCGGAGGATTCACGTCTCACCCGAGGGCCCCCTCAAGCAACGGACACACCTTCGGCTCGCCCGAGGCCCAGTCTTCGCAGAGAAGCAACCTTGGCCAGATCGCCACGCCAACCGACCGTATCGCAGGAGCATTTAATGCAAGGATCGCCTGACACCTTATCCTGACGCGCGCTCTTCAGTCGACAGAGCCGAAGTGACCGCAGTCACTTCGCCGCTCCACTGACCGACCTGACAAGAAAACAGCGCCGCCTGCATCGCTCCGACTACTGTGCCACTCAACAGAGTGAGGTTGACAGCAGCTAAGTCCAGCCTCGGGTGCCATAGGAAGCTCCGCCTCGCCCGACCCTAGGGCTCGGCCCCTGTCTCGGCCTCGGAAGATGGACTTCACCTCGCCCGACCCCAGGGCTCGGACTCAACCACAACTCAGAAGACGACAGACTCTGCCTCGCCCGACCCCAGGGCTCAGACACAGCCTCGCCCTCGAAAGACGGTCTCCGCCTCGCCCGACCCCAGGGCTCGGGCTCAACCTCGACGCTGGACGACGAACTCCGCCTCACCCGACCCCAGGGCTCGGACACAGCCTCGGCCTCGGAAGACGGTCTCCGCCTCGCTCGACCCGGGGCTCGGACTCGACCTCGACCTCGGAAGACGGACTCGACCTCGACCTCGAAGGAGCCTCCGCCTCGCCCAACCTAGGGCTCGGACCGACCACGTCACAGGGGGGCCATCATTACCCTACCCCTAGCTAGCTCAGGCTATGGGGAACAAGACCGGCGTCCCATCTGGCTCGCCCTGGTAAACAAATAATGATGGCGCCCCGCGTGCTCCATGACGACGGCGGCTCTCAGCCCCTTACGGAAGCAAGGAGACGTCAGCAAGGATTCGATAGCCCCGACAGCTGTCCTTCCATAGGGCTCCAGCTCTCCTCCGACGGCCACGACATCACATGAACAGGGTGCCAAAACCTCTCCGACTGCCACGGCGGCATGTACTTAGGGCTCTAGCTCCTCTCTGCTAGACATGTTAGCACATTGCTACACCCTCATTGTACACCTGGACCCTCTCCTTACGCCTATAAAAGGAAGGTCCAGGGCTCTCGTACATGAGGGTTGGCTGTGCGGGGGAACGAGCCGGCGCATAAGGCTCTCTCTCTCTCTCTCCCATGCGGACGCTTGTAACCCCCTACTGTAAGCACACCCGACCTGGGCGCAGGGCAACACGAAGGCCGCGGGTTTCCCCTTTTGCCTGTTTCTTCCCCCCCTTCGTGCTCCGTCTCGCGCCGACCCATCTGGGCTGGGGCACGCGGCGACAATTCACTCGTCGGTCCAGGGACCCCCCGGGGTCGAAACGCCGACAGTTGGCGCGCCAGGTAAGGGCCTGCTGCGTGTTGACGAACAGCTTCCCATCAAGCTCCAGATGGGTAGTCTCCAGCAACCTCTCCAACCAGGGACGATTCTCCGTTTCGGGAGTCTTGAGTTCATGTCCCTCGACGGCAGCTACGACATGATACTCCTTCCTCCGCCGCGCGACAGCGATAATGGAGGCCGTCAGCCCGCCCGCCGGCGGCGGAATCAACGACGTCTTCCCCACGTGGCGGAAGAACAACATTCGGGTTTGTCCTGTCACCTCCCCCGCCGACGGAGGAGGAGGCGGGGCAACCACGGCAAGCAGGAGGCGGCACCTCGTTGGCTGTCGAGCAAGTCGATGACGCCGGCACCCCAGCGGGGGACGCGTCGGGCGTCGACCTCGCGTCTGAGACGAAGACGAGCGTCGTTTCCTTGCAACGTGCCGACTCCAAGCAGACGGACAACACCAGCACGCTCGCGAAGGACTTGCTGGGCGTCGCCCTCGTACCTGAGACAACGGTGCAGTCCGCCCCTGACGCGACTTCATCACCGCCCGTCGACCAAGAGGTACCGACCGATTCCCATCTCATGCGTTTTGGATTCAGCCTCGACCCACCAAGCGACTCCGCTTCGGTGGAAGCCTTCATAGAGGCATGCACCAACCCTCCGGGGTACCATATGCGGTCGCCCTGGGACAGACTGACGGCCGTCTCAACCTACGGACCCTCGGGTTTCGAGGAAGATGACGAGCCCGACTTTTGTTGGGATTTCTCCGGGCTCGGTAACCCCAGTGCCATGCGGGACTTCATGACCGCATGCGACTACTGCCTCTCCGATTGTTCCGATGGTAGCCGCAGCTTCGGCGACGAGGACTGCGGCCCAAGTCGTGAATGTTTCCACGTCGATCTAGGGGTCCCGGCGAAGGCAACCATCTTGGTATACTAGAGAACGGCGATCCCCCTAGGCCTGCGCCTCCCATTGACATCCTTCGGGAGCTAGCTGTGGTCCCAGTCCCTGCGGGGGGTCAGGACGCACAGCTCGAGCAAATCCGCGAGATGCAGGCCAGGCTCGATGAGGGAGCAGGAACACTTGAGCAGTTCCGACGGAACATCGGACAGGAATGGGCAGACCAAGCGCCGGCCGGAGAAGCGCGTCATCTACCCCAGGGCATCCAGCACCACATTGCCGACGACGTCAGGGCAAGGCCGCCACTGGCTTCCAGTGGGGTCGGCCAGAACCTGGCTGCAGCAGCAATACTACTCCGTGCGATGCCGGAACCATCGACCACCGAAGGACGGCGTATCCAGGGAGAGCTCAAGAATCTCCTGGAGGATGTCGCGGTCCGACGGGCCGAAAGCTCTGCCTCCCGAAGGCAGGGGTACCCCCTCGGAGCATCGTGTCGCGACTTCCCGATTTATGCGGGAAGCCTCGGTCCACACCGGGCACACGCGCAACACGGCGCCTGCGGCCCCGGGTCGCCTCGGCAACGAGCACCACCACCGCAACCATCGAGCCTACCTCGACAAGAGGGTGCGCCGAGGCTACCACCCCAGGCGTGGGGGATGCTACGACAGCGGGGAGGATCAGAGTCCCTCGCCCGAACCACCCGGTCCGCAGGCTTTCAGCCGGGCCATACGACGGGCGCCGTTCCCGATCCGGTTCCGAACCCCGACTACCATCACAAAGTACTCAGGGGAGACGAGGCCGGAACTATGGCTCGCGGACTACCGGCTGGCCTGCTAGCTGGGTGGAACGGACGATGACAACCTCATCATTCGCAATCTCCCCCTGTTCCTCTCCGACACCGCTCGAGCCTGGCTGGAGCATCTGCCTCCGGGGCAGATCTCCAACTGGGACGACCTGGTCCAAGCCTTCACCGGCAACTTCCAGGGCACGTACGTGCGCCCTGGAAACTCCTGGGATCTCCGAAGCTGCCGCCAGCAGCCGGGAGAGTCTCTCCGGGACTACATCCGGCAATTCTCGAAGCAGCGCACCGAGCTGCCCAACGTCACCGACTCGGATGTCATCGGCGCGTTCCTCGCCGGCACCACCTGCCACGACCTGGTGAGCAAGCTGGGTTGCAAGACCCCCACCAGGGCGAGCGAGCTGATGGACATCGCCACCAAGTTCGCCTCTGGCCAGGAGGTGGTTGAGGCCATCTTTCGGAAGGACAAGCAGCCCCAGGGCCGCCAGCCGGAAGATGTCCCCGAGGCGTCCACTCAGCGCGGCGCAAAGAAGAAGGGCAAGAAGAAGTCGCAACCTTGTCGTCGCCGTTGAGTACAAGAACCCTCGGAAACCTCCCGGAGGAGCCAATCTCTTCGACAAGATGCTCAAGGAGCCGTGCCCCTATCATCAGGGGCCCGTCAAGCACACCCTTGAGGAGTGTGTCATGCTTCGGCGCCTGCGGAAGGTGGAAGGGCCCACAACAACGACAAGAAGGAGGATCACAAGGCAGAGGAGTTCCCCGAGGTCCACGACTGCTTCATGATTTACGGTGGGCCAGTGACGAACGCCTCGACTCGGCACCGCAAGCAAGAGCGTCGGGAGGTCTGCTCGGTAAAGGTGGCGGCGCCAGTCTACTTAGACTGGTCCGACAAGCCCATCACCTTCGACCAGGGCGACCACCCTGACCGCGTGCCGAGCCCGGGGAAGTATCCGCTCGTTGTCGACCCCGTCATCGGCAACGTCAGGCTCACCAAGGTCCTCATGGACGGAGGCAGCAACCTCAACATCATCTACATCGAGACCCTCGGGCTCCTGCAGATCGATCTGTCTTCGATTCGGGCAGGCGCGACGCCTTTTCACGGGATCATCCCCGGAAAACGCGTCCAACCCCTCGGACAACTCGATCTGTCCGTCTGCTTCGGGACTCCCTCCAACTTCCGAAGGGAAACCCTCACGTTCGAGGTGGTCGGGTTCCGAGGAACCTACCACGCAGTACTGGGGAGGCCATGCTATGCCAAGTTCATGGTCGTCCCCAACTACACCTACCTCAAGCTCAAGATGCCGGGCCCCAACGGGGTCATCACCGTCGGCCCCACGTACCGACACGCGTACGAATGCGACGTGGAGTGCATGGAGTACGCCGAGGCCCTCGCCGAATCCAAGGCCCTCATCGCCGACCTGGAGAGCCTCTCCAAGGAGGCGCCAGACGTGAAGCGTCATGCCGGCAACTTCGAGCCAGCAGAGACGGTTAAGTCCGTCCCTCTCGGCCCCAGCAACGACGCCTCCAAGCAGATATGGATCAGCTCCGAGCTCGACCCCAAATAGGAAGCAGTGCTCGTCGACTTTCTCCACGCGAACGTCGAAGTCTTTGCGTGGAGTCCCTCGGACATGCCTGGCATACCGAGGGATGTCGCCGAGCACTCGCTGGATATCCGAGCTGGAGCCTGACCCGTGAAGCAGCCTCTGCGCCGATTCGACGAAGAAAAGCGCAGAGCCATAGGCGAGGAGATCCACAAGCTGATGGCCGCAGGGTTTATTAAAGAGGTATTCCATCCCGAATGGCTTGCCAACCCTGTGCTTGCGAGAAAGAAAGGAGGGAAATGGCGGATGTGTGTAGACTACACTGGTCTAAACAAAGCATGTCCGAAGGTTCCCTACCCTTTGCCTCGCATCGATCAAATCGTGGATTCTACTGCTGGGTGCAAAACCCTGTCTTTCCTCGATGCCTACTCAGGGTATCACCAAATCAGGATGAAAGAGTCTGACCAGCTCGCGACTTCTTTCATCACTCCTTTTGGCATGTACTGCTACGTTACTATGCCATTTGGTTTGAGGAATGCGGGTGCGACATACCAAAGGTGCATGAACCACGTGTTCGGAGAGCACATTGGTCGAACGGTCGAGGCTTACGTCGATGACATCGTAGTCAAGACGAGGAAAGCCTCCGACCTCCTCTCTGACCTTGAAACGACATACCGGTGTCTCAAGGCGAAAGGCGTAAAACTCAATCCTGAGAAGTGCGTCTTCGGAGTCCCCCGAGGCATGCTCTTGGGGTTCATCGTCTCCGAGCGGGGCATCGAGGCCAACCCGGAGAAAATTGCGGCCATCACCAACATGGGGCCCATCAAGGACCTGAAAGGCATACAGAGGGTCATGGGATGCCTTGCGACTCTGAGCCGTTTCATCTCGCGCCTCGACGAAAGAGGCCTACCTCTGTACCGCCTCTTAAGAAAGACCGAGCGCTTCACTTGGACCCCCGAGGCCGAGGAAGCCCTCGGCAACCTGAAGGCGCTCCTTACGAACACACCCATCCTAGTGCCCCCCGCTGCCGGAGAAGCCCTCTTGATCTACGTCGCCGCTATCACTCAGGTGGTCAGTGCCGCGATCGTGGTTGAGAGACGAGAAGAAGGGCATGCATTGCCCGTCCAGAGGCCGGTCTACTTCATCAGTGAGGTACTGTTCGAGACTAAGATCCGCTACCCACAAATTCAGAAGCTGCTGTACGCAGTGATTCTGACGCGGTGGAAGTTGCGACACTACTTCGAGTCGCATCCGGTGACTGTGGTGTCATCCTTCCCCCTGGGGGAGATCATCCACTGCCGAGAAGCCTCGGGTAGGATTGCAAAGTGGGCGGTGGAAATCATGAGCGAGACGATCTCGTTCGCCCCTTGGAAGGCCATCAAGTCACAAGTCTAGGCGAACTTTGTGGCTGAATGGGTCGACACCTAGCTCCCAACGGCTCCGATCCAACCGGAACTCTGGACCATGTTTTTCGACGGGTCGCTGATGAAAATAGGGGCAGGCGTGGGCCTGCTCTTCATCTCGCCCCTCGGGAAGCACCTCCGCTACGTGCTGCGCCTCCATTTCCCGGCATCCAACAATGTGGCTAAGTACGAGGCTCTGATCAACGGGTTGCGCATTGCCATCGAGCTAGGGGTCCGACGCCTCGACGCTCGCGGTGACTCGTAGCTTGTCATCGACCAAGTCATGAAGAACTCCCACTGCCGCGACCCGAAGATGGAAGCCTACTGCGACGAGGTTCGGCGCCTGGAAGACAAGTTCTACGGGCTCGAGGTCAACCACGTCGCCCGGCGATACAACGAGACTGCGGATGAGCTAGCTAAGGTAGCCTCGGGGCGGACAACGTTTCCCTCGGACGTCTTCTCTCGAGACCTACATCAACCCTCAGTCAAGACCGACGACACGCCCGAGCCCGAGAAGGCCTCGGCCTAGCCCGAGGCACCCTCGGCTCAGCCCGAGGCGCCCTCGGCTCAGCCCGAGGCACCCTTGGCCCCCGAGGGTGAGGCACTGTGCATCGAGGAAGAGCGGAATGGGGTCACGCCTAATCGAAACTGGCAGACCCCGTACCTGCAATATCTCCACCGAGGAGAGCTACCCCTCGATAGAGCCGAAGCTCGGCGACTGGCGCGGCGCGCTAAGACATTCGTCTTGCTGGGTGACGGGAAGGAGCTCTACCACTGCAGCCCCTCCGGCATCCTCCAGCGATGCATATCCATCGCCGAAGGCCAGGAGCTCTTACAAGAAATACACTCCGGGGCTTGCGGTCATCACGCAGCGCCTCGAGCCCTTGTTGGAAACGCTTTCCGATAAGGTTTCTACTGGCCGACCGCGGTGGCCGACGCCACTAGAATTATCCGCACCTGCCAAGGGTGCCAATTCTACGCAAGGCAGACCCACCTGCCTGCTCAGGCTCTGCAAACAATACCCATCACCTGGTCGTTTGCTGTGTGGGGTATGGACCTCGTCAGTCCCTTGCAGGAGGCACCCGGGGGCTACACACACCTGCTGGTCGCCATCGACAAATTCTCCAAGTGGATCAAGGTCCGACCCCTAAACAGCATCAGGTTCGAACAGGCGGTGGCGTTCTTCACCAACATCATCCACCGCTTCGGGGTCCCAAACTCCATCATCACCGACAACGGCACCCAGTTCACTGGCAGAAAGTTCCTGGACTTCTGCGAGGATCACCACATCCGGGTGGACTGGGCCGCCGTGGCTCACCCCATGACGAATGGGTAGGTAGAACGTGCCAACGGCATGATTCTGCAAGGACTCAAGCCGAGGATCTACAACGACCTCCACAAGTTCGGCAGGCGATGGATGGAGGAACTCCCCTCGGTGGTCTGGAGTCTGAGGACAACGCCGAGCCGAGCCACGGGATTCGCACCGTTCTTTCTAGTCTATGGGGTTGAGGCCATCTTGCCCACAGACTTAGAATACGGTTCCCCGAGGACGAGGGCGTACGACGACCAAAGCAATCGAACAAACCGAGAAGACTCACTGGACCAGCTGGAAGAGGCTCGGGACATGGCCTTACTACACTCGGCGCGGTACCAGCAGTCCCTGCGACGCTACCACGCCCGAGGGGTTCGGTCCCGAGACCTCCAGGTGGGCGACTTGGTGCTTCGGCTGCGTCAAGACGCCCGAGGGCGGCACAAGCTCACGCCTCCCTGGGAAGGGCCATTCATCATCGCCAAGGTTTTGAAGCCCGGGACGTACAAGCTGGCCAACAGTCAAGGCGAGGTCTACAGCAACGCTTGGAACATCTGACAGCTACGTCGCTTCTACCCTTAAGATGTTTTCAAGTCGTTCATACACCTCATTTACATATGAAGTCTAACCATCAAGGACGGGTCAGTCTTGCCTCGGCAAAGCCCGACCCTCCCTCGGGGGCTAGAAGGGGGGAACCCCCTCTGCGTCAAAATTTTCCTTGGAAAAGGTCTTTCTGCCAGAACGTCTTTCATGCTTTTCGACTACTTCGAAAGTGGGATCCTGAAAACGACGGAGTACACGTAAGCAGCCAAGGCCGACCGAGCCGAGGGACTCCTACGCCTCTGGGATACAGATACCTCACTCATCACCTTCTGCGATAAGTAACTCATGCTCGGATAAGCGATTCTGCTGACCGAACAAGTCTTAATGCTCGGAAGCTTTTCTACCGAAACGATTTTTCGTGCCTTCTCGACTATATCGGTAGCAGAATCCTACGGACGAGTAAGAGTACACGTAAGCGGCAAGGCCGACCGAGCCGAGGGACTCCTACGCCTCCGGGATACGGATACCTCACTCACCACCTTCCGTGAAAAGTAACTCTCGCTCGGACAAACAATTCTGTTACCGACAAATAAGTCCAGATACTCGAAACAAGAGGAAAAGAAACGCAGCTTTACAACGCGACGACAGTATGTTTGGGCCTCGGCGGCCGCAAAAAACATATGCATACTACAGGTGAACCGATCCTGCAGACTTAGACGTCGATGGAGGGGGAGCAGCAGCACCCTCGGCGTCGACTCCACCTTCGGCGAAGTCCGACCGAGCCTCGGACATCAACACGGGCGAAGGATCTCCGCTCCGAAGGACGACGTTAGCACCACGCCCGAGCCATCGCTGCCAGGGTCTCTTCCAGGAACCCAGCCCGAGCAGACGGTTCGGCCGGCCGCCCCGAAGCCTCAGCCAGCTGTCCCCCGAGGACACCAGCCCGGCTCATGGCCTCGGCAACCCGACCCCGGTGCTGGTCCCGCCAGTGGATGACCCGGCCAGGCTCCGGCCAACGAAGTCTTCTTTTCGGGCCAACTCTGCCTCGGTCCATGCTAACACCACTGCCTCTGGCTCCGGCTCATCGCAGAGCGACCGAGGGCTTCTTTAACTAAGCAAGAGAAGCCTCGGACGGCAAGGCCGACCGAGCCGAGGGACTCCTACGCCTCCGGGATACAGATACCTCACTCGTCACCTTCGCACGAGGCGACTCACACTTGGTTAAGCGGTTCAGTTAGCCGACAGGAGAGTCCTAGTGCTCGAAATAAGGAAACGACATGGTATTACACCCAAAAATACCTACATGTTTAGGCCCCGACAGCCACAATGAACAGACACCGGCATTCAAGGTGCCATTACAAACGGAACTCTGGTTCCACCCCTGCGGGTATGAACAACCCCCCACATCGGAGGGCGTGCGGGGCGACGAGACTCCAGGTGGCACACCACCGCCCGCTCTGGCAGCAGCGACAACGACCCCCGCTCCAGGTGGCCAAACGACAGCAGCGATGGCCTCAGGGCGGACGCTGCTGCATCGAGCCCCTCGCCCACGTCCCCACTCGAGGGGCGAGGACAAGCTATCAAAGCCAAAGAGTCGGAGGCCTGAAGCCCAGATGGTGGCGGTGATCCCGTCGGTGACGAGGACTTCTTCAGCCACCACCACCTCCGCGCCGACAACGGAAGCCATCTGCCCACCGGCAGATCCCCACTCGGATCCTCCCGGACGGGCAGCACCGACCTCCGCGCAGAGGCGCCGTACCGGAGCAAAGGCAGGACGACCCAAGAACACGAACGCCGCCCTAGCAGCGCGCGACGTCTTGGGCGGTCCTCCGGTGCCAGCGGCGTGACAACCGCTCCCGCGGCGGGAGGGGGCACCGGAGGCCAAGCCAGAGCCAGCTGAGCCAGCGAGCCCAACACGCTGAAGCTAACGACGCTCGCTGCAGACCAGCCCCGCGTTGTCGAAGTCTGACCCTCCCGCTAGGCCGGTGAGCGCCCTCTCCCCTGAATGCTGAGGGAGAAGGTGACCCACGAACCCGCGCGGGAGGTAGAGCTCCGGCTCAGTCTGGCCTCCGCCCCAGCCAGGATGATGAAGATCCTTGAAGCTGAGGGCAGGGCAGAGGTCGCAACCCGGCTTGCTTCTCCCCACCACCAAACTGGTGGTCACCGCCTTGGCTGACCACCGGCGAGGGGATGCGGCTGGGCTGCCTGATGAAAATCCTTGAAGCCGAGCGATGGCTGAAAGGTACCAACTTCCGCGAAGTTGCGTTCCTCCAACGATAGCAAGACGAAAGCGACGCGAGGGCTCCCCATCCGGGGGCTCGAAAGGTGGAAGGGCGCGATGCATGAGGAGAGTGCGAAGACATGGTTGCCATCCAAGGGGGTCACCCTCCTTTTAAAGGCGACTCTCCCCACTTGCGTCCTCAGCCAGCGCGGACCGAGTCTTCTCCAACACGCTCCAAGGTCCTCCCCCTACGACACGGGGGCTGGGTCCCACGCGTCATGCAAACTGGCCCATGACGGAAGGAGCCAAAACCGCCGCGCGCGGGGCACACAACTGCCCAGCGGTTACAAGCATTCCTCCACTATCGCCCGAACCAGCGGGTGAAAGGGCGGACCGCCATGCAGGCGGCATGCAACCGCACCAAGGGGGCGCACCCTTTCGACTTCGACGCGTCCAGCATGGAGGCCCAGGCCCACACGTCATGTAACCGGCGTGCCGGTTACTACGTGCAAGAAACTGCACCGCCACTCGCGCCAGTACCGCGCCTTCTCGACTGCGGAACCGGTGCCACGACTCAAGGTGACCCTGCGCATGACCTGACAGTGCCAACCGAGCACATCGGTCACGGGTCAGTCAGCCGCGGGAGAAGGCGCGACGGTCGATACGGCCAGAAATGGGTCGACAGTAATGGCGGTGGCAGGCGGGCGGAAGCAGCGGTCAAGTCGCCTGCAGACTCACGTCCCCTCCTGGGACAGCAAGAGAGCCCTCTCCCACGGAGTGAAGACGACACGCCCGTGTTCCGTTCCTCGAACGGCCCGCACATGCACAATGGCTGCCCCGCGAACCACTCGTCCCGTCGCATTAACTCTGCGGCAGGACAGGCGGCACCTCTGGCAGGCGAAGCAGGCGACGCTTCACCTCCACCATAATGACCACGTCAAAAAAGGTGCGCCACGTCATTCGATTTCGTATCCTTTTCCACTTCCTCTTTCTCTCTCTTGCCACAGGGACTGGGAAAGGGGATACTCCGAAAGGGATCCTTCTCCGCGAAGGAAGCGGGCCCCAAGCCCCCCTACTGATCAGAGGTTCGAAGGCTGGCCCCTCGGAAGGGTTCAACAGCCGCCTCAGAGCACTCGGGCTCCATGCCCACTACTGGTCAGAGGTTCGAAGGCTGGCCCCTCGGAAGGGTTCAACAACCGCCTCAGGCCACTCGGGCTCCGCGCCCACTACTGACCAGGGGTTCGTAGGCTGGCCCCCGAAGGGTTCTGACAGCCGCTTCAGAGCACGCAGAGCGAGGGATGACCCTGGGTACGTTCGATACATAACCAAGGCTCGGGCTATGCTCCCGAGGTACCCTAGGACATTTCTGAGACCCACGGGAACGATTTTGTAACGGAATCCCACCAGAGGGAGGCATCGAGCCCTCGGACCCCGTCAAAAGGGGACCGGGTCCTGCGAATCACCCGCAGGTACTTTTGGAGCGCGCCTCCGGGCCACTAGCCGACCCCTAACGAATGGGGCACGGGCGTCCACTCGGATCACCCGTTAGCAACTCACTGGAGACACCATGTTCGACGCCCTCTAAGGGCAACATGGCGCTTTCCTCCCTCCTCCTTGCGGAAAGGCGACGCAAAGGCGTATGAAAAAAGCCGAGTCTATCCTTGATCGTCCTCTCGCTCTGTGCGGAGGCTCGGGGGCTGCTCTCGCAAACCCGGCTCTGGCCAAACCGTTGACAGCGTCAACATACCAGCCCGAGAACTTGGGACTCGACTATGCACCCGGGCTATGGCCAGTTCGCATGAGGGAACAACCAGACCGGCCGAAGCATCACGAAACACGCTAAGACCTCGAAGGAGTCAAACCACTCCTCCGAGGCCTCGGGGGCTACACCCGGCGGGTGCGCTCGCGCGCACCCACCGGAACGAAACGCGACCGAGGAAGGCCGGTCCCCTTGCAAAAAAGTGCGACAAAAGCCTCCAAGCGAGTATCAACACTCCCTTCGAGGCTCGGGGGCTACTGTCGGGGACCATAATTAGGGGTACCCCCAAGACTCCTAATCTCAGCTGGTAACCCCCATCAGCACAAAGCTGCAAAGGCCTGATGGGCGCGATTAAGGTCAAGGCTCAGTCCTCTCAAGGGACACGATCTCGCCTCGCCCGAGCCCAGCCTCGGGCAAAGGCAGCCGACCCCGGAGGATTCATGTCTCGCCCGAGGGCCCCCTCAAGCAACGGACACACCTTCGGCTCGCCCGAGGCCCAGTCTTCGCAGAGAAGCAACCTTGGCCAGATCGCCACGCCAACCGACCGTATCACAGGAGCATTTAATGCAAGGATCGCCTGACACCTTATCCTGATGCGCGCTCTTCAGTCGATAGAGCCGAAGTGACCGCAGTCACTTCGCCGCTCCACTGACCGACCTGACAAGAAAACAGCGTCGCCTGCGTCGCTCCGACTGCGCCGCCCCGCGTGCTCCATGACGACGGCGGCTCTCAGCCCCTTACGGAAGCAAGGAGATGTCAGCAAGGATTCAATAGCCCCGACAGCTATCCTTTCGCAGGGCTCCAGCTCTCCTCCGACGGCCACGACATCACATGAACAGGGTGCCAAAACCTCTCCGACTGCCACGACGGCATGTACTTAGGGCTCTAGCTCCTCTCTGCTAGACACGTTAGCACATTGCTACACCCCCATTGTACACCTGGACCCTCTCCTTACGCCTATAAAAGGAAGGTCCAGGGCTCTCGTACGGGAGGGTTGGCCGCGCGGGGGAACAGGCCGGCGCATAAGGCTCTCTCTCTCTCCCACGCGGACGCTTGTAACCCCCTACTGCAAGCGCACCCGACCTGGGCGCAGGGCAACACGAAGGCCGCGGGTTTCCACTTTTTCCTGTTTCTTCCCCCCTTCGTGCTCCGTCTCGCGCCGACCCATCTGGGCTGGGGCATGCGGCGATAATTCACTTGTCGGTCCAGGGACCCCCCGGGGTCGAAATGCCGACAGTGAGCTACAGGAGGTTTGCTCACATCCTGGGATTTACTGATGGAGATATCTCAGGAGACAAAATCAAGATTCATGACTTTCGTCCTCCCACCAAGGATGAAGCCAAGGATCTTCATATCTCTGAGTCTGATGAATATTGGAAGTCTACCAATCTGATAAGTACTACAGATACATCAATTCTCTTTGCAGAATGACTCTCATCCCCAAAGGGGGTAATCAGATGAATATCATGGGAGAGAGCAAAGTCTTGCTCTCATTCATGAAGCCAAACAGTTCTGAAAGCCTAAATGTATTTGATATGATTTGACAAGAAATCATCCATGTTGTCTGCTTCCCTCTCAAGGGATGCCTTCATGCCCCCTTCATCATGAAGATGATTGAAGTGGTGACACAATTTCTATTTGAAAAAGGGACAAGACATCTCTCCTACACCCCTTCTAGATTGATCCAAACAATCCAGCAGGGCGATTGAGGAAAGCCCCTTCCAGCTCTCATGGACAAGCTGCTGCCGGTACCTCGCGTCCCTCTCCTGGTCGTGGATCTCCCACACCACGTGGTCGTGGTCGAGGTTGTGGTCGCGGGATGGGAGCTCGACTGGCTCATGGTATTACAGCTTTCTTTTCTATGTGCAGGAACATATCTTTCGATGTTCATGAGCTGGCGAGGCGTCAGCGAGAGACTGACGACAACCTCCGCCGTCAGGCCTCTTCCATGGGTATGCCATTTGCTCCCCGCTCGCCTGATGTGCCCCTTCATCCTCCTTCGCCAGAGATAAATGAATGGCACCAGCAAGCCTATGGGGTGCCCTTCATGTCGGCAGAAGATGAAGAAGGAGAAGAGGAAGAATTTTTTGATGATCGAGAGCAGTATGTCCTGCCTCCCCACCAAGGGGATCCGGGTCAATCTTCTTCATATCCTCCTCCCCAGGATTCATCTGGCAGCTATCCCCCCCAGCTCAGCCTGGGGAAGAGAACTTTGCAGCTAATTTGGTGTCTCAGTTCTTTGATCCATCTCCTCTGTGGTAATTTGTGGTTGATGTTTCTCTCCTATTTTTGGTGCTAGTTGCCAAAAGGGGGGAGAAGGATTGACAGCTTGGCTTGGTATCCCTCAGGGGCTTTTATTTTTGTAATGAACGCTGGGTCTGTAATAACTTTATTCGCCTATGCTTGTTGTGATGCATGTGATGATGGCCTAGAGCCATAAACAATTTAATGATGTGATGCCCTTTATTGTAATAGCCAGTACTATCTCATATCATATGCTATACAATGACGGATTTGTTAGAGTAATGTTATTTTTATATCATCACATCTTATATAATTCTGTTGCATCCCTCAGTGTTTGTGTATTGTGTTGGCTATTCACTCTCTCCAAATATGTTGCAAAATTGACATATCAAGTCAATATGAAGATCACAAAACTCATGCACATATTTAGGGGGAGCCACACATACACAAATATTTATATATCGCCAGTACTTTTCTTCTTATTCTACTCTAGTTTGCTTTGGCATCAATCACCAAAAAGGGGGAGATTGTAAGTGCAATCAACCCTAATTGAGGATTTTGGTGATTAAATGACAAAACAAACAGAGATTCTAACAAGTTTGCTCCTAGCATGTATATAGTTATTTTATAGACAGGAGAAGCACAGATCTTATGAATATGCAAATGTAAAAGCACAGCGGATTAAAATTCTACATCATATAGAGTGCTCCAAGTGCTTGAGAACAACGACAGTTTGCATTTTATAATTCTTGAGTTATAGAAATCGCCATTCAATTAAGAGGGATCCGCAATAAGTTAAGTAAGTAATGCGATGAGCTTAGTTCAAACCCTTTCAAATACTCTAAGAGAATATTTTTCTAGATCATGAATGCTCTTGGAAAAGTCACCTTCACTCCCCACTAAAGTTTCACCTTGGTTCACCTCAGCTTTCACAAAACTTGTTCTTCAGTTTCAAAAACTGATTCAACCGGACCTAAAACCGGTTCAACCGGTTTCTGTACTGTTCCTTCTGTCACCTTATGACCTGCCAGTCTGCCAGCCAATTCTGTCAGAAAAAGTCATGTACAGAGTTTTTGAAAACCGGTTCAACCGGATTTGAGTCCGGCTCAACCGAATTTGGGGTCGGTCGAGTCTCCGTCTGAGTCCCTCAGTGAACCGAGAACTCCCTGCTGGAAACCGGTTCAACCGGTTTTTGGTCCACTTCTC
This sequence comes from Zea mays, assembly GCF_902167145.1. NCBI lineage: Eukaryota > Viridiplantae > Streptophyta > Magnoliopsida > Poales > Poaceae > Zea > Zea mays. The sequence continues at coordinate 33,395,174 of NC_050096.1, forward strand.
CCAACGACTGCCAGCTTTTGGGGGATCCTTTAAATACCCCCCCCACACTCTCTCTCTCTTCATTCACTTCTGCTCTCTCCACAATTTCTTGGCTGACCAACCTCCAAACAAGGGCATTCAATTCACCTCTCATACCCGAAATCGCATCTCCTTCAATCGTTTGAAGGATCCTTGGTGTGAGGTGAAGTCGATCTAACACGTTGTTGATTTCATCTTGATTCTCCCATTATCTTCATTTTGAGCTCATCGCAAACTTAACCTTGTGCGGATTTGTTACTCTTGGAACCTTGAGTTCCTTGACGGATAGATGTTGCTTGGGAGTCTCCAAATTTGTGGACGACCCCAAGAAGTTTGTATCACCCGTTCGTTGAGCAAATTTGAGAAGAGATTGCCTTGACCTTGGTGGTCGGCTTGTGGAGGATTAGGGTTGGAAAAGACCCGGCCCTTGGTGGGCTCCTCAACGAGGAGTAGGACACATTTGTGGTGGTTGCCGAACCTCGGGTTAAATCGTGTGGTCTTGTGTGTTCTTGATAAGTGCTTTAATTTGTTGGTTAGTTCATATTCGATTATATTGCGTGCAAATCGTGTGAAAACAATTCATACCGATTTATCATCTATTCGAGTGGATTTTCTCTAGGGCAAGTCTTTAGCAAAATCTCTCACTACTTTGTCACATTTGTTTAACTGTTTATCTAATCTAAGTTGAGCAGGTTCAAACTTGTTCAGCTGTAAACAAAATCAGCTGAACCGGTTTGCACCAGTGCAACTTGAATTTGACACTATCGCGAAGTTTTTAGTAGAAAATTTCAGGTGTAGCCTATTCACCCCCCTCTCTAGGCTACTTTCACACTCCATGTGTGTAAAGTATTGCAATGGAGAGATTCAGACACAACTCAACTAAGAAGTGAGTGGTAGCTTTGTGTTGGTGTGTTTCATCATGCTCGCGCTATCATAGCTAAATATAATAGCAGGGGTTGCAGAAAGATTAAAATATATGGAGTTAACACAATAGCATACATCTATTACTCTGTATGTTACAAGACTATTACACACATATCAATCCAATCGTTAACTTTTTCAAGTGGTAAAACTATGTCACCCACACATATCACAGCAACGGACAATGCCACGATACACCACATCATCCTTAGATGACCTTTGAGGGCCTTCATGTACACCAGGATACCAACACCCGTAAGGCCTCCAACGTCCTCAAAAGTCCAAAGAACCCATGTGTCCCAATAACCACAGGCCTTAGAGGACCCTCGACTTGCCCAATAGTAACAATGAGACCATAGACGTCCCAAGGGACAAGACCCCTAAGATGTCCCAAAAACCATGGTGGCCGAGACGCACCAACAGATACATGAGGCCCACAGATGTCTGGAGAGCCACAAGGGACAGGACATCCCATGGGATGTGGGGGCATACACATGATTAGTTTAATTTAACTAAAATTAAATTAAATTTGGCCATGCCCATATTAAATCTAATAATACTTACCAAATACAAAAATCTCTCATTCCTCGGTTTTTGATATACTAGTGTTACTAGTGTTTTAAATGGAGGTTGTTTAGTTGAACAACAATATAAAAAAGGATTAATTGTATACATGCCACTCGACTTTTACAAAATTAGACGACTAGTTCATTTGGATGTCGTGAAGTGTCATGAAAATGAACTAGTTTCCATTTTTTTTCAAAATTTGAGTGGCATGTTTCCAATTGAACAATGACATTGTTGGCCACAAACTTATAGAGCAGCACACACGAGAATTGCTTGTGTTCCTTAGCTATTATCGGTCTCTCTCGAACTTGTTCCACTGCTAAATGTCTATCAATCATTTTGTAGTTATATAACTCGCTAACACATCAGAAACATCAAGCTTCTAATCAAGTGTATCCCATAATTCTCTGTTAGTTGTGCATCTTATGTAAGGATCCATGTATTTATCAGCAAAAGTGCTAAGTACGACACCTCGAAATAGGTTTTTGGCAACCTCGACTGTTTTCTCCTTGTTAGTCAATTGTTTGGGTTTTCCTATATGCCATGCTAGCAAGTAGCAATTCATTGCTGTTGACAGTATGCTAATCTTACCACGCCATGTTTATAAAAAATATCCTATTAAAATCACTTGGCTTTAACAAAGCAGCAAACCCACTATCAAAATATGCATAATATCAGGTTTTTGGATTGTTAGAAATTCATGCATTTTCTTGTTTAATTTAATCCATAAATAACCTAGCACATTTGAGATGACATATATGTGTATGTATGTAATACTACTACTCACAATAGTAGCGGAAACATAGCTGCAAATCATACTGTCCATAACCAAATTATACTGCATTTAAGAAATTCAAATAGTGAATTGTATCCAATGTCCATAACCAAATTATACTGCATTTAAGAAATTCAAATAGTGAATTGTATCCAATGGAGGGATCAATGCTCAAGGCGCTCGTGACCTTATTCACACATATCAACATCGTGTGCTGCTCAAAGTAGCGGACCACAATCATTGCAACGAGATTTTCACAATGTTGTCCCTTAAACATCCACCAAAATAAAGAGAAAGAATACTCTGAGGCAACACTAGGAATAAGACGAAAAATAGTGAGAAATTATGAAGACACGCCCTAAAAACTTGATTGCTCACAAAACTGAGTAGGTGCTACAATCGAAGTCAGTTGTTCTAGAGTCCTCCTCTTCAACACTTTGTGTGCACAGAGGTTAAGACAGAGAGATTCAAACATAACTCAACCGAGAAGTGAGTAGCTGTGTGTTGTTGTGTTCTATCCCTTTCTATGAGAACTATATATAATAGTAAGAGTTATAGAAAGATTAAAAGATAGAGCAACAATTATAGCGTACATCTATTACCTTATAGGTTATAGATTTATTGCACCTCTACCAATCCAATCATTAACTTCTCCATTAACCTAATCAAGTGGCAAGACTAGCCGACTAACATAACACGGTCATATACAATATCACAGTACACCATGTTGGCCCTAGGTGGGCTAATGACCCTAACAACTCGGACGGTTACAAAATACCAACAAGTGTCCTAAACAGCCCAACATCTCCAAGAGCCTCAGAAGTCTAGAGGGCTTTCGGCGTCCTAATGGCCATGAATGGCACGACGACTATGACAACTTAAGATGGTCACAGAAGGCCTCCAAATGCTTTGTGCAGTCCAAAGCACCTTTGACTAAGGGCGTGTTTAGTTTCTTTAGTACAAGGACTAAAGTTTAGTCCCTTCTCTGTTTGGTTCTAGGGACTAAAAGTATTCAAAACACATTAAATGACTCATAAGAAGACTAAAATACCCCTTAACATTCTCCCATCATTAATGCAACTGATAAAATAAGGAGCAAAAGGTGAAATTAATATGGTTTAGTCTGTTTTAGTCACCCATTGAAAGGCTAGGGACTAAAGCAATTTAGTCTCTATTTTAGTCTCACTATTTGATAATTTAGGGACTAAATGAGACTAAAATTGTGAGACTAATCTTTAGTCCTCAAACCAAACAAGCCTTAACTCCAACAACACACGGTATACCTCACTAGACCGAATGTAGGGGGTTTTTCGGGGGATTTCCTCTTTAACGGCTCCTCCTAAAGCCCCATATATATAGGGAGATGGGAATCTCTTTGTATATGTAGGGGAGCACTATGCTCCTCCTATATGTTAATTAACACATTTTAACACTAATTGCGCACGTGATATGATAATAATATGTATTGTGTTACTTGTAAGATTTTTTAAAATTTCAAAAAAATATAAATATATGTTAATTAACTAAGGTATAGTGTATATGGGAATTGTTGGAGACGAATTTATGTAGCGAGAGAATCCTTTAGGGAAAGATAGTAAAATATATTACAAAGTACATATACTAGGAGATGTCTAGAGAGAACCATCGACATCCTAAAGGCTACATACACCTCCAAATATCTCAAGTGTCTAGAATGGCCTCCAACCCCTCAATAGCTACAGGGAAGCCTGGATGTTCGAAGAGCCCAGAACCCTTCCCATGAACATAGAGGCGTCTTAAGTCTATGACCACCAGACCACTTATATGATTATGCAAAACACTATTTTTGAAAGTCGCCTAGAAATGGGGATTAATAGACGAAACCTGTAAATTATAAATTTTGAACATAAACTTCACACGAGGTTAGTGTTAGAATGAGTAGGCTTATGCACGTGTGAAACCTGTCCGAGGTGCACCGAGGTGTCGCGGACGGTCCGCCGAAAGAGCTCAGATGGTCCGCGCACAAGTGATTTTTCAAAAAGCTCTCCTGTTCAGAATAATCTACGTTATTTTAGATAGTCGAATTAGAATTAAGATGGATAGACTTATGCACATGTGAAACAATCAACAAGGCAAACTAGTTAATGCATTAGGATGTGATGGTCACCAATCATCAAGATCAATTTAGAGAAAAATGGTAAAGGTCATTCCCTTTCAGTTTCACACTGTATATTATATTGTTTACATATTGAAGTTTAAAATAATGGATATTGATAAGTAAGCTGGTAGAATAATATGTTTAATTTAATTTAATACTCCCAAAACAATATTTGTTTTAGTTGTTCGTTTTTATGTGTATATTCAAATGGTCCATGGTGAATCTAGACACATATATAAAACAAATACATCAAGTATTATATGATTCTATTAATTACCAAAAAAGGAAATTTTAGTTTGAGATAGAGGTAGTATGAATTATGTCTATATCAAGGATCTATTTGAATCTCATGTGCTAAACTTTTGCAGGATAAATTTAGCTCACCTAAGGAGCTAAACTGTTATTGAATACTAAAGTTTAGCACTTTAGACCCTAAATCTAACACTACATACAACACATCCATGACCCAAAACAGAGGACGTTACACATCATCATATATTTTAACATTCTTACATTACAGGCCGCAAGCCCGCAACGAAGCATGCAAGGCTGCGCTACGCTTTGTGTGAGTCCAGAGGTTTGCGGGGATCTTCGCGTTCCCATTCATTGGAAGGTTCTGCGGCCCGACGGAGACTGCGGAGACCGCACCAGTCGTAGACGTCGAAGTCGAAGATCTTTCTCACATATCACCAGCACTGGTCAGTCTCCCATGTCCGGCGGGAACGGTGCGCTGGGAACGAGGGCGAGCGTCCTAGAGCGACGGTGCGCCGTACTGTGGCGCCGGAAAGGAGGAGGCGGCGGTCGTAGTCGGCGCGCTTGTCGGGATCGGAGAGCGTGGAGTAGGCCGCGTGGACGCGGATGAAGTCCTCGGCGGACGATGTGGGGTGCGGGGCGGCGTCCGGGTGGACGGCGAGCGCCAGGCGGCGGTACGCGGCCTTGATTTCCCGCGCGCTGGCCCCGGGGCGGAGGCCGAGGACGTCGTAGAAGGAGCTGGCAGCTGCGTGGCCCGGTGCCGCGGTGGCGACGGTGGAGAAGGAGGCGGAGAGGGGCGGCGGCGCGTGGAGGCGCGGGGAGGACGGCGGCGACGCGGCCGGGGAGCCGGACCGGAAGGCGAGGAAGCTGGGGGAGAGCGCGGGGCGTGGGGAAATCATGCTTGTTGGTGGTGGGGGTAGGGGGAGGCGTGGTACGGGGTGGAAGGATTGCGGCTGACCGATTCTGGAGGAAGCAGGAAGTAGGTTGCTGCTGGCTCCCCCGCCATTTATCTGGCGCGCGTCGCTTTCCGCCGTGGGTTGGGCGCCCTTTGTCAACTTTGTCTGTGGGCTGCCCGTGTTGGCTGCTGCGCTGTATGATTTTATTTTAAGAAATCGAGATCTAGGGGCGTCGATCTCACAACTCTGGGTGCACCATGCCCCATGGTCGATGGACGGATATGATTTTGATATAATATAATAGTGTACTGGACTGAGAGTTCACCGTTTGTTTTTTTTCCCTCCAGTTCAGCTACCTCTCGAGAACGGAAAACCGAGCAGTTTTCGTCGATTTCCGCTAAATCTTGAACGGTTTAGAATTTTCAAATTTAAAACACCGAATCTCAGTTGTCTCGGATGGTTTTCTTCAAATCCCGAGCGGTTTTCGGTGTTTTCAGGCGGTTTTGTGTTTTTCGATAAAAAAATGATGTACATGTTTTAAATTTAAAAATACGAAATTCAGCGACAATACATCGGCAAACCATGATTTCTCAGTGAAATACGTTATTTATTACCAAGAAATTATAATAACATTTTTAAAAACATAAAAATATAAAATACATAATAATACTTAGAAAAATATTAAGTTTTATCATACATTTCTGTTTTTATATTTTTTCTGAATTTTTAAATTTTAAACCAAACCTAAAAACGGTCAGAAAACTAATCAAGTTGTGTCCGGGATCACGAAATTTCAGCAAAAACTGCCGAATCGCGAGCAGGATCTCAATCTAGGGCTAGGCATTCGGTTTTTTTTTTGAAACTTCGGTTTGGTTTTTTGTTTTAAAAAACTTTGGTTTTTTAGACATTAAATACCGATCGGTTTTCTAAAAAATGAAAATTCGAGAAGTTCGATATCGGATTTTTACTTTATTTTTCGGTAAAAACCGAATATCAAACTTATACTCAAGACAACACATACAACAAGTTTACATGATAGATTACACATAATTTTTAAAAGTAAAAATTATATAGGTACAAATATTTAAAAATATATCATACATCAGATATAAATAAATGAATAACAATTTAATTGCTTCACACATTTATTTTACATAATCAAATAGTCAAATTTTAGAATTGATAAAGTTTCGTAATCCAGTTTTTTTGGTATTTCGTTTCGGTATACGGTAAAAACCGATTACGATACCGAAAACCGAACTTTTGAGATACAAAAATTGAAATCGAACCGAACTAACAAAAAAACTGAAATTTTGGTTCGGTTTATGGTAAAAAAGTGCCCACCCCTATGTCAATTCATGACTGGACTGGAACCATCTGCAACACCACGCCTCCAAAAAAAAAATCGAACTCCCAACATGTCATCTTGCCATTGGAAGGACGAGAGCTAGGGATGTGTTGACTCGGAGAAAATTCTGTCAATGTTATTAGAATTAGTAATTGTTTCTTACAATCTAAAATTGTGTTACCCTTTCTGTCATATTATCTATTTTTTATTTCTTTTAGGCCATTATTCTCATTTTCACTAAAAACATATTAAAAGATTTGCTTGTTTTTTTTACAAAATTACATTTCCACCCCTTCAACCTTCACACAGACGCGGTCAAGCAGGAGCGGATTTAACACTAAACCACACATCACATCTATTATTGTTGTCTGATGATTGACAATCTTGCTATTGAGGGGCTTTGACCTAAGTTAAACTTGATGGTGAACGTAAAGACAATGATTCAACATCTATCACTCGGTGGATACAAGCAAATACGAATTCAATACTTGTCGGGATATGATTCTCGGTCTTTGAGGCCCATCGGTCAGCAAGCATGTTGGTGGAAAGGCCTCTGGAAACTGGAGCCCGATGGTCACTCGGAGGAGATAGGTAACCCTAGAAGAACCCCCCGACGAACCCTATGGCATCGAGCCCGGGGTCGCCGCGTGGTGAAATCGGACAGGGGGACCGGCGTGCCAAAGGGAAACCACTCGAGTGGGTCCCGCGTCTGGCCCATGATCGACCCATCATAAATGACTGGTCACATTAACTGTGCCTAGCACCGAGCCACATCAAAGGCGTCGGTCTGCCTCCCACTAATGACCTACAAACCCCTCAGACTATGGTGCATTTATAGCCCCCACGTCACCCAACTAGAAGCCCACTCATGATCTATCAAGACTAGGCTGGAATGCGTAGGCCACAGACAGTGGCGCAACACGACGAGCCATGCCAAACCCTAGGCTACGAAGGCCAGGGGTCGGCATAGCCTAAATGATGTTGCTCGGGCTCACGCTGTCCGCGCCGTCTGCATTAAAGAATACAGGATAGTCGAGCGATCACGAGCACGCATGACTTTACCCCATGGTAAAACACTGTCACACCTCGATTTAAGGGCAAATCTAGGCACAAATCAAATGTGTGCTAGGATCAAGTCTCACACATATGATGACTCATGGTACAGAAACAATGTCATATATCTATTATATAATAGGAGTTCTGTACAAAATAGCTGAATAATTACATCATACCAACACAACGATCCTCCACAACTATAGTTGACTAGGAGACGACGGTCTAGACCTCTCACGAACTCATCATGGAATCCTTCATGCTCCTCATCTTGACGGTACCTATTCTTGACCTAGGGGTGTGAGGACAGCAAGGGTGAGCTCACATGCGTTCATCGCTCAACAAGTTGTGGGGAATAATGTGCATGAGCTCACTTACGGTGGGGGCTCATGTGAAGTGTAAGACTTACTAAAGAAGATGGTTAAAGCTGAGCATTGCTTTTAAAGTTGGTCAAAATTTTATTACCGGTTACTAAGTGTAAGTAGATACCATCCCAATAAATAAGAGATCACAATTAATAATAATTCCCATAATGCAATGCATGTGACAGATTAAGTTTTAATTTCATAAGTTAATCATGTGAGTGTTCAAGCCGCTCATCACCGTGAGCACGACTGATATACCAATTTTACACTCTGTAGAGGTTGCATATCTTTACCCACAAGTCATATTACCCATTTGCTAAGGGACCGCGACTTCCCATTCATCTCCACAAAGGAGACGAGGCAGGGTTACACTACGAGGCCTTTCCAAAGTTCCACTAGTTCGAGAAAACCCGCTACGGATTTAGGAAAAAGGAAGCATATGGATCTCTCGGTCGAAAAGCTTTACAGATAGTTCGACCCGAGGATCTCCCTATACTCTGCAACGACACACTCCCCGCTTGCCCCTTTTAGGTAAGGTAATCTCTGCTTAGCTTTCCTAATTACTTGGCCAAGGGCGTCCCATTCCACCCTTGTGGTAGCACAGTTTTCCCGGGTGGTTCTCCATGTTCCAATTAATAAAATAATATTATCATAAACAATAATTAAACCAACAGTATTAACAGAACATGATCGTAATTCAGATATAATATTAATCCCAAAATCAGGTAGAGCGATAACAAGTCTACCCAATAATTCACTTGTTTGCAAGGTGCGGGGTAAACAAAACTAGGGTAACCTATTAGGTCCCATCAAATTAACATGACCATGTCACAATGATTAAAAGGAACATTATTAGGTAAGGAAGAGTGATAAGGGCACAACTTGCCTCTGACTTGAGATTATATGTACTTCACCAAGTTGGTCTTTAGATTTCTCCTAACCTCGCTACTACTTGTAGCAAATGTATAAATAGACAAGGAGTATATAAAAATAATATTACACCAAACATGAGAACAAACTGCGTAGAAATATTCTACGCGCTGCTATGAGATCGTAGGTTTGAGAATTATTAAAATCCTGGTTATGATTAAAAAGATATGGTTTTCAGAAGACCTACGTGATGAAGTAATCAAAACTAGGTATTGTGTTGATTTTATGAACCGTGTGAGAAAGATAATCTAAAGAAATAACTAATTCAATATTTAATCTAAATTATTACTTGACTAGATATTATACTTTAGTCTGATTCTAATTATAGGATCAGAATATTATATTAATTATATTAGAATAGCTAATCTAATAAACCCGGATCAAACAAACTAGTTATCTATTGCTACATTATACAATAGAGTTATTAACATGTAGGTAATATTATTGTCCTGTTTAAATATAGAATGGTACGGTGATGAACCCATGCTACATGTATAGTCCCTTTTCCTATTCAGGATGAGAGCACCTCCATTCTATACCTTTTGACCTATTGATCAAATGGTCATGACCGAGAAAGATGCAATCCAAAACGGCCTTTATGTAATAGAACTCTATTGAATGATCACCATAATGGATTGAAAAGCCGGTGACTTGCATCATGATTAGTTGTTACTCCAGGAACAAGATCACTTGTAAGATCTATTGTTTCTCGAAGGAGTGTGGCATTGCATATGCTTTTAGTTCATCAACCTCCACCAAAAGGAAGGTGGACATGTGTTGAGCACTGAAAATGCCCTACTGAATGGTTTGCGGTCCAGACCGTCCATGGTGGCGACGTGGACGGTCCTCGTTATGGTTCCCGATTTCTAGCAGGATTTTTAGCAAAACCTGCAGAATTAACTCGGGAACGACATGTAAGAGCATCTCCAACAACGTGACCTATAAAAATGCCCTATAATTTAAAGATGAGTATATTTTATAGAATTTAGGGCACCAACAAAACACCCCGCTCCAACAGTAAACCATCAAATCTAGATTATAGGGCAGCCCACTATGGTGTAGTATATTTGAGTCACTTTAGAGGGTGTCCTATAGTTTTTTGACCAAATTTTATGAAATGAGGCACTGTTGGAGCAGTTTTTCCTGCGTAGAGCCCTATATTTCAAATTGAGACACTAATTTGAGGCATTGTTGGAGATGCTCTAACGGGTCCAGGCCTCCTCCCTTTATATAGATGAAGGGCCACGGTCGATTGAGCCCTCGTAATCGATCCAATCAATTCTACTTATCGTTTTTACCTTATGCATTAGGAGTAGCCTTAGTTTAGCTTTTCTCTGCTTCAAATCTTCACCCACATTCGACTCTATGTTGACTAGAGGCGTCTTGGGTAGTGTGCCGACTCTAAGACACACTCTAAGATCTCTCCTACTGGATCCCTACTGGGAGGCTTCTAGGTCTGTTGTGAAGAATACAATCCTCTATGCTATCACGGACCGTCCGAGTCCCAGACACGGACCGTCCGGACGTACGCAGAGGAGGCGCTCCCGCGTACAGGTCGCGGACCGTCCGGTCCTGTACCACGGACCGTTCGCGTCTCCGCAAAGAGTACCGCCAGTTCATCTCCCGATGTTTGGCGTCTACATCGGCTCCAACACGTGCTAGATAAAACAGTTGACATGAAATTGCCTCCATTAGATGGAAGTAGAACACACACTCTTAAACTGACCCAACGTTCATGCTGAACTAATCAACGTCACAAATTATTCCGAGGAAACTGCATAACCTGCAAAAGCCAAGAAACACTGTCCAAACATTCTAGTGCTGACTCTCCATCGCAGAAGGAGGAAAGAAGGGCAACTTCTTGAAGAACGGGAGCAGCCTCTTGAAGAGCTACGGGCCAGTGGCAGCGTCGTGCCTTGCCGGTGGGTGGTAGATGGGGGCTGGCTTCGGCGGCGAATTAACCGGCGCTGACGGCTCCGTGGGCGTCGACGGTGCAGCGTTCGCCGGCGTCGACGGAGGCTTGTGCTCCGGCTCGGGCACCGGCGCCGGTTTGTGCTCAGGAGCGTCTACCGGCGGCGTCGACGGAGGCTTGTGGTCCGGCACGGGCACCGGCGCCGGTTTGTGCTCAGGAACGTCTACCGGCGGCGGCTTGGTGACAGGCGGCACGGAGTGGCCGTGAACGGGCAGGTGCGGGATAACCACAGGCGTGTGGACTCCTACGTGATGGTGGTGCATGCTGTGGAAGAAAGGGTGGCAGAGGAACGCCGAGGCGCACTCGGGCGACGGTTGGTAGACCCTGCCGCCGAGCGCGAGGAACGTCTTCCCGTTGCCGTTGGTGTGGGCCGTGTGGCCGGGTGGCGCGGCGACGATCCTGGAGGGCTCCTGCCCGGGGCACGGCGCACTCGACGCGCTGTGGATGAGCTGCGCGAAGCATTCCGACTTGAGCTCCCCGTCCTCGCCGACGGCGTCGGCGGCCAGCGGGACGCTGAAGGCCCCGGACTTGTTCACCTGTCCCACGGCTGCGCTCTCGTAGGCCCCCTTGCTGTTCTTGCACTTGATGGCCACCTGAAGACCTGGTGGAAAGTAAACGACAGACAAGTCATGCATTCACTAGCCGGCCAGACTGTTTTTAGTAATGCTATATCATGACACAACCTAGTACCTCTGAAAGCTGCCTCGGCGTTCATGTTCCTCCTGGCGCAGTCCGAGCACTTGGCCAAGCCGACAACAACCGGCGGTGCTGTCTCTCCCAGCGCGGCATTGGCGAAACCTATCGCTATCAGAATGCCAAAAACAGACACCAGTAGCTGTCGTGCCTGGATCTCCATTGTCGAGGAATGAGAAGACGTGGATGGGTGAGAGCTGGAATGGAAGCGCAGGGAGGCGTCCCATAAATAGGCGCCCGAGGTCTGACGGCGCAGCTCGATCGGCTCATGTTTCAGTGAAACTACATTGAAAGGCGACCATGGGCAGCTAAACTGAGCGCCGTCTTTGTAGATGGATCGCCAGGTAATATGGCCGCGTGCCGTGCGATCAGCGTTTCCTTCAAGCCTACTCATCCTCCAGCTATCCTCGTACTCGCCGTTAATTGTCCACACTCACCGCCGTACGTAGCGCGCGCGGCGGCATGTGGTCTCTGCTCGTCGTCACTGCGCAGCCACCATTGTCGATCTGGCCTTGCTCAAAAGTTGATGTGCGGAATTCTTGACAGACAGAGAGCGAGTGACCGGTCGCCATTTTCAGACTGAACTCGGTGAGATTTTATATACTTGGCATCTGTTCAGTTCCAACGCCATCTAGCCGTGAACTGGCTGTTGCAACTTGGTAACAAACTGAAGAGGGAAGCTTGATCGCCAGGCCAGAAGCGGACCAAAACCACCACGCCATGTTGCTTGCTCCCGATCGTTCGAGCCGGGACCCCCAGCTGCCGCGCGTGCCATCGAAGCAGGTGGCAGTGGCAGTGGCACTCGACAGTTCTCGGCATGCAGGCAGGACCGCGTGATGGGTTGTGGAGATCGTGCCCACTTTGTACCGACCTCTGCTCTGCACGATCGGACGGACGATCTGGATCCAGTCCAGTGCGTGTATAGTGTTCAACTAACCGTGCGCTGTCCACTCAATCAAGGAGAGACAATGATTAATGCAAAGGTAAAATTTCAGAATTGGAGCTTCTTCAGTAGCCGAATTGACACGGCAGTACAAAGTTGAAGGGTTATCACTTACAGTATGCCTCATTCAGTTTGGCGTCGAACGGCTGGCTTCAAACACGCACGCCCCATTACACCTGAAAGTCGGTTGACAGGGAATAGAAGGCCGGAACTGTTCCGGCCCGGATTGCTTCTTTAATTTGTATAAGTTTTGATCAACAGGAATAATTCTGGGTGCAATCCTATGGAAACGAACAGGCCCTTAGGCCGATTTAAAGAATGATTGTTCGGGTAGGCTCAATATTGATCGGAATCGATTGAGAATGGCGTGACTGACAAATCTGAATCCAAACGGACCATGGGGGTCCATTTCAACACAGGATCAAGCTTAGTATTTCGGTATTTCCTCTTCCTGCAGCGCGGACTATACCGGGCTGGTCAACTTCACTTGAAATTGTTTATGCTTCAACGGTTGAAATTGTTTATGTCGAAAAGCGCACATCAAAGTCTGAACAGCCTGCGCAATTATTATTTTTTATTTCTGTTAGAGAGAAGAAAATAAGAACCATGAGCAGTACTGGGCTGGGCAGATAAACAAAAAACCATCGAGCTACTTTGTTTCTGCCAGGCCCATGTAACATTGATATGTTTTATTTGTCTTCGGTCTAGTACGGTCGCCCTCCGCCGTGATGGGCTGGAGGAATCTTGAAACCCTTCCAGTCCTTTTGCGGTGGCAATTTCGGCCATTTAAAGAAAGTATAATGGTCGCGGCTCAGCCATGAGCACAGGACCTACTGTAGGAAAATCTTATGTGTCAAATCCTTTCTTCCCTAATATATGCAGAAGCGACTATCAATAAAAGCGCACTTCTGATACAGTTTAGCTGCATAGTTGTTTTTACGGGGTGTTTGAATGCGCTAGAACTAATAGTTAATGTTTAAAATTAGTTTAGACATCTAAACATCCTAGCTAATAATTTAGTTATTAGTTATTTTTGTTAAATTAGTTAATAGTTAGGTAGTTATTTGTTAGCTAGCTAATTCCACTAACAATTTTTAGCTAACTAACTATTAATTCTAGTGCATTCAAACACCTCTTAGACAATGCTCCCTTCATACTGAGGTAGAAATCCTTTAGGACATGATGATGCATACCATAGAGTGTTTAATTAGGGTGACATTTGCTATGTTTGCCTATATTAAATAGCGTTGCGGCAGTATTGTTGACACAAAAACCATTCGTTTAAATTAGTTACATAGAGGTCGAGGAACAGGGACATGAGGTCTTAAGATAAAAAAATCCTATACTTTTTTTTTTCATTTCGCCCGTTTTCATTGCATGGCGCTTTTTTTCTAAAGTTTGAGTTCCGATCCTATTTAAAGGCTAAGATAGTGTTAATACACAGACGCTCATATCGAAGGATATGCGTTGCCGAGCAACGCGTGTAGTTAATTCAAATGCACAGGAACTGCATAGAAAACAAAGCGTTGAAGTGGGCAAAGCCGTCTAAAATAGAGTACTAGTATCCAAAACGAGTTACTTTGTCAATCTTCAGCTATCCCATCTTCTATTTTTATATGAAGGGAGTACATTGTTTTATCATTATTTGAATATAGAAAGAAATAGAAAACTCTTTGTTGTGAATTATTTTTGAACTATACTTGTTTGGACATGTATAGTGGAGAGACATTAAAACGGTTCTCAAAAACAAGAGACTACTAAGATACTCTATTATATAATAGAGTATTTATAAATATATTATATTAATAAATACAAAAATAAATATGTTTGTATAGCATCGGATCGATAGAACATACGACAAATTCGTATATTGGAAAGTGAGACGGCTGTTGCTACTTGGGTTACGAACCAGAGACGTCACTTTATGGAGAGACGGCACCACGATTTTTTTGCAAGTATCTCTTTTAAACACTTCAAAAGCCTCTACATTAAACACCATTAGACATATCCTTATAGTTGTAAAATTATTGTCTAAAATCATCAAAGGACTAAAAAGCATCCGAAATATTGTGATAACTCCCATAAAAGCGAGTTTAGATGGCGCACCGTGCCGAGCAAGCACAAGCTGGAAAAACAAGTTCGTGGACAAAACTTGAAGAACTCAAGGAGCACCAACCATGGAGGCAGAGCAGACGTTGACGTCGAGAGCAGCGACCTGTGAGCCGTCTCGCGCTCCATGACTCCGACGAGTCGTCAGACGAAACTGCACGCCCAATCAATGCTGCCCATCTGGGCATCTGTTGCCGCGGCACCCTCAGAAATTAATGGGCGCGACTTGCTATGACTCCGAGTCCAACTTGACGGATGACGGGACGATGAGGAGACGAGGGCACGAGGTCAGCCAGCGCTGACCCTAACCTGCCCGCGCCTTTTGATTCTCTCACACGGTGTTAGTTTATGGTTGGACGTTGAGAATTTTTTTATTTCTCTCCACCTTCTGGATGATGCATTCATCTCTACTCTACGTTTCTGCTCCGAGCGGAGCTGTCAAGTGAAGTAGGACTTCTATCGACACGTTTTCGTTGGGAGTAAATGTAGAAGTTTGGAGTGGAGGTACTCGTTCCCTACTTCCCTTTTTTTTTTATGTATCATGTTGTGCAACTATATGATTAGTTTTTTTTATAAAAATTTAGTCAAAGGTACTAATACTTGATTTAGGGCAAAGCTTAACGTGATATGTAAAACAAGAATAAGGGATTATAAAAGTAATTTCTTTAAAATAGAAAATGAGAACCAATAAGACTGTTATAGATGTTTTCCTTTTTGAGAAGGTTTTTATTTTCAAAATGGCTAAACTATGGAATTTGACTACTAATTTTGGCTAAACTGTTGGAATTGGTCTTTGACCAAGTACTTTTTAGTGTTCATATGTAAGATTGATTCTAACGAGAGAGGTAACCATCGGTGATATGGGTGACCAGGCGGTCGCTAACGACTGGTCTAGCTCTAAGACCGATCAGCTCGGTAGGCTAGTTGGTAGTTTTGCTGATTGGTCGGTTCGACGGTACCGACCGCATTGCATCCGAATCAGTCGATACCAACAACAATGTTAGAGAGTTCGGTCATTACTAACAAGAATCGATTGGTACCGAATGCCTTAAATGTGTTGTGTTCTGGTTGCTCCATGTCGTTTTGAAGTCCAAACAAATAAAAAATATATTTTTAAAAAAATCATGGAATCCGATCTATAAATAGAGATGTAAGTTTATGTTTATTCATACCCTAGCTTTCTAATTCGTCCGTACCACTTAATATTTCACTCGTTTCGCTCCACCAAACCAATGTCGTCATGTCTTCTTCCTTGGGCTCCGACATTGAGACTACCGCTCGATAAGCTACATCAAACTATGATGAATGCGGTGACGAAGATTGCCTCTACGTCATCAACGAGAGGGAGGCGAAGGACACAACAACAGAGTTACATCAACTAGGATTGT
The DNA here is from genome assembly GCF_902167145.1 of Zea mays. Lineage (NCBI taxonomy): Eukaryota > Viridiplantae > Streptophyta > Magnoliopsida > Poales > Poaceae > Zea > Zea mays. The sequence continues at coordinate 33,411,541 of NC_050096.1, forward strand.
GTAGCTGCCCAAAATCGATCGATGCAAGACTACTCCAACGTGTCTATCCTCCATTCTACTTTATCGAAGGTACCATATGAAGAGGAATCTCTTTCTTCAAATTTTGGAGAGATTGTGTGAGCATTCATCCCATTTCACTCTTAGGACCAATGCACTCAATGGTAATGGTTTCTCCGCCACCAAAAATATAATGTTGTCCTCAATATGCTCACCTATGGTAGTATTGCTGACTCTATTGATGAGTATATTAAAAAAAGAAAAGCTTGGTCTTAGAGTGCCTCCAACATTTTCGTAGGAGTATTATTTAAGATTTTGGCAAGGAGTATAGTTGTCGTCCCATGGTTGACGACCTTAGACGACTTTTAGCTAAGGGGAGGAGAGAGGTTTTCCTAGTATCATGGGGAGCATAAATTGCATGCATTAGAAGTGGCGGAATTATCCTGCTCGATGGAAAGGACAATCTACAAGAAGGGATAATGGATTCTTGATCATCATGCTCGAGGCGGTTGATTTGTATGACCTATGGATTTGACATATTTTTGGGGTTTAGGGTTTAGGGTTTTGACCTATGGATTTGACATGCTTCCGTGAGCGGGGTTGAACAATGGTGAACCAATCGTTGTTGTTCATTGACGTGCTCAAGGAAGAAACACTAAATGTGAGCTTCAAGGTGAATGGACATGGGTATAACCAAGGGCACTACCTCTCTGATGGCATCTACCCACGGTAGCCGGTGTTCATGAATATCATTGTTGTCGCACAGAGTCTGAAATAGCGAATGTTTGTTGCATGACAGGAAGGCACGCAGAAGAACACAGAGAGAAAATTTGGAGTTCTTAAGGCTCGCTTAGATTGTTTCCCGCCACCAATTACTCAGTGTGATCATAAGTTTATATATTATTCTGAACAACATGATTATTGAGAATGAGCATGGAGAGGCATATGATATGGATGACTATGAGATAGTCGACTCCTTCATTATAGCATCAACCATCACCCTTGAAACATCGACGAGCTTTGCAGTCGTCCTTCAAGATGGGACTACAATCTGTGCTAGTGCGATGCATTATCAGCTCCAAAATAATTAAATGGAGCATGTCTAGATATTCACCATGGCAAATAGATTTTAATTTTCCGAATTATGCATTTTTATTTTTTAAGTTATTGTTTTATAAATTATATAATCTTATTTGCTAGCCATGTTTTATGTCAAATACAAGCCTGTAAAATTTGAACGATAGAATGTGATGGTCGATACAGACATGTGTCGACCTATGGCTAGGCGTGTTTGGTTTCTCGGACTAAAGTTCAATTTATGTCTTCCAGTTTTGCAATGGCATCACCAGTGGGTCGGCATACTTGCCACCACATGGATGACCTTACCCTGAAACCAAGCATCGAAGGTAGCCACGTCAGTAAATAGCACGGCTTTTAAACGTGGTCCACATACTCCTTGTTGTAAAAAGTAACTTGTTTTAACTCAATCATCACAAGGGTTAGTAAATGTAGTTAGAGCAAGTATAATAAGAGGCTGTAAGCTGGTTGAAAATTGATATGGATGAGAGAGAAGAGGTTAGAAAAGAGAAGCGGATTGATATAAACTTATAGCCGGTTTGGACATAAGAATCAAGAAAAATCTTGTGAGAAAGTAAGTGAGTCATATATTAATTATGAAAAGCTAAACTAATATATGGATAAGCTGAAAGGTAGTCTACAATGATCTTTATCGTCAGTCAGAAGCCGGCTATATTATTAAACTTGATATTATGGTTCTATTGATGCACATTAAAATTGTAAAAGATGTGTACCTGGTACTGATCAGGGACGCCGCGATGGTTCTCCTTTTGGAGACTGAAAGCAATGGCTGATGACCAAAACGTTAGCTGGATTCTACTAACCAGACCGCATCAGTTGAGCTTGAGTAGGTCAAAACAGTAGCGCACCTACCACTAATAACTGATACTGTTTCGTCGTCGTTTGGGCAGCCGTGATGATACATAAAGTCCGATGAGCGTTGGACGGTACATACGTGCGCGATAGTCATGAATCATGATAGCGCAATATTTATTCTGAGAAAAGGACGCAGAACCACACGAGGATCTAGCAAGTCAAATCGGAAGGCCGAGCTACCATACCTAATACTATAGCCTCCACGGTCTCACCGGATTTGCTACTTTACATGCAGCGTGGATAATTTGGAGTTTTGGACGAGTGCACGTACTGAGCGCAAAGTTTCGCCGGTTCAAAACCTGTGGATCCTCACAAAAAACATGTGATTTAAAACTTGGCCGAGAGGACAGAGTATGTACTTGAATCAGTAATTCACACTTGGTCGATAGTTCTCTCTAGTCATGTGAACTGCACACTGGTGGTGTTCGTCTGTCCATTCTACTTCCCGGGCGTCTAGAACGCCAAAGAGAAGACAAAAGGACTAGACAACAAATAGGGTAGGCTGAGAAGAGAAAGAATGGCACTGCTAGCTCTTGGAATTCATTTTACGCCACATACACGTCTGAATTCCAAAAGCCAGCACTGTCTACTCACGGCAATCTACTGGGAAAAAGAAAAGAAAACGAAGCAAAAGAAGAAAAAAAACAAATGAAAAAACATACAAGTATAATTTTCTGCCTCACACGCCCTTCTTCCTTCGTCGTGACGGAACTCGTATCAGATCATACAATTGTTATGCCGCATGACGTGGCCCATCAGACGTACGCCTTGGGAGGGTACCTGTCCACGTCGTCCACCCAGGGGTTGCAGCAGCTCTGCGCGCCCTTCCTGCCCGGCGGCCCCGCTGCGGCGCCGGTCGACGACGACAGCGGCGGCACGTCGCGGAGAGCGCGCCACACGGCGCTGTTGCACTTGAACCCCGAGCCGAAGCCGATCTGCCACACGCGGTGGCCGCGCCGCACCCGACCCTTGGCCTCGGCGTACGCCAGCTCGTACCACAGCGAGCTGCTGCTGGTGTTGCCGAACCGGTGGAGGGAGCACTTGCTGGGCTCCATGTCCGTGTCCTGCAGGCTCAGGCTGCGCTGCACCTCCTCCAGCACCGCGCGGCCGCCGGCGTGCACGCAGAAGTGCTCGAACGCGCGCCGGAAGTCCGGGATGTAGGGGCGCACGCCCTTGACGCGGAACACGCGGCGCATCATCAGGGACTTGAGGAACTTGAGCTGCTCGCTCAGGGGCAGCACCAGGGGGCCCAGCGTCGTGATGTTGGTCTTGAGCGCGTCGCCGGCCACGGCCATGAGCTCCCGCGCCAGCGACACGCCCACCTTGCCCACCTCGTCCTCGCGCTGGTACACGCAGTTGAAGCACTCGTCGGTGGCGCCCTTGTGGGTGCGCACCGTGTGTAGCAGCCGGTACTTGGCGCGCCCGGCGTCCGCGCGCCTGTTCGACAGCAGCGCGGCGGCGCCGCCCATGCGGAAGATGCAGTTGGAGAGGAGCATGGAGCGGTCGTTGCCGAAGTACCAGTTGAGGGTGATGTTCTCGGTGCTGAGCACCACGGCGTACGAGCCGGGGTTCGCCTGGAGCATGTCCTTGGCGAGGTCGATGGCGATGAGACCGGCGCTGCACCCCATGCCGCCGAGGTTGAACGACTTGACGTCCTCCCTCATCCTGTAGTGGTTGATGATCATGGACGCCAGCGACGGCGTCGGGTTGAAGAGGCTGCAGTTGACGATGAGGATGCGCACGTCGCGGCGCGGGTCGATCCCCGTGGACTCGAACAGCGCGTCCAGGCACCCGAACATGACCGCCTCGGCCTCCATCCGCGCCTCCGCCATGTTGAGCCTCGGCGGCCGCGCCTGCACGCCGGGTGGCAGGTATGTCTCGTCGCCGAGCGCGGAGCGGTTGGTGATCTTGGTCTGGAAATCCAGAGCCGCCTCATTGAAGGACCCCGTGCTCTCGGTCATCTCGAGGAAGGCGGACTTGGAGATCTTGAGCTGCTCCTCCGGCTTGTAGCACGCGAAGTCCACGAGGTACACCGGGCGGGGCCGCTTGAAGTAGTAGACGGTGAGCAGCAGCAGCGCGGTGCCGAGCCAGGCGACGCAGGTGAGCAGGTCGATGGAGTAGTAGATGACGTCGAGGCGGACGAACGAGTAGGCGGCGGCGGCGACCGCCGGCACGCAGAGCATCGGCAGCACCGACGTGGGGCTGCCTCCGTGTCGGATCCCGAGCCTGACGTACTTGAGCTTGATGCTGCGGGCGAAGTCCGGGAGCCGGCGGCGGATCTTGATGACGATGCTGGGCGCCGGCTCGCCGCCGTCCCGCCGCGCTTCGTCCGCGCCGCGGAAGGCCATCTCGGCTGTGAGGCGCTCCCGCTCCATGACCGCGGCGGGAGCAGACTCCATGGAGATAGATGGGAGCGAGCTGGCGGCTAAAACAACAACTCCAGACGTGTCAGGCGGCGGAAGGCGATGTCGCCACTTTGGTGTGAGTTGGTTGGAAGCGGACGCCGGAGCCGGAGACGTGGTTTGGTCATGCGGGCAACTCCAGATATATATAGGGGTCGCACACGCGCACGATCGGAGATGGAGAGGAATCGACACACCTGCCGCGAAACTTTGTGGCGTATCCAGCTGCCTGAGCAGTCAAACTTATAGGCACGCGAAACAACTACTCATATCCGAGCCGTATGCCATACGCACGAGTGGGGAACCCATAGTACACTGCTCCGAAACAGTAGCTTAAATTCCGACCGTGTTACGGCGGCTAGTTTTGTTACCGTTGCCTGCCGTGCCGTGGGACGACCTACACAAGACACACGAGACAACATAAATGATTGTCTCGAAGGTTCATCATCATCAGAAATTCGTAATTCAGAAGATAAATTCTAAAAATAATGTTACCGAGTGAGTAAGCAAAGGATAAAAGTAATGCTAGTGTGTGTATAAGGTCATGTACAACCCATTTAAAATGTGGTTTCTTGACGGGTCTCTTAGCATCTACGTGAAAAAAGAGATTGACTCTTCGCGAAGAACACGTCTCTTCACTCTTCACGACTCTATAAATGTTGTCTCTTAGCTGCATTTATTATTCAGAGTCTTAGAATTGTATTATGCACTCTTTTAGTTGTCTCTTGTATTTTAAAACCGGACTAGAGTCTCAGAGTTATATATACCCTAATCTTATACCTAGTGATGTATTTATTTTAGAATAAATTTAAAACTCTAAAAATGCAAACATTTGTTTATGTGTCCGAATGAGTAAGCAACTGGGAAGAGCGAGAGGGATAGGTGGGGAGGGTGGCCTATTAATGACGGTGGTTACTGGGGGACGCTCAACCACTTGGAATTAAGGAGGCACAGGCACAGGTGGACGCGCGTACAGGATCCGCCTGCTGGCGCTGCATGCCGCGGCGGGCGAGAGAGCCGACGGGCTCGCCTGCCTGCATGCTGTCGCCGGTGCCGGTGGTGACATGTCAGGGAAGCCAAGAGACAGGCAGGCAGCGGCGGGGGCGACTAGCGTGTTGCGTGTTTGCTTCTCGCCGCCAGCAGACCTTTTGATTGACCCGCCTGTTTCACTGCTTTCAAACGACGAGAAGAACCCGGCGCTAGGGTTGGTTGGCGCCTTGGCGGATGGCGTTGACAGGTTTCTTCCCGCGCCGCAGCCGCTGCTGCCACCCCTTTTCGCCACGAGTACTCTACTCCCTCTCATCTCATTCATACTCCACACACACAAAATATCTTTTTTTTTTCTCTCGTCAGTTTCGATTAAATTGTTTCGTTGTCGCAACGTTTTCTTGGCAGTTGGATCTGCCGGCCATGCACAGGCGGACAGGGACGACTAAAAGGAAACGGACTCGCTGCTGCAATGCAAGGCCTGAATGGATTTTCTTTTTTTTTTTCAGAACCGTCACTGTTCCATATATACCCTCGTTCGTAGCACGGAGAGTTTCTCTCCTATTCGTACACTGCTACCGTCTCTTTCCGCAACCAAAATAGAAAAAGGCAAAATTAATGGGGGCAATTCTTTTCGTGCTATTACTCGACGGTTGCTCGTGCCGTCAGGCCCTTTCGTGCGCAATTCTGTTGGTTGGGGTGGGAGGTGTGTGACAGCCTGACAGGTTTCTTCCCCGCGCTTGCATTGCTGGTGACGCGTTGTAACTGAAAATCATATCCTGAAACCTGTAGTAGTAGTAGCAGCAGCGTATACGTACGGAAAACGCCTCTTATATGCAGAAGGAAAAATCAGTAAAACGATAAGCATTGAGAAAAAAGAGGGGGAAAAAACGCAAACAGTTTTGGTTTCTTGGAAGTTTCATTTCCGTGGTTGGGCAACTAGCTAGACCACGACCAGAGACAGGAAGGACGTACGAGCAAATGAAACGAGCTACTAGAGCTCTGTGCCTGTGCTCGAAAGAATGCGGCACGCAAACCACGTGTCGACCACGTCCGGCTGAGATGTACACACGCAGCCAGTAGTAGGCATCTAGCGGCCAGCGGCCAGCGCCAACGATAGGAAAAAAATTTGGTGCAGCACTGCTGCAAACCAGAGTGGTTTGAAGCCCCTCACAAAAAGGAGGATAGACCCCACCTGCAGGTCCAGCAGATAATGTTTTAGTTGTATTATTGTTACTGCGGGTGGGATCTATCCTCCTTTTTGTGAGGGCTGCAAACACTCTGGTTTGCAGCAGTGTTGTACTAAATTTTTTTCCCAACGATAGGGAAGCGTTGCCTACGTGTGGCAAAAGAACCGGCCAGCGAAGTAGATACATACACCCACCCGCCTGCGAGACGACGACGCACGTCGTCCCTCGTGTTTGAAAATTATTCCGGTATGAGCCGTTCTAGCATTTAGCGAGCACAGACTGCGCCGCGCTGCTCGCAACAACAGGAAACTGGTTGCCGGCTTGCCGCACACATGGCTCTTGCTATGTTTTGGCTGCAATGATCGGCGGCCACAAGGGCAAAACAAAAGGGTGGCATTGGGCATTGGCCGGCCGTGCACCACCTAACGATATAATTCTGCCGCCTCTCGCTCCTTCTCATAAGATTTCAACCATTTAAGTGCAACCGCGACCGGACCTATATAGCTAATCGTAGGAATTGAACGAACTTGACCAGCAGTAGTCCAAATAATTGCGCGCGGGACCTACGGACGGGAGTGCGCTGCACTCTTCTTCTTCTTCCTCGCTGGCCCCCTCTCACTACCATGTCCGTCTCGTCTCCATTCTCCGGAGGAGCTAGCGTAGCATAGCTGTTGGATTGGATCAATCGTATCCAGGCTCTGGGCCGCTTCAATGCATGCCGGGCCATGCTGGCTACCTGTCCAAACGAAACGGGATAACGGGACCGCGAGCCCGCTGTCAGCGCGAGGCGCGGCCAACCGGAGCTCGCGGGAAGCCCGACGGTGCACGAGGGCGGCTTTGCCGGGATGCCGAATAGTTTGGCTGGGTGGGGGTGGGGTGGGGAGAGCAGAGGAATGGTGCGCCCGCGGCCCGGCCGCCGATGCAGTATGCACCGCCTGGCGAATTCAAGTGGGTACAGCTGAGCTACTGCGTTGTCACTGCCGGTGCTGCAGCTCCAAAGGACGCGGTCAGTAATGGCCACTGCGCTTCAGCTGCACTTCTAGGTCTTGCCGCCAGCTTGATGGGACGGTGCAGGTACGGTCCATACGCCCCTGTGCCACCCTCGTATAGTAAGTAGTACTCCGTTATTAGGGTGATGTACTGGTGTGTGACATACTGGCAGTACTACGAACGATTAATATATAAAATATATACTATTAAATTTTATGATGATCTAATGATCCCACGTCGAATTAAACAGTCCACATATGATACGACAATAAACAATAAATATATTTTTTAAAACAAAATAGTGATTTAATTTTCACACGAATTGGAAAGCAAAAAACCAAAACAAAGGATCCAGGTAAAGCACAGCTATAAACAGAAATCCAAAATATAAATAACTTATGAAAAAAATGGAAGTTCGATCATTGCATAATAACCCTAGAGTATATTAAGTATCAGAAAGATAGAGTTAGGAGAGAGCACGTCGTAAGTTGGTGATTGTGCTAAACCTAGGCTCGAGTAAGAATTTGGGGATTGGATAGCTAAACCTAAACTAGACTAGAACTACTCCTAGGATAAAATGCGAAATAGAAGTTGTATTGATTCGATTGATGATTACAAATCGGCCATAGACCTCTCTATTTATAGAGGAGGGGGCTGGACCCTTTACACAACTGATTCCGAGCTAATTCCGCGAATCTAGCTAACAACCGTAGCACAAAACTCGGAACCCTAATCTGTTCTGCGCACGCGCGGACCGTCCGGCCCACAGGCGCGGACTGTCCAGACCGCGGACCGTCCGGCCTCAGGGCCGGACCGTCCGCCGGCTCTTTTATGGTTCAAACATATGCCCCCTGCCTTTTGGTGGAGCTGGGCGAACCAAAAGCAACTAACTCGATGTGATCACATCGGTTCTCTTATGCATCTTGCCACATACTAGGATGGTACTGTTTGAGAAAACGCCCATTCAAAGCCTTTGGTAAATCCTTGCCTTGTAATGTTTGTAGCAAATAGGCGTTACCAGACATCACCTATTTTACTTTATAAGGACCCTCCCAGCTTGGCGACCATTTCCCAAACTTCCGATCTTTATTCCTTAGAGGCAAGATAGTCTTCCACACCAGATCTCCTACTTGAAATGACTTTGCTTTGACCTTCTTGTTGTAGGCCCTGGCTACCATAATCTTGTCCTTTTCTATTGCTCCCAAAGCTATCACCCTCTTGTCGGTCACCTCATCAATATTATTCATCATTGAATTATAATAATCAGTGACAGTTAGATCATTTTGTCTGGCGAACCTGACAGCATTCAAACTTATTTTCACAGGCAATACTGCTTCCTACCCATAGACAAGCTCAAAAGGAGATACTTTAGTAGCACTATGTTTAGATATTCTATGAGCCCATAAAGCTTCGGACAAAATCTTATGCCAATGTTTAGGATTATCAGATATCTTCTTTTTTATCAAATTAATCAATGTCCTATTACTAGACTCGGCCTGTCCATTGGCCTGAGCATAATATGGAGATGAATTAAGCAGCTTAATTCTGTATAATTCAGCAAATTCACGTACCTCCTTTGACATAAAAGAAGTCCCTTGATCTGTAGTCAAGGTCTGGGGAATGCCGAATCTATGAATAATATGCTCAGTTATGAACTCAATTACCTCCTTGTGCGTCATGTTTTTCAGAGCAACAACTTCAGTCCATTTGGTGAAATAGTCAGTGGCAACTAACACAAACTGATGCCCCTTTGATGATGAAGGATGAATTTCTCCAATAAAGTCTAATCCCCATCCTCTGAACGGCCAAGGCTTGATGATAGGATGTAATTCGGCTGCAGGGACCAACTGTAGGTCGCCGAATTTTTGACACACTTGACATCCCTTGTAGTACTTGAAACAATCAGCTATCATACTAGGCCAATAAAAACCAGACCTTCGCAACAACCACTTCATCTTTGGAGCCGATTGATGAGTACCACAAATTCCTTCATGTACTTCGGCCATGGCTAATATAGCATCATCTGGGCCCAAGCACTTCAGTAGGACGTCATTGACTGTTCGGCGGTAAAGTTCATCACTCATCAAAACATACTTGAAAGCTGTTCGCCGAATGTTCTTATCTGTCCTGATATTGGGATTTCGTAAATAATTAAGTATAGGTGTCCTCCAATCACTTGCATCGGCTTCATTGTCAGCCGAATCGATTAAGAGAACATTTCTGGTAACCCCGGACGGTCCGGCGTCATCACGCGGACGGTCCGTGACCTGGGAATTTGGCTCTGCACTGGTTATCAGAATTTCAGTTTTGTGAAATTTCCCTCTCTTTATCCGATAACCTGATGCATCTTGTGTCAAATCGTTAGCTCTATGATTCTCAACTCTAGAGATATGTCGAATACTGAATTCGTCAAAAGAATGGATTATGCTCCAACATTTCTCAAGATAACTATTTAGAGTACCATCAAAACATTGATATTCTTCTAACACTTGTTGGACAACCAGCTGAGAATCGCCAAATACCTTCACATGTTTTACTCCCATACCATTTAAAAGTTCTAAGCCGAATAGGAGGGCCTCATATTCAGCTTGATTATTAGTGCAATAAGTTTTCAATCGGCTAGAGAAGTCAAAGGAGACATTACTTGGTGAAACAAGCACAATGCCAATTCCTTGCCCTTCATTGCAAACCGATCCATCAAAATATAAAGCCCAAGGAGTAATAGTGAGGTATAACATGTCTAGTTCATGAATATCATTAACCCGATGTTCTACAATGAAATCCGCTACGACTTGGCCTTTCATAGATTTCAATGGTTCATAGGCCAAGTCATATTCTATGAGTGCATAAGCCCACTTACCAATTCTACCACTCATAATTGGGTTATGCAACATGTATTTGATCACATTGGCTTGACCAGAAACAGTGCAATGACTAGACAGTAAATAACATCTACATTTGGTGCATGCATAAAACAAGCATAAGCATAACTTTTCAATAAAAGTGTACCTTGTTTCAGCATCCACCAACCTTCGGCTTAGATATGTCACCACATGCTCCTTTCCCTCAGTTTCTTGTGTCAGAACAGCCCCAATGACCTTATCCTCAGCTGCAATGTATAATCGGAATGGTACTCCTGCTCGTGGTGCTTTTAATACGGGAGCCGAAGATAAGTATTTTTTGATGAGATCAAATGCTTCCTGCTGCTCTGCCCCCCAAGCGAATTCGGCATCATTCTTAAGCCGAAGAATAGGGGTGAACGCGTCAATCCTCCCGGCTAGGTTAGAAATAAACCTTCGCAAATAATTCACCTTGCCGAGAAACCTCTGTACTTCGACCTTGCAGGTCGGAGGTCCTACATTCCGAATAGACTTGATTCGGTCAGGGTCTACCTCTATACCATGTTCATGTATGACAAATCCTAAAAACTTACCAGCCGACACTCCAAAATCACATTTACGTGGGTTCATTTTCAAACCATACTGACGCATTTTATCAAAGGCTTTGCGCAAATCAGCTATATGAGAACTAAACTCAGCCGATTTGACTACAATATCATCAATGTAAACTTCCACAGTGTTTCCTAACAATTCATGGAAGATCAAATTCATAGCTCTCTGATAAGTAGCACCAGCATTTTTCAGACCAAATGTCATGACAACCCACTCAAATAAACCAATGAAGCCTGGACATATAAAGGCCGTTTTAGACGCATCTTCTTCGGCCATGAAAATCTGATTATATCCGGCATTACCATCAAGGAAGCTAATAATTCTATTTCCTGATGCATTATTGATTAATGTGTCGGCTATGGGCATGGGATATTCGTCTTTAGGAGTTGCTCTATTTAAATTGCGAAAATCAATGCATAATCTAAGTTTACCTGACTCCTTCTTCTCCACCGACACAATATTGGAGACCCATTCTGCGTATCTGCAAGGTCTGATAAAATCAGCTTCTAGTAGCCGGTGGATTTCATCCTTGATGCGTGGGAGAAGATCTGGACGAAATGTTCTAGCTCTTTGCTTGAAAGGTCTGAAACCAGATTTAATAGGCAGCCGATGCTCTACGATCTCTCAGCTCAATCCAGGCATCTCAGTGTAATTCCAAGCAAAGCAATCTGAATATTCCTTCAATAGACCGATCATCTCATCTCTAGGATCGGTCTCCAGGGTCTTGTTTACAAAAGTCGGCCTTGGAGTTTTACCATCCCCTATGTCAATCTCCTCCAAAGGATCGGCCGATGTAAACCCCTGTCCTAGTTTATCAAGATCTCTAAATTCCTCTATCATGTTCCCCACAGAAGAATTATAAGATCTGTGTGTGACGGCGGAATTTCCGGTCTCGGGGACCGGATCGTCCGTAATACTGTCCTTTTGCTGTGATATATGTTCGGTCTTAATGTCCGAACCCTTTTGTGAAAGACCAGACCATCCGGCCTTGGCGGTCGAACTGTCCGTGACCAAAGACTCATGAACTTTGTGTGTATTCATCATTTAGCTTTATTTAGGATTTACCCGATTCTCCATCGGCTCTAGCATTACAGGAATGAAACCTTTCTTATCTATACTTATGAATTGATAATCAGAAAAGTCTACTCCTGTGAGACATGTAGCAGTCTCATAAGTCCAGAGTACAGGGGCATCGGCCACAGCGATGCAGGCCGATACATCAGCATGTACTTGTTCTATGTCATCGCCTACCCATTGTATCAGCATTTGATGTAATGTAGAAGGTATACATTGATTGGCGTGAATCCAATCTCTGCCTAGGATTAAACTGTGATTTCCTTCTACATCAGCGACGAAGAATGCAGCAGCAAGGGTCTTAGTCCCGATGGTTAATTCAACGGACGTGACTCCCCTGGCTTTGATCGAACTATCAGTTCCAACACCGTTGAGGGTCATGTTGGTCTTGACAAGTTCGTCATCTTGTTTACCTAATTTTCTGTATAATGAATAAGGCATTAGATTTACAGCCGCCCCTCCATCTACCAACATCTTAGCAATCGGTATCCCATCAATGTGGCCGCGCACGAAGAGCGGCTTTAAATGATTTACCGATTCTTTTGGTTTAGTAAAGGCGGCTTCTTTAGGACCAAAATCAAACTGGGCAACAACAGGTTCATCGTCGCCGATAACAGTGCAATCGGCAGAAAATGTAATAATATTTACATCCATACCTGGGCGTTCTGGAGAAGCCTCGTAGTCGACCAGGTCTTCTCCCAGCAGGTCGTCCTCCTCCATTGATGTTGTCGTGTCGTTGGAGGCCTCCTGGTGAACGGCGGACGGTCCGCGCGCGGAGGCCGGACGGTCTGCGCCTGGTGCAGGTTGTCCAGACGCTTCCTGGTGAAAGCCGGACGGTCCGTGCGCAGGGGCCGGACGGTCCGCGCCTGGTGCAGATTGTCCAGACGCTTCCTGGTGAGGGACGAACGGTCCGCGCGCAGAGGCCAGACAGTCCGCGCCTGGTGTAGGTTGACTTTCTATTTCCGTGGCCGTTTGTTTTTTCTCGACGGCCTTTGGTCTCCATTTCTTTTGCGGTGGCGGGTATAGTGGATGCGTGTCATTGAATATCTTTTCCGCCTCTTTCTCCTGGCTCTCCTTCACTCTTAGGCGCTGTAATTTTCTCTTTTGGGATCGTGTCAATCCCGCCAGGCACCATCGAGGCATGGAGTATTTTGGATCGGCTGTTTTGACGATAGCCGTATCCTTTTTGGTTGTGTTATCCTTTTTGGTTGTGTTGGCCGATTCACCAAAAATCATCGGCCCTTTATTGTCCCCCTGTATGACAACATCTGCAGTGCCTATTTTGATGATGTCTTTTTTCGTTGTTCTTTGAGTTGCTACAGGCATATGCCCCCCTGCCGGATTGGTCGGTCTAGGAAGCCGAGTAATCCGGCAATCTTGTTGGGCCTGTGCCTGGTGACCAGATTCAGCAGCGCTCAATCGGTCTTGCACTGGCGGCGCCAACCTATCAAAAACGGATGTTTGGGGTGCCCCCCAGGCGGGGTACTATGGCATCCCAAGTGGATATGGTGGCATGCCCCACATTTGATTTGGGACATATGGTGGAGGTAAGTATGTGTATGGATATGGCATAGATGGATAAGGGGGTGGGGGGGGTCCATGTCGGTATGTTAGGTCTCAATTGTACAATAGGACCTTTCATTTCTTCCGATTGGTGAGGTGGTCCAATCGGCTTGACCTGACGTTGCTCATGAATGGGTGAGCGGGGTCGCTTTGGTGGCCGGTTACTGGGACCGGCCTTCTTTTTCACGTATTTAGACAACAATTGATCGAAAGTCGGGCCAGGCTTGATCAGCCGACCAGCTGCTTTAAATGTATTTGTTTTCCACGTACCTATCTCGGGTCGTCGTGGTTTGAAGGTACGTGGTTGCTGCGGGTCCTGAGCACGGCCGGACCGTCCACTGGAGTTCGCCGGACCGTCCGGAGAAGCGTCGGACCGTCCGCGTCTGGATGGCGGACCGTCCGCGATGCGCAGAATGGGTTCTTGTGCCTGTCTCCCTGTCTGTGTTTGCCCCCCAGTGCCAGAGGCTGTGATGGTCACCTTCAAGGTCTCCCCTCCATCAGGAGTCTTCTCGGCCACCACTTTTCTGCAAGAAGTTTTATGATTCCCACCGACCTCTCTTGCATCGCCGATGACTATTTCTTTGCCTTTGCCTTCATCGGCTGTGTTTGGCCGAGTCAGGACTTTCTTGCCCTCAAAGTCGATCATGTTCATTGGAAAGGGCTCCGTGTCCACCTGCATTTCCTGAAATTTCAATCGTCCTTCGTTAATGGCCGATTGAATCTGTCGACGGAATACATTATAATCATTAGTGGCATGAGAAAATGAGTTATGTCACTTGCAATATGCACGACGTTTTAGCTCCTCGGTGGATGGAACAGTGTGATTTATTTTAATGTTGCCATTTTTGAGTAATTCATCAAATATTCTATCACACTTACCAACATTAAATGTAAACTTAACCTCCTCTTGCCGTTTCTTTTGAACCGGCTGTAAGGAGGCACAAGCCGAAGATTTGGCCTGCTTTGGCCAAACCATTTCAGCAGCATACACCTCTGCTGATTCGTCTTCTGAGCTACTTTGGTCGCATTCTACTACATGTATGTTGTGACGAATTGTTTTAGTAGTTTCTTTGCTTCGGCTTTCACAAGCCAAAGCTCTCTGGTGTAATTGTGCTAGTGTAAAGAATTGGATGCCTTCTAATCTTTCTTTTAAATAATATCGCAGACCATTAAAAGCTAATCCTACTAGCTGTTTCTCTGCTAAATGAATTTGAAAGCATCGGTTTCTTGTATCTCGGAATCTCCGGATGTAATCATTAACCGATTCATCTTTTGTCTGTCGCAACGACGCTAAATCTACCAAATCCAACTCATAGTCACCAGAGAAAAAATGATCATGAAATTTTTGTTCTAAATCCCCCCATGATGAAATGGAATTAGGAGGTAAAGTGGCGTACCATGCAAACGCAGTTCCTGTTAAAGATAATAAAAATAAACGTACGCGAAATGCCTCTGTGTCGGCCAACTCTCCTAATTGTGCTAAAAAATTGGCCTATGTGTTCACGTGTGTTCTTTCCTTGATCACCCGAAAATTTTGTGAATTCGGGTATCCTGGTTCCCTGTGGGTATGGGTGGTGATCAAATCGGCTGTCATAAGGTTTCCGATATGATTGCCCCCCATGGACCATGCTTACTCCGAGCTTATCTCGGAACGCCCCGACTATTTCTTCCCTTACTATTGAAAGGGAAATGTGCCCTTGGGCCATTTCTATGTATTTTGGTGATTGAGTGCCAACACATGTGCTTAATTGGGAATTTATGTACATGGATGAACAAGGTGAAAATCATGAAGTAAAGGTATGTTTCTAAGCCTTAGTACATTGGTTTTAAGTACTAATATATTTGTCTAAGTGTTAGAAACAGAAAGAAGAAGAATAGAGAAAAGGAGAAGGGACTTGGCTGTGTGCTGCCAAGACCCAGCTCGGTCTGGAGCACCGGACTGTCCGGTGTGCACCGGACAGTGTCCGGTGCGCCAGGCTGGCGCGACTCGAACTGGCCGCTCTCGGGAAATTGGCCGGCGGCGTACGGCTAAAATTCACCGGACTGTCCGGTGTGCACCGGACTGTCCGGTGAGCCAACGGTCGGCCAGGGCCAACGGTCGGCCGCGCAATCCGCGCGTGACACGTGGCCGAGCCAACGGTCGGAAGACGGCACCGGACTGTCCGGTGTGCACCGGACATGTCCGGTGCGCCAACAGCGCCAGATCTGCCAACGGTCTGCAACGGTCGTCTTCGCCGTTTAAGGAAACAAATCGGGCACCGGACAGTGTCCGGTGCCCCCGACGACAGAAGGCAAGGATGGCCTTCCGGATTTGCTCTCAACGTCTCCTAGCTGCCTTGGGGCTATAAAAGGAGCCCCTAGGCGCATGGAGGAAATACACAAGCAACCTTTGAGCATTCTTGATCATCCACACTAAGTCTCTGCGCATTCGTTTGTGTTTCTAAGTGATTCGAGCTCTGTTCTAAGTGAGAACTCTGAGATAGTCTTGTGAGCTCGATTCTTGGCCGTGTGTGTGCGCTTTTGCTGTGGATTTGTGTGTGTTGCTTCCCTCCTTTGCTCTGTGTTTCATTTGTGATCATATACTTGTAAGGGCAAGAGACTCCAATTTGTGGAGATTCCTTGCAAACGGGATAGTGAAAGGAAAACAAAACACCATGGTATTCAAGTGGGTCTTTGGACCGCTTGAGAGGGGTTGATTGCAACCCTCGTCCGTTGGGACGCCACAACGTGGAGTAGGCAAGCGTTGGTCTTGGCCGAACCACGGGATAAAACCACTGTGTCACTCTGTGCTTGATTGGATTCTTGTGGTTATTGTGTTTTGACTCCTCTCTAGCCACTTGGCATAAACTGTGCTAACACCTAATCAAGTTTTGTGGCTATAAGTTTGAAGTTTTTACAGGATCACCTATTCACCCCCCCTCTAGGTGCTCTCAATTGGTATCAGAGCCGTTCTCTTCAAGAAAGGGACTAACCGCCCGAAGAGATGGATCCTAAGGGGAAGGGAATTGTGATCAACGACAAGGAGAAGGAGTCCTTCGTCAACGAGCCAAGGGATGACAAGTCCAATAACTCGGGCTCGGGCCACAAGCGAAGAGATGGGAAGAAGAAGAAGACAAGACGCATCAAGGAGATCGTCTACTACGACAGCGATGAGTCCTCTTCTTCCCAAAAGGACGACGACCACGACAAACAAAGGAAACCGGTTAATTCGAACTTTTCATTTGATTATTCTCGTATTCCACATAGTTCGAATTCGCATTTGCTTTCCATTCCTCTTGGTAAACCTCCACATTTTGATGGGGAGGACTACGGATTTTGGAGTCACAAAATGCGTAGTCATTTATTCTCTCTCCATCCAAGCATATGGGAGATTGTAGAGAATGGAATGAACTTTGATAGCTCGGATAGCCCTATGTTTATTAATGAACAAATTCATAAAAATGCACAAGCTACTACTGTTCTCTTAGCATCTTTGTGCAGGGAAGAATACAATAAGGTGAGCGGCTTGGACAATGCCAAGCAGATATGGGACACCCTCAAGATCTCTCACGAGGGGAACGACATCACCATGCTCACCAAGATGGAGTTGGTGGAGGGCGAGCTTGGACGGTTCGCGATGATAAGGGGCGAGGAGCCAACTCAGACATACAACCGGCTCAAGACCCTTATCAACAAAATAAGGAGCTACGGAAGCACGCGATGGACGGACCACGACGTCGTCCGACTAATGCTCAGGTCCTTTACCGTTCTTGATCCTCATTTGGTGAATAATATTCGTGAGAATCCCAGGTACACCAAAATGTCGCCCGAAGAAGTCCTAGGAAAATTCGTCAGCGGGCGAATGATGATCAAGGAGGCAAGGTATGTGGACGACGCCTTGAATGGACCGATCAACGAGCCGCAACCTTTTGCTCTCAAAGCCACAGGGAACAAGGAGGCGCTACTCAGCAAGGTGGCGCAAATTGAGGCGGCCGGTCTTAATGAAGAAGAAATGGCCCTCATTATCAAGAGATTCAAGACGGTGCTAAAGGGTCGCAATGGACAGCCAAGCAAGACCAAGACCAAGGGGAAGCGCTCATGCTTCAAATGCGGTAAGCTTGGTCATTTTATCGCTAACTGTCCCGATAATGAAAGTGACCAGGAAAAGGGGAACAAAAGAGAAAAGAAGAAGCAATACAAGAAGGCAAAGGGCGAGGCGCATCTAGGAAAGGAGTGGGACTCGGATTGCTCCTCCTCCGACTCCGACAACGAAGGACTCGCCGCCACTGCCTTCAACAAATCGGCTCTCTTCCCCAACGAGCGTCTCACATGTCTTATGGCAAGGGAGAAGAAGGTGAGTACTCAAGACTCCACTTATGCTTCTTCTAGTGATAGTGAGTCTAGTGATGATGACATAGATTATTCATGCTTGTTCAAGGGCTTAGATAGATCTAAGATAGATAAAATCAATGAATTGATTGATGCATTGAATGAAAAGGATAGGCTTTTAGAAAAGCAGGAGGATTTATTGTATGATGAACATGATAAATTTGTAGAGGCACAAAAATCATATGCTTTAGAAGTAAAAAGAAATGAAATGCTTTCTTATGAACTATCTACTTGTCATGAAACCATTTCTACTTTACAAGGTGTTAACAATGATTTAAATGCTAAGTTAGAAGTAGCAAATAAATCTAATTCTTGTGTAGAACATGTTAAGATTTGCACTAGGTGTAAGGATTTCGATGTTGATGCCTGTAGTGAACATCTAGTTTTAATTTCCAAATTAAATAAGGAAGTGGCTAGTCTTAATGCCCAACTTAAGACTAGCAAGAATGAAGTTGATAAAATAAAATTTGCAAGGGATGCCTATACGGTTGGTAGACACCCCTCAATTAAGGATGGTCTTGGCTTCAAGAGAGAGGCCAAGAACTTAACAAGCCATAAGGCTCCCATCTTCGTCAAGGAGAAAGGGAAGGCCCCTATGGCTAGTAATGCTAAAAAGAACCATGCTTTTATGTATTATGATAGGAGAAATGCTAGAAATGCTTATAATGATTTTGATTCACATGTTTATGATTCTCATGCCATGTTTGCCTCTAGTTCTTCTTATAAGCATGATAGGGATATGCCTAGGAGAAATATTGCTCATGTGCCTAGAAAGAATGTTATTCATGCTCCTAGGAAAGTAGTGAATGAACCTTCTATAATTTATTGTGCTTTAAACACTTCCTTTGCTATTTGTAGAAAGGATAGGAAAATAGTTGCTAGGAAGTTAGGGGCAAAATGCAAGGGAGACAGGACTTGCATTTGGGTCCCTAAGGACATTTGTGCTAACCTTGCAGGACCCAACATGAGTTGGGTACCTAAGACCCAAGCCTAAATTTGCCTTGCAGGTTTATGCATCCGGGGGTTCAAGCTGGATTATTGACAGCGGATGCACAAACCATATGACGGGGGAGAAGAAGATGTTCACCTCCTACGTCAAAAATAAGGATTCCCAAGATTCAATTATATTCGGTGATGGGAATCAAGGCAAGGTAAAAGGGCTAGGTAAAATTGCAATTTCTAATGAGCATTCTATATCAAATGTATTCTTAGTAGAGAGTCTTGGATATAATTTGCTATCTATCAGTCAATTATGTCAAATGGGATATAATTGTTTATTTACAAATGTAGATGTGTCTGTCTTTAGAAGAAGTGATGGTTCACTAGCTTTTAAGGGTGTATTAGACAGCAAACTTTATTTAGTTGATTTTGCAAAAGAAGAGGCCGGTCTAGATGCATGCTTAATGGCTAAGACTTGCATGGGCTGGCTGTGGCATCGCCGCTTAGCACATGTGGGGATGAAGAACCTCCACAAGCTTCTAAAGGGAGAACATGTGATAGGTCTAACCAATGTTCATTTCGAAAAAGATAGACCTTGTGCAGCTTGTCAAGCAGGGAAACAGGTGGGAGGAGCGCATCACAGCAAGAATGTGATGACCACTTCAAGACCCCTGGAGCTGCTGCATATGGATCTCTTCGGACCCGTCGCCTATCTAAGCATAGGGGGAAGTAAGTATGGTCTAGTTATTGTTGATGACTTTTCCCGCTTCACTTGGGTGTTCTTTTTGCAGGATAAGTCTGAAACCCAAGGGACCCTCAAGCGCTTCCTCAGGAGGGCTCAAAATGAGTTTGAGCTCAAAGTGAAAAAGATAAGGAGCGACAACGGGTCCGAGTTCAAGAACCTTCAAGTGGAGGAGTTCCTTGAAGAAGAAGGGATCAAGCACGAGTTCTCCGCTCCCTACACACCACAGCAAAATGGTGTGGTAGAGAGGAAGAACAGGACGCTCATCGACATGGCGAGGACGATGCTAGGAGAGTTCAAGACCCCCGAGTGCTTTTGGACGGAAGCCGTGAACACGGCTTGCCACGCCATCAACAGGGTCTACCTTCATCGCCTCCTCAAGAAGACGTCATATGAGCTACTAACCGGTAACAAACCCAATGTATCGTACTTTCGTGTATTTGGGAGTAAATGCTACATTCTAGTAAAGAAGGGTAGAAATTCTAAGTTTGCTCCCAAAGCTGTAGAAGGGTTTTTGTTAGGTTATGACTCAAATACAAAGGCGTATAGAGTCTTCAACAAATCATCGGGTTTGGTTGAAGTCTCTAGCGACGTTGTATTTGATGAGACTAATGGCTCTCCAAGAGAGCAAGTTGTTGATTGTGATGATGTAGATGAAGAAGATGTTCCGACGGCCGCTATACGGACCATGGCGATTGGAGAAGTACGGCCACAGGAACAAGATGAACGAGATCAACCTTCTTCCTCAACTATGGTGCATCCCCCAACCAAAGATGACGAACAGGTACCTCAAGTGGAGGCGCTTGATCAAGGGGGAGCACAAGATAATCAAGTGATGGAGGAAGAAGCGCAACCGGCACCTCCAACTCAAGTTCGAGCGATGATTCAAAGGGATCATCCCGTCGACCAAATTCTGGGTGACATTAGCAAGGGAGTAACTACTCGATCTCGATTAGTTAATTTTTGTGAGCATTACTCCTTTGTCTCTTCTATTGAGCCTTTCAGGGTAGAAGAGGCCTTGCTGGATCCGGACTGGGTGTTGGCCATGCAAGAGGAGTTAAACAACTTCAAGCGCAATGAAGTTTGGACACTGGTGCCTCGTCCGAAGCAAAATGTTGTGGGAACCAAGTGGGTGTTCCGCAACAAACAGGACGAGCACGGGGTGGTGACGAGAAACAAGGCTCGACTTGTGGCAAAAGGTTATGCCCAAGTCGCAGGTTTGGATTTTGAGGAGACTTTTGCTCCTGTGGCTAGGCTAGAGTCAATTCGAATCTTGCTAGCATATGCCGCTCACCATTCTTTCAGGTTGTTCCAAATGGATGTGAAGAGCGCTTTCCTCAACGGGCCAATAAAGGAGGAGGTGTACGTGGAGCAACCCCCTGGCTTCGAGGATGAACGGTACCCCGACCATGTGTGTAAGCTCTCTAAGGCGCTCTATGGACTTAAGCAAGCCCCAAGAGCATGGTATGAATGCCTTAGAGATTTCTTAATTGCTAATGCTTTCAAGGTTGGGAAAGCCGATCCAACTCTTTTTACTAAGACTTGTAATGGTGATTTGTTTGTGTGCCAAATTTATGTCGATGACATAATATTTGGTTCTACTAACCAAAAGTCTTGTGAAGAGTTTAGCAGGGTGATGACGCAGAAATTCGAGATGTCGATGATGGGCGAGTTGAACTACTTCCTTGGGTTCCAAGTGAAGCAACTCAAGGACGGCACCTTCATCTCCCAAACGAAGTACACGCAAGATCTGCTAAAGCGGTTTGGGATGAAGGACGCCAAGCCCGCAAAGACTCCGATGGGGACCGACGGACACACCGACCTCAACAAAGGAGGTAAGTCCGTTGATCAAAAAGCATACCGGTCAATGATAGGTTCTTTGCTTTACTTATGTGCTAGTAGACCGGATATTATGCTTAGCGTGTGCATGTGTGCTAGATTTCAATCCGATCCTAAGGAGTGTCACTTAGTGGCGGTGAAGCGAATTCTTAGATATTTGGTTGCTACGCCTTGCTTCGGACTCTGGTATCCAAAGGGGTCTACCTTTGACTTAGTTGGATACTCAGACTCCGACTATGCTGGATGTAAGGTCGATAGGAAGAGTACATCGGGGACGTGCCAATTCTTAGGAAGGTCCCTGGTGTCATGGAACTCTAAGAAACAAACCTCCGTTGCCCTATCCACCGCTGAGGCCGAGTATGTTGCCGCAGGACAGTGTTGCGCGCAACTACTTTGGATGAGGCAAACCCTCAGGGACTTTGGCTACAATCTGAGCAAAGTCCCACTCCTATGTGATAATGAGAGTGCTATCCGCATGGCGGAAAATCCTGTTGAACACAGCCGCACAAAGCACATAGACATCCGGCATCACTTTTTGAGAGACCACCAGCAAAAGGGAGATATCGAAGTGTTTCATGTTAGCACCGAGAACCAGCTAGCCGATATCTTCACTAAGCCTCTAGAAGAGAAGACCTTTTGCAGGTTGCGTAGTGAGCTAAATGTCTTAGATTCGCGGAACCTGGATTGAATTGTAGCATACATGTAGTTATGCTTTTGATCATGTTCCTTTTTGCATTATGTTGCTTATTATGGTGCTCAAGTTGTACAAACACTCCCTGGACCTCACAAGTCCGTTGCAAAGTGATGCACATGTGTAGGGGGAGATGTGTTACAACTTGACCCTTTGAGACTAACCATGTGCTTGAGTTTGATAATTTAGTCTCGAAGGAGGATTGAAAGGGAAAAGGTGGACTTGGACCATGAAAGACTTCCACTGCACTCCGATGAGAGGGTAACTAATTCCAAGTTCATCTCATGAAATCTTATTACCATTTGCTCTTAATTGAAGACTTTGGTGAGGCAATGGGGTTCAAAGGCCAAGATTGATCCCGTTTTGGTGCTTGATGCCAAAGGGGGAGAAAATAAAAATAAAGGCCAAAGCGATAAATGGATCAGCTACCACTTGAGAGATTTTGAAAATAGTAGAATAGAGTTTTTGTTGTGTCAAAAGCTTTTATTGTCTCTCTTGTCAAAAGTTGGCTTCTTGTGGGGAGAAGTATTGATTATGGGAAATAGGGGGAGTTTTTGAAATCTTTGATCAATCTCTTTTGGAATGACTCTCTTTATACTTCAACATGTGTGTTTGACTTAGAGATAGAGATTTGAGTTTGATTTGCAAAAACAAACCAAGTGGTGGCAAAGGATGATCCATATATGCCAAAATTGAATAAAACCAATTTGAGTTTTTATTTAAAGTGATTTTGCACTTGTTCTAGTTGCTTTATGTTGTGTTGGCATAAATCACCAAAAAGGGGGAGATTGAAAGGGAAATGTGCCCTTGGGCCATTTCTATGTATTTTGGTGATTGAGTGCCAACACATGTGCTTAATTGGGAATTTATGTACATGGATGAACAAGGTGAAAATCATGAAGTAAAGGTATGTTTCTAAGCCTTAGTACATTGGTTTTAAGTACTAATATATTTGTCTAAGTGTTAGAAACAGAAAGAAGAAGAATAGAGAAAAGGAGAAGGGACTTGGCTGTGTGCTGCCAAGACCCAGCTCGGTCTGGAGCACCGGACTGTCCGGTGTGCACCGGACAGTGTCCGGTGCGCCAGGCTGGCGCGACTCGAACTGGCCGCTCTCGGGAAATTGGCCGGCGGCGTACGACTAAAATTCACCGGACTGTCCGGTGTGCACCGGACTGTCCGGTGAGCCAACGGTCGGCCAGGGCCAACGGTCGGCCGCGCAATCCGCGCGGGACACGTGGCCGAGCCAACGGTCGGAAGACGGCACCAGACTGTCCGGTGTGCACCGGACATGTCCGGTGCGCCAACAGCGCCAGATCTGCCAACGGTCTGCAACGGTCGTCTTCGCCGTTTAAGGAAACAAATCGGGCACCGGACAGTGTCCGGTGTGCACCGGACTGTCCGGTGCCCCCGACGACAGAAGGCAAGGATGGCCTTCCGGATTTGCTCTCAACGGCTCCTAGCTGCCTTGGGGCTATAAAAGGAGCCCCTAGGCGCATGGAGGAAATACACAAGCAACCTTTGAGCATTCTTGATCATCCACACTAAGTCTCTGCGCATTCGTTTGTGTTTCTAAGTGATTCGAGCTCTGTTCTAAGTGAGAACTCTGAGATAGTCTTGTGAGCTCGATTCTTGGCCGTGTGTGTGCGCTTTTGCTGTGGATTTGTGTGTGTTGCTTCCCTCCTTTGCTCTGTGTTTCATTTGTGATCATATACTTGTAAGGGCAAGAGACTCCAATTTGTGGAGATTCCTTGCAAACGGGATAGTGAAAGGAAAACAAAACACCGTGGTATTCAAGTGGGTCTTTGGACCGCTTGAGAGGGGTTGATTGCAACCCTCGTCCGTTGGGACGCCACAACGTGGAGTAGGCAAGCGTTGGTCTTGGCCGAACCACGGGATAAAACCACTGTGTCACTCTGTGCTTGATTGGATTCTTGTGGTTATTGTGTTTTGACTCCTCTCTAGCCACTTGGCATAAACTGTGCTAACACCTAATCAAGTTTTGTGGCTATAAGTTTGAAGTTTTTACAGGATCACCTATTCACCCCCCCCCTCTAGGTGCTCTCAACTATATCAATGGCAGCCGGTGCGAGACCTCCGGCTCTCTGGTCAAACATAGGTGGGGTTGGCTGGATATTAGCATGTTGTCTTTCCCCCCATTGGTTTGAGTTACGTGGTGCATTTCCATTTGCTCTATATGGCTCATATGTTTGATCGTTTCTTTTCGGCCTTCTAGGTGGGGCCGGAAAGCTTTCCTGGGCTTTGGATCCTGAATTAATGGGCTGGTGCATTGCATAGTGTGATGGGAAGTGTTGCTGGGATGGGCATGGATTCATGTAATAATCCTCCTCAAAAGGCTCATGTGTGGACTGTCCGGATACGTACCCGGACCGTCCGTGGTTATATGCGGACCGTCCGTCATTGTATGCGGACCGTCCGACTGGGTAGTTTGGGTTCTGTGTCATATGTGGTGGCTCGGGTGCATATCTAGGTAACTCATTAAAAATAGGCCCGACTGTTGTTGGTCCGGACGGTCCGCGCTCACGTGCGGACAGTCCGGGCATGTGCAGATCGGCTGATTTGCTGCCGATTTGCGGTTGCTCAGGGTACGTGTCCATCGGCATCCCATAAAGGGGTTGTGACTGGTCGTGACAACCTGTAGCCGATGTGTTACGCGTGTTACCTCCTAACTCAACCTCGTGCGAAGGAAAATTGGCGATACTAGATTTATCAAATGCACGCACTAGTCTCTTAAGATCGCTTTGCATACCCCCTATGATGTTCTGCATTTGTTCACGCTGATCTTCTACATAATTTCTAAGAGATTGCACATCGTTGGTATTACTTACATTGGGGATATCTGGCGTGGGTTGGAGCGAAGCCGGATCCGTCGCCCGATGTCGGACGACCTTGTTGTTCCTATCCACTTTGAAGTTGGCCAAGAACTTTGCTTTTGCCTCCTGGATCATCCGCTCCTTGTGCTCCTCGAACTGGAGCTGCTCGTCAGCCGGCAATGTGTCCCAAGTCGGCTCTATGATGTTGCTTGGGGAAATATCAGAGTTATCCCTTGAACCAGCCATTGAGGGCCGATTTGATAGGTCTAAATATGCTTTCCCCAGCGGAGTCGCCAAAAAGTATGTTGACGCCTTTTCGGAGCGTCAAACACTCAACAAGAACCGTGGCGGTGCCCTCTGCACAGGGGCGGACGGTCCGCGCGCGGGGCCGGACGGTCCGCGGCCTGGTGCGAGGCGCGGTGGTACTCTCTGTGCAGGGGCGGACTGTCCGCGGCCTGGGGCCGGACGGTCCGGGGCCTGGTGCGCGGCTAGGGCTCCTACCTGACGGCCGGACGGTCCGCGCCCTGGGGCCGGACGGTCCGCGCGTACGCAGGGACGGCGGAAGATCGCCGACGACGCCTGGATCTCGCTCCCGGGAGGGACCCCGTCGGGGAGTAGAGATCCTAGGTTGTGTCTAGGCTCGGGCTGGCCGACCTAGACTCCTCTAATCGACGTAGAGCCGAATTGAGACGAAGAATTTGGGGATTGGATAGCTAAACCTAAACTAGACTAGAACTACTCCTAGGATAAAATGCGAAATAGAAGTTGTATTGATTCGATTGATGATTACAAATCGGTCGTAGACCTCTCTATTTATAGAGGAGGGGGGCTGGACCCTTTACACAACTGATTCCGAGCTAATTCCGCGAATTTAGCTAACAACCGTAGCACAAAACTCAGAACCCTAATCTGTTCTGCGCACGCGCGGACCGTCCGGCCCACAGGCGCGGACTGTCCGGACCGCGGACCGTCCGGCCTCAGGGCCGGACCGTCCGCCGGCTCTTTTATGGTTCAAACACATGGCAAGGTCGTCATTGTTGGAGTTGGTTTTGTCAGTTATAAGGTGAGTTCATAGTTAATATCTGCAAAGGCAAGTGTGCTAATAATCACTCCTAATGGGGATATTGACTCTAGGTTGTCAGCATCATCGCCAATGGGCATGGAGAGGAAATCAGTCCTCCAACTTGATGGATCAAGAGTTTGGAGGTGTTGAATTTGCAAAATGTACTATATTCGATAATTCAAATGTCAATGTTCTTTTGTTGATTCATATGTGTTACAGTCTAACTCGGGAATGTTAGATTTATTAGTTTGACCTAAGTTTTAGGGCGAGTCGTTGGATTGGAAATGTAGACTACACTCTACCTCTGGTATTCGACTGTGGTTTTGTCGGTCTAGAGCATCGACTTTGCAGCCAACAAAGGCCACTAGAGTAGATGACAGATGGACTTTGATAGATGAACAACTTCTGAGGAAGTTGTGATACACTTGATTTGGTTTTAAAAGAATTTGCACAATCATAGATTGGCTTACATATATTAACCAGCAAAAAATATCGACTTAATGTTCCTTTTTTTAAAATCTAAGTATTTTTTATCACTAAACTCTCAAATAAAAATACATTTTCTACAAGTTAAAATCTCACAAAATGTATATATATATATATATATATATATATTACAAAATTAAAAACAAAGGGGGTATATATTTCTATGCAAGCTGATTTCTTCGCTCATGAAAAAGTTCTATGTATAAATACCCCATGGAATAAGAGATGAAAAGATATGGACAATGCGGCCGTTTTTGACGCATTAGAATACAACAATGTAAATCAAATAAATAAAATAAAGTTTTAATTTTTCGATGGAAAATAAACATAAATGATATAATAAAAATCTAGCTACCAGTACCTTGCTATTTAGACCGTGTTCATCAGTTCACTGATATGATCAACTAAAACAATGTTTTGCACTGTAAACTATACTGTTCGCAAAGTGAAATTTAAATGTAGGTATAAAAATAAATAATCTGCTAAAGATAGTCTTACTAAACCACAACAACATGAGGATAAGGTCCAGGCGTAACTGACAGAACTTGTTAAGGGTTTGCTTGGCTGCACTTCAATTTTCTCCGGTTTATATAGGTTGAAAGCTGGAGAGGGATTGAGAAGAAGATTTTCTCACTAATATGAATTGGTATAGATTTAAATGTAGCCGCACCAAAATTCAGCCAGCGGTCAACAATTAAACAACGACTAGTAGTGGTTGGCGATTCCTAGTTTTTTTCACACACCTATCAGATCTTTATTGTGCATGAGAGTTACGTTTCGTGTTCTAACAAATGTCAAACCAATTGACTCTTGTATTGGAAGTTGAATCATGCCTTATCTTTTAGGGAAAAAAATCGTAAATGTCATTGAAATCTACTTTACCTAAATGAGTATACTCTTTCCTCATATGTCGTTGAAAATTATGAATTTCCCCTTCATCGCCATCACTTTACAAATTCCGTTCCCTATGTGCCATTGTTACTAATTTTCCGTTAAGTCCAAGTGCACTCACCTAAACCCCTCATGCGCAACACTAGTCAGAAGCACTCTAGCAGCCTGCCAGGCGAGAGGCAGCCGGTGATGGTTTGCGCACGCAGTCGGCGCCGCGGCCTGAGCACGGGAGAGACGCGGTGGCGGCACGCACTGCGCGCGCGGACAGCCAACACGCGGTGGACGAGAGGTGACCAGCAGTACCGGCAGGCGTGGGCCGCGAACGTGCTGTGAGGAAAGGCGACCGCCGATGGGGAACGCGCGGCGATGCACGCGCAGGCAGTGGCGGACCTAGGATTTTTACATAGGGTGTGCCGCAACAAAATTTTCATGTGGAATTCTATTTAATGTACATATAATTTCATAGTAAATTTGATAAACAATTTGATATATAGATATAAAGTTTGACACTCAACAAATCAATAAGACAAAAATCAACAGCAGCAGCAGAGCGCAACCAATCGCAGCCAATCACAGGAGCAGCAGAGCAGGCGTCCAAAAAAACAGTGTTAGTTTCTCTAATCTCTAAAGATCTAAACGTGAAACTATTAGAAAAAGGCTAAATTGAAAATTCTGGACGTCATGTCCCTATCATACAGAACGCAACCAATCGAAGAGCAGAGCTGCAGAGCAGGCAACCACTCACCAGCAGCAGCGTCTTGAGGCCGCCAGGCGCCAGGACCAGGAACACTGGAACAGCCGCGCGCTCGCCGCTCGGCCGCTCGCCACCAGCCGTCGAGCACTCCAGCCGCGCGCTCGTCAGGAACAGGAAGCCAGGCGCTCGTCAGGAACAAGAAGCCAGGCCACCAGCCGACAGCCGTCCAGCCGCGCGGCGCGCTCGCCAGGAAGCCAGTAGCCAGGTTGAAGGTTGAGGTCGCTAGCCGCCAGGAACAGTCGCACTCGTGGTTCTAGGAACTGGAAGCTGAAGGATCGGGAAGTTGAAACCAGTGGCAGACCTAGGATTTTTACATAGGGTGTGCCGCAACAAAATTTTCATGTGGAATTCTATTTAATGTACATATAATTTCATAGTAAATTTGGTAAACAATTTGATATATAGATATAAAGTTTGACACTCAACAAATCAATAAGACAAAAATCAACAGCAGCAGCAGAGCGCAACCAATCGCAGCCAATCACAGGAGCAGCAGAGCAGGCGTCCAAAAAAACAGTGTTAGTTTCTCTAATCTCTAAAGATCTAAACGTGAAACTATTAGAAAAAGGCTAAATTGAAAATTCTGGACGTCATGTCCCTATCATATAGAACGCAACCAATCGAAGAGCAGAGCTGCAGAGCAGGCAACCACTCACCAGCAGCAGCGTCTTGAGGCCGCCAGGCGCCAGGACCAGGAACACTGGAACAACCGCGCGCTCGCCGCTCGGCCGCTCGCCACCAGCCGTCCAGCACTCCAGCCGCGCGCTCGTCAGGAACAGGAAGCCAGGCGCTCGTCAGGAACAAGAAGCCAGGCCACCAGCCGACAGCCGTCCAGCCGCGCGGCGCGCTCGCCAGGAAGCCAGTAGCCAGGTTGAAGGTTGAGGTCGCTAGCCGCCAGGAACAGTCGCACTCGTGGTTCTAGGAACTGGAAGCTGAAGGATCGGGAAGTTGAAACTGCCTTCAGCGCTCGACGGACGAACGGGTGGGGTCTCCGATGGGCCTGGCTTAGGGTGTGCCAGGGCCCACCCGGACCCCCCTGTGGGTCCGCCCCTGGTTGAAACTGCCTTCAGCGCTCGACGGACGAACGGGTGGGGTCTCCGATGGGCCTGGCTTAGGGTGTGCCAGGGCCCACCCGAACCCCCCTGTGGGTCCGCCCCTGCGCGCAGGCAGCGAGCGCGCTGTGAAGAGAGACGACCGGCGTGCGCACGCGGGCGGCGAGCACATGACAAGGCCGGCGGGCGCTGCCCGCCGGCGGTACACGTACGTTCGACAATGGTGAGATAGCGCGCCGCGAGGTCTCGTCCCGGTCCTCGCGGCCCCGGGCGCCGGCGCCATTGGCGGACGCGGCAATCACATGTTCTCGCAGGGTATCAGCCCATGTAATCCGGAAGGCCACCGCCGTGTGGATGGTCCCCAAGCCTTGCGCTGTGGTGGGCCGTGGGTGGCGCGGCCATCCAGGGTCCAGCCCATGGGTCCAGCCCATGCAGTTCTGCGTCATCCAGTACGTTCCGATTTGCAGCCACAACAGACCTAGACAGCATATCGTCGCGGTAAAGGGTGGGCATTGGGGTTACCCGAAAATTTTGGGTCGGGTATTTCGTGTTTTTAAAATTCCGGGTTTTGAGAATCGATACCCGAAATTACAATAGGTTTTACAATACCCGAAAATTCAGGTACCCGGAATTTCGGATTCAGGTTCGGGTATTCCCGAACTATTGTGTCAGCTTCATAAAAACACATACACCCTATTAAATTAGTATAAAAATATAGTTTAAATAATGATATACATTGACATATAAAACACAAGCAATTTACAATCACAAGTTATGCACTCTTACACATAATTATAGATGTACAAATTAATAATTAAGCATGACATGAGTACATGACACATGAAAGTTCGGGTATTTCGGTACCCGATTGTGATACCCGAATTACCCGAAATAAATTCGGGTTTTATAAGTTGCTACCCGAAATTCCCGAACAAAATTCGGGTTTCGGGTATTTCGGGTTCGAGTATTCTGAGTTCGGATTTCGGGTTACGGGTTTTTTGCCCAGCCCTGTATGGTTCCAGCGGGCCTTTTGCGTCCCAGCTAATGGCAACGGTGATTTGACTGATTACACATAAAACTTAACGACAATGGCAAAAGCGGGAGAAAAAGTTAAAACGAAGGGCAACGAATGGAACTCATAAATTTTAATGGCATACTAGGGAAGAGTATAGATACACAAATGTATTGCTAGTGGGTCACACTAAATAGACCGATATTAAACACAACACGATTTATAGTACTTTGGCACAGCACGACACAACTCATATAGTGCTCGAGTCGGTATGACATAGGTCTAGTGTCGTACCTTGGCTATCACCCTAAAATGATGGACGCACACAAGCACAACACGATTAAGTGGTCGGTGAGATTAGACATGGCTTAGAACAACTGATAATCTATAAATATAATTGTGATGTGTGTATGTGATTGTAAATTATGATTTGTTACGATTTTAAATATAATAAATCCACTCTATACTAGTAGGAATGTTTATGTTTTATAATTATATATATAATCTCAAAGAAGACCAAGATTTTTTGGACTCTTAAAGTGAAATAGTGTCTTGACTCGCACGAACACTATTAGATATTAGTGCTATGTAGTGTCATCATGACACGATTAGACACTATAGTGTCGTGATTGGACTGATGGCTAGGCACTAGTGCCGGAACGACATAATATGATTACTAATCGTGTTATGACTAATAATACCGTATCTAATAGTCACATGGACCCGAGGGTGCAGTTTCTCCCGCATGTTTGGACCAATCAGTAAACCACTAAGGGCTAATTTGAAAACTCAAATCCCTTTCGAGATTGAAGGGAATTAGAGGGGAAATTAGTTTATTCTACTTTAATCATCTTCAATTCCGAAGGGAATTTGAGGTTCCCGAAGTAACCCTAATAGTGGAAAAACCGTTATTGAGTACTTTATTTGTCCTCTCGACACAAAAGAAATTCAAATTTATCCTATATAAAAAGGCAGACTCAATGCACAAGGTTTCCACGCAAGTGAGATTTAGAAAATAGATAAATCAAGACGATTTTTCCCCATAATTACTTCAAATCCGCGATATAGTGACTTAGTGAGATAGCTCTCACTAATACACCAGCTCTACCCTTCTTCAAATTTACCCTATATCAAGCCCTAAATTTGATGAGTATATTTTAAAAAATATTTACAATATCAAACTAGTATTATTCCCACATTATGAAATACATTTTTAAAACTTATATCTTGGCTATAGCAAATATTAGTACTTTTTATGCAAATTTGGTTAGACTTAGCCTGATTTAATATAAGACGAATTTAAATCTCTTATATTTTAGCACCGAGTCCGAGTAAACCAAAACCCAAATTACCGGCAATTTTCACTCGGTGCATGCCCCTCGTCAGCACGATGGAATTCTGGCCAACTTGACAGGTGGAATTTTGTCAAATGAGCGTCACACGCCGTTTTTTCAGGTAGTGGCGTAATGCCAGTGCTCTCGATCGAGCCCTACCGAACAGCAGGCAGCAGGTGTACAGGCTACAAGATAACAAGATTTCATTATTTTCACGGGACCAGTAGCTTCAGCAAGCGTGGAGTGGAATGGATTAATCATCTGGTTCGCTTGCTTGCTCGGTGATCGATTTGAATTATTTTGCTAGGCGACGGAAATCAAAGGGTGGTCTCAGTCTGTCTCAATATTAAGTAATTGTTCACCAAATTTTTGGCTTGCAATTAAATAGCTCGTTTGAAGAAGGACAATCTAGCAAGTTTTTGAGAGAGGCTTGATGTATACTCGGTGATGTGATCATCGATTGACTCTATCCAATTCAAGCATGTGTGTGCGCAAATAAAGCCAACCTTTCTGTTCTGCATGTTAGAATGACGTGAATAATCATACAATCAAAATAACTCAGTAGTTAAATTAGAATGAAAAAAATCATCCCATACTTTCTATTTTTTTTATCTCAGCAGTTAAATAACTAAATAGACACATATACATAATATATTTTTATGTTGTTCTGTGTTGTAAATGATTTTTTTTAAATAAATTTATAGGAGTGTTCAACAATGTCATCATGATCCCAAAATACTGTAAATGTTGTAAACTTGTAAAGTCAATATGTATTTATAGAACTGTGTAAAAATCATTATTTTTTGTTAAACTCCTAATAACATGTATATTAAATTAGAATAAAAGAAATCACCTTGTACTTTCTGTTTTTTTAACTCAGCGGTTCAATAACTAAATAGACACATACTTTTATACGTTGTTCTGTGGGTGTAAGTAATTTTTATAAAGTTACAGGTGTGTTATATAGACGCGCACGTGCTCAATCTGTTGAACACTCCTATAATTTATAGAATTTATTTACAGCACAAAGTAACATAAAAGCGTACGCGCCTATTTAGCTATTTACAGTTAAAAAATAGAAAGTATATGATAGCTTTTTTTATTGCAATTTGAAGTACATATTACTGGGAATAATAATTTTTTTTTTGAGAAATTCGGGGGGGGGGGGGGGGGGGGGGGGCGAGATACCCCACCTTTTCATTGCCAACATAAAGGCTCATACATGAGTTAGTTACATGTCGGTTAAGTTGTTACAGAGGGGATTGTCGAAGAGAATATCGAAACCCATGCAAGGGTTACATAACGATCATTAGAGGGGAGCCTATAAGACCACAATTCTGCATCATCACGACAGCCAGCCATAAGACGCTCATAGCTCGGAGAGAGAGAGAGAGCGAAAAACAACATCGTGGCGGTGCTTCCAGAGACGCCAGCAACACAAGAGGAGAAAAACATTAAAGTGTGCAGCAGGCAAGTGACATGGGGACCGAACGCACCAAAGATGTGACGCGTCTTCGTCTGTGAGAGATATTCCTAGTCGCGCCCAGAAGCCAACAGCAAAAGGGCAGCCCGAAATCAGATGCACTGAGCTCTCCACGGCCGACAAGCAAAGTTCACAGATATCATTCTCCACGCAGTGTTTTTTGAGAAGATTATCTTTGGTTTGAATCCTGTTTTGCACCAATAGCCAGCCAAAGAACTTAACTTTAGGGGGAGCACGGTTTTCCCAGATAAACTTGTAGTACTCGCATCCCTGGCCATTAGTCACAACAGCTTGGTAGACAGTCGATGAATTGAGTTTATGTGCCATGTCTTCCCACGGGCACAACCGGAGATCAGGAGTCGCAGACAAGGATACACCAACAAGGAGCGCCTCCAGCTGCTCCAATTCTCTAGCAGCCACGGTGGAGAGGCGAGGGACAAATGCAAGGCGAAGGGTTGTAGACAGGACATTGCAGACCGAGGTTTCCTTGCGTCGGGCGTGCGAGTAGAGCGCCGGCATGGCATCCACAAGAGGCCCCGTAGACAACCAGCAGTCGTGCCAAAAGGCTGTAGAGCGACCATCGCCCACCTCCACCGTGGTAAGTAAGCGATAGTCAGGCAGAAGGCGTCGGAGGG
This sequence comes from Zea mays, assembly GCF_902167145.1. Taxonomy (NCBI): domain Eukaryota; kingdom Viridiplantae; phylum Streptophyta; class Magnoliopsida; order Poales; family Poaceae; genus Zea; species Zea mays. Next base: position 33,445,269 of record NC_050096.1, read on the forward strand.
CAGCCCAATGAGTACCAGCTGCCGTGTTGTCTGGAGCAGACATGGGGCCTCCAAATTCCACTTCTAACCAGCGGGCCCAAGCTGAGTCACGTGAGTTGTGTGCACGATGGAGGAACTTCAGTAGCAGACAGGTATTCTGCAAGCGGAGATCACGAACACCCAGTCCGCCATCTTTTCTCGGGAGACATGCCCGTTCCCAATTCACAAGACACTTCGCACCAGAGACTGTTTCTTCCCCGGCCCATAGGAAAGCCCGACGTCTAGAGTCGATGGCCTCAATCACGCCTGGAGGGAGGGCGAGAGCCCCCATTGCATAAACAGGCAAGCTGTCCAAGACTGCATTAACAAGAGTAAGTCTGCCATGGTGATTAAGAAGACTCGCCCACCATCCAGATAAATAACGGTCAGCGCTAGCAATGATGGGAGCAAAGGCTGCAAGGTTCAATTTCTCATTAGAGAGAGGGAGACCAAGGTAGGTCTGCGGGAACGCACCTTCTGCACACCCAAGAATGTTAACGAATCGAGTGACATCAAGAGCAGGCACATGCATTGGAACCAGCGTACTTTTGTTGTAGTTTATATCCAGACCTGTTGCATGGGTGAAGCTTTGAAGAATCGACTTTAGCTGCAGCATAGCCAGCTCATCAGCTCTTGCCACAATCAGTGTATCGTCTGCATACTGGAGAATTGTGCATGAACGGTCAGCTGTAAGGGGGTGTCGAATGGTGCTATCTCTGGCCAGCAGCTGTTGTAAGACATCAGCAACTAGTATGAACATGTAGGGTGACAGCGGGTCACCTTGACGAAGGCCTTTCTTGCAAGAAATCCATCTGCCCGGAACACCATTCAAAAGGACAGCCGACTTAGCAGAGACTTGCAGTAGCTTAATCCAGTCACACCAAAGAGGAGGGAAGCCACGTGCCTGTAGAACAGTGAGTAGAGCATCCCAGCTTACACTATCAAAAGCTTTGGCAAAGTCAAGTTTCAGAACAACAGTTGGAGCTTTCCTTTTGTAACAGCATTGGACAAGCTCAGTAGCATAGACAAAATTTTCAGAAATTGAGCGTCCTTTCAAGAACCCAGTCTGGTCCAAATCAACAAGCGATGTGACTTGCTGTTGGAGGTGAGATGTCAAAATTTTACCCACAATCTTTACTGGACAACCTTGGAGTGAAATCGGACGAAAGGATCCAGGCGCAACTGCACCAACAATTTTTGGGATCAACACAATGTATGCTCTATTAATTCTTTCCATATCAGCATCTCCATGGTGGAAGGAAGCTAAGAATTGCATGACAGTGGACTTCACTATATGCCAGGAAGCTCTGTAAAAACTAGGACCGAAGCCATCCGGACCGGGGGCACTATTATGGTTCATTGCCTTGATAGCTGCCCAGGCCTCAGCTTCAGTAAACGGTTCAATCAGAGGCACGAGATTAACCTTTGGGAGGCCACGGTACAGAGTTGCCATATCAAAGTCCCACACAGTATCCATCGCTGCACCGAGGAGGGCAGTGAAATGATTGTCCAGTACCATTGCTTTACTTGCATGACTTGTGTAGCGGACACCATCCAGCTCAAGAGCCCTTATCTGATTTTGACGTAGCCTTTGTGAAGCCCGCGCATGATGGAATCTTGTATTTTCATCAGCTTCTTTAAGCACCTTGAATTTCCCACGCTGTTTCCAGTAGGCAGCACGAGCTCTGATCTGAAGTATGAGCTTCTCACGACAAAGAGAGCGGAGGACTGTCTCTCCTGTGGTCAAGAAATGCAACTCCTCATGCAGATCAAGTAGTTTAATAATAAACTTGCAATTGTTAATAAGGAATGGTGTGTGTTTGTTTTTTGACCATGCCTTAGCGACACGACGTGTGCCCTTTAGCCTTGCAACGAACGCACCTGTGGCACCACCTGCAAGATTAGTGACCGCAGACCAGACCGGTTCTATAGCAGGGAGGAAGGAGGGATCATGAAGCCAAGCATTCTCAAACCGAAAGCAATGTTTTTTTGGAATAGAAGTGTCTATGGTGATTTTAAGAGGAGTGTGGTCAGAGGTAGCGTGAGGGAGAGAAGTGAGGGAAGTGTTGGGGACAGCTGATTCAAAATCACCATTTATGAAAGTGCGATCAAGACGCGCAAGAACAGGAAGGGTGCGCTTGTTCGACCAAGTGAAGAGGCGATCAAGGAGGGGAAGCTCAATGAGCGACATGTCATGAATTGCACTGTTGAAGGCACTCGCCAAGCAGACATTGAAGTTGTCATTATTTTTGTCACTTGGCTCACGAACAAGATTAAAATCGCCAGTGACCAACCAGGGGCCTGAGATCAAGTTGGCAAGGGAACGAAGTTCACCAAGGAATTCGGCGGTGTAGCGGTGATCAGCGGGAGCATACACGTTAGTGAGCGTGAAAGTAAGATCAGAAGCGTTATAGGAGAGGACTGTTGAGAGAGAGTGTGTGGTGCTGGAAGTGGATACGAGGGTAAAGTGAGCAGCATTCCAGGCAGTTGCAATCCCCCCACGAGAGCCATCAGCTGGCAGGAAACTGTGCCCAGAAAGGGAGGCAGGAAGAAATGATTTAAACTTTTGAGCAGAGATTTCACTGAGTTTCGTTTCCTGAATGCAAGCGATATGGGGACAACAAGAGGAAAAAACATCACGCACGTCGACACACTTATTGTCCTCACCGAGGCCACGAGTATTCCAGGAGATGACAGTTATAAGACGATTTGAACTCATGATTAACACCAGCAGAACATCCAGATAACAAGAGGAATGTGAAGAGCAACTGGAGGTAAAAGAGCGACATACATTAAGTCTGAGGAGAAACAAACATAATAGGAAATACAGGGGGATAACTTGCTAGGAGGATGTGAGCCTAGCCTCACCATAGCACAGAAGTTGAATTCTAACATGTGGAACTTTCCAGCGCCTGCTCCAGTTCAGCAGTAGCCAGAGCCGGCAACGCTATGGTGCCAGCGAGCGCCCTCAGGTCAGCAGCATTCAGAGTGCATTTGCGCAGCAGACCATGGCGCTTGACCTTTGCCTTGAGATTATTGGAGCAGTTTGCCAGCTCGTTCTTCAGAGCTTTCAGATTGGTCGCCTTAGAGGACATGTCCACGTAGTTCGCGGGTTCCTTATCCCGCAGACGGACACTGTGGCGTGAAGCTGGAGCTATTTTCTTGTTTTTGGCTGCGAGGTCAGCAGTACGTTTGGTGCGTGCGCGAGATTTTCTTGCTGAAGATTCATGGTCTGGGTCAGGTTGCAGGGAGGAGGGGGGGGAGGGGGGAGGGGGAGAGCACTTCAACGTCAGCGATCGCAGGCGCAACAGTCGAGCATGATGTGAGGGGAAAGGGAGGGAATGGAGCTGAGAAGGCGGGTGCAGGATGCAGGGGGAGGATATTTTTGTGGATTATGATGGGGAAGGATGGTAGGCAGGGGAGCAGAAGGCGGTGGGGCTGGTTAAGGACCAGAGCCAGTAGTGTGCGGGCGAGGCACGTCACAAGCGACTGATCGGGCTGTAGGGTGGCGAGGGGGACGACTGTGAGCTGGCGGGCAAGGTTGCGAGATAGGTGGTGGCGGAGGGGCTGCAGGGGCGTTGTGCGGTGGGGCGTGGGGGCAGGTGGCGGCAGCACAGGATGGGGAGGCCATCCGAAGTAGGGGCGGAGCGTGCCATGCTGGCCGTAATCCACCGGCAGCGGCCACGAATCAACCAGCTTCACCTGACAAACGAAGGAATCCCCAGATGAAGAATCATGAATGCAAAGGTCTGCTGGAATGCTTGTCACTTCCTCCACGCGGACCACAACCCGAACAGACGAGTAGTCGAGGCCCGAGGTGCAACGCCAGTCGACTTCCACGACTGAGCAAAATACTTGGAACGCCTGGCGGATGAACTCCTCGTGCCAGAAGGTCAGAGGGAACCCATGAACAGACAAGACCGCAAGCACATCAACCGGCTGTTTGACACTCCTCCCGTCGTGGCGCTCGAAGAAGATCGCCACATCCTCATGCAATAGGGGGGAGCGACTCACAGCAGCAGTACAATCACCTGCCGACTGAAAGCGCACCAGCAACGATCCGAACGACGAGGGGAGAACCTCGAAGGTGATGAGCGGGAAAGCAGCACGGATCGCCTCCCGAATAAATGGTGCCGGGGCAGACACTGCCAATTGCGGAGTTATACGAACAAATGCGAATGCAGCGGCCACGTCGTGCCGGCCGAGAGAGAGAAAAACTTCGAGGGATCCCTGGCGGACCGAGCTAGTCAGGGAGGCACACTCGACAGTTTCCGACAAGGAACTGATGGGGGTAACACCAACAGGAGGAGGATGGGCGGAGGTGGTGGAAGGGGCGTGGCGCGGTGGTAAAGCAGGGAATGCAGGGAGAAGAGGCGAAGTAGGGGAGCGGGAGGGAGCCGGTGGTGGGGCATGGTGTTGGGAGGTTAGAGGAGCTGTAGCAGCCATACGAGGCGGCGACAGAGAGACCTGCGGCGTAGGAGGGAGAAGCGTAGGGCAGCGGTGGGGCAAGGGGGTTAGTTTATGGTTAACTGGCATGGGGCACTCACGACAACGGTGACCCTGGCGTCGACAAGAGCGACAGCGGATGGGATCCCGGCAAGCAGCAATTTGGTGATCAGTGGCGAAGCAGCGGAAGCAGGCGAACTGTTTTATTTTTGTGGGGGAGCGACGAGAGGGAGAGGTGGATGAGCGGGCTTCAACAGCGCCGAGCAATAGCACGTCCCGGACGAGAGGGAATAATAAATTTGGATTTTATATTTCTAAGTGCACTCTGAATTTATAAGTTTATAACATTTAGGGGCTGTGGTATAACTGAATAAGTTCAAAAATCTAAACAAGTGTTTTTTAAGTTTAGAAACCGGAATGATATAATCAGCAACCGAAATAACATAGATAAATAAGTTTGAGATCTAAAACGATGGTATTTAGAGGACGCGATGACACGGCTGAATCACGGCCCAGGCACGGCCCGTGATAAGTTCATTGCGATTCTCCGCCACAGAGCAAAGGCCCACGAAACTCAGATAATGTCGAAGCGGGTTGAGGTTAGAGCGCACGAGAATGTTCAAGAGAAGCCGACAAGCGTGGAGAACCCCGCCCCGCCGTCGCGAAGCTCTCTCCCCTCGCACTCCCGGGACCAGGCTACGGCATCTGTCCGGAAGCTTCAACGTCTTTCCCCATCCTTCCACGGCACTCGTGACATGACCTATAAAAGGAGCCGTCGATCCACGGTCTCCAACCAGGAAAGCAAAGCGCTTCGCAAGCACAGGCAGTGATCGGTAACCAAATCCGGACAGTCTTGAGCTCTCTCAGTCTCAGCATTTCAGTTCCCAGATTCACATAGCCCCAGCCCCCAAGTAGCGAAATGGCAGCTGCTCCGTTCGCGATTGCCGGCCGGCTCTCCCCCGTTGCGCGCCTCCCGGTCCGCGCCTGGAGGCCCGCGCACGGGTTTGCGTCGTCCGGGAGAGCCCGCTCGCTCGCCGTGGCGTCCGCGGCGCAGGAGAACAGGGACAACAGTGTCGACGTACAGGTTAGCCAGAACGGCGGCAACAGGCAGCAGGGCAACGCCGTGCAGCGCCGCCCGCGCCGCGCGACAGCGCTCGACATCTCCCCATCCCCGTTCGGTAAGTCCTCGGTTTTTTATTTTTTATTTACGACCGGTTCTCCTTCCAAAACAGAGGATTGCAGAGAAGAGGAGGCTAACATCACGTGGTTAAGCGTGCAGGGTTAGTTGATCCGATGTCGCCGATGCGGACGATGCGGCAGATGCTGGACACGATGGACAGGCTGTTCGACGACGCCGTGGGGTTCCCCATGGGGACACGGAGGTCCCCGGCGACCACCGGCGACGTACGCCTGCCGTGGGACATCGTGGAGGACGAGAAGGAGGTGAAGATGCGGATCGACATGCCGGGCCTCGCGCGCGACGAGGTGAAGGTGATGGTGGAGGACGACACGCTGGTCATCCGAGGGGAGCACAAGAAGGAGGAGGGCGCGGAGGGCGGCAGCGGTGGCGACGGCGACGGGTGGTGGAAGCAGCGCAGCGTGAGCTCCTACGACATGCGGCTGGCGCTGCCGGATGAGTGCGACAAGAGCAAGGTGCGGGCCGAGCTCAAGAACGGCGTGCTCCTCGTCACCGTGCCCAAGACCGAGGTGGAGCGCAAGGTCATCGACGTGCAGGTCCAGTAGACAAACTGAGCTGTCACGACGGGTCTTTGTGTAGCACTAGCGTGGGTTGGGCTCTTCGCGCCGACCGTATCAGTACTCGTGACCCAACGTGTGGAATAATGTGAATAAATAAACGCTTCAATTCTGCTATTCCAAGAATCTAGCTCAATATAGCTATGGGAAAAATTATTACGCTCGTAGAAACATAAGAGTCTAGCCAATTTAGATATAGAAAGTGACTATTTCAACGATTTGTTTGATTTTGTGTTTACGTTGATTTTAGATAGTTTTAACTAAAACGATTCTCCTAACCTTGAAAAGTTAGTATCATGATTTTGCATCCTTATTCACGTAAGAAATATAAACTAAACAATTATGTTGAGGCCTCAACTAATAATAAAGGCAAATAATACGGGCTTGTTTGTTTTGTCTTAATCTATATAGATTTGGTGGGTGGATTTAATTTTTAAACAAGTTAAAATCTTTTATAATTTTTTTAATCTTATCCAATTTAAATGAGAGGAACTGAATAAGGTCTAATCATTTTTCAGAGCCCAGGAAATACACAAGGTCATATACAAATATAACATGCAGTGCTTGGAAAGCAAGCAGACTAGACAATTCACCTAAGGCTATCTCCAGTTTCCCTGTCTCACCTTATATTTCATTCTTTATTTCAAAATTTATTTTATTAATAATGTTCTATATTTTTGTGTCCTCTATTTTACACTACTACACGTGGAGACAGTATAAGGGATAGGTATGTTTCGCTGCAACTAGAAGTTGCAGCACATCAAATTTTCCACTAGAAAGCAACGCTCGACTTTGTATTACAGGCTCCTCCCTTGTTGCATGTCATTTTATTACGCTAGTGACTGCTGCTATTAGTCATTCTATCTTTTTGCTCCATAACCGAAGATCTTGCAGTGGAATTCCTCCATCTGTAGTTTATATTGGTTTTCTCAGTTAAATCACCAGGATTCATTAATATCTTAGCCAACCAGTCAGCTACTCAGCTTCAAAGTAAAGAAGTTCAGTAGCTCAGATAAAAATATGAATGGGGGCCCCTTAATAATGCAGACTTGCAGTACTTTTAGCATCCTGATATGAGTATGCAAGCAGAGAGAAAGAAAGGTTTAGCTATGTTTGTGTTGCTGCTGTAAATATCTACAATTGCAAGGCTGGAACACAGGCAGCTACAAGCAATAGAGAGAGCACCTGGACTGCTGCATTAATGCTAATCCCATCGTGCTTACTGCTGAGGCACAGCTAGCTCAGTCTTTCCTCTAGTTCCTCACTGGTTCTCTAAGACCGTGTCCAGCGGTTCACTCATGTAGTCATATAAAACACTGTTTTGCACTGTTTATATTTTGCATTGTAGACTGCGAACAGTACAGAGTAGAGTTTGAATATAGATGTTGACACCTTTTTGGAGGCGCCAATTACTCAAGAGAACCAGCGGCGGTGCTCTCTGGTCAGGCGCGGACGGTCCGCGGCCCAAGGCCGGACGGTCCGCGACCTGGCGCGAGGCGGCGGTGCTCTCTGGTCAGGCGCGGACGGTCCGCGGCGCAGGGCCGGACGGTCCGCGACCTGGTGCAGGAGCTCGGTTTCCCTGCCTGACGGCCGGACGGTCCGCGCCCTAGGGCCGGACGGTCCGCGCGTGCGCAGGGGCGGCGGAAGATCGCCGGCGGCGCCTGGATCTCGCTCCCGGGAGGGACCCCGTCGGGGAGGAGAGATCCTAGGTGGTGTCTAGGCTCGGGTAGACCGACCTAAACTCCTCTAATCGACGTAGAGTCGAGTAGAGGCGGAGAATTTGGGGATTGGAAGGCTAAACTAGGGCTAAACTAGAACTACTCCTAGGATAAAATGCGAATAAAAGTTGTATTGATTCGATTGTTGATGATTACAAATCGGCCGTATACCTCTCTATTTATAGAGGAGGGGGGCTGGACCCTTTACAAACTAATTTCCGAGCTTATCCCATGATTTTAGCTAACAACCGTAGCACAAAACTCGGAACCCTAATCTGTTCTGCACACGCGCGGACCGTCCGGCCCACAGGCGCGGACCGTCCGGACCGCGGACCGTCCGGCCTCAGGGCCGGACCGTCCGCGCTCAATTTGGTGCTCAACATATGCCCCCCTGCCTTTTGGTGGAGCTGAGCGAACCAAAAGCAACTAACTCGATGTTATCACATCGGTTTTCTTAGGCATCTTGCCACTTACTAGGATGGTACGCAGTGGCCTTGGTCTCGATGGTTGACTCAATGGATGTGATCCCTTTAGATTTGATCGAACTGTCAGTCCCAACATCGCCGAGCGTCATACTGGTCCTGACCAATTCGTCACCTTGCCTTCCTAATTCTCTAAGTGTTCTGGCATAGCTCCGTAGTCGACCAGGTCTTCTCCATGCAGGTCGTCTTCCTCCATGGGCGTCGGTACGTCGTCGGAGGTGTCTTGGTGTAGTGCGGATGGTTCGGCCTCAGGGGTCGGATGGTCCGCGTCCTGTGCAGATGATCCGGCCTTTATAGCCGGACAGTCTACCATACCTGCAGAGAGATGCACAATTGTTGTTTTATTTACTATCTTTGCGGCCGTTTGACTTTTCTCAACGGCCTTTGGTCTCCATCTCTTTTGCGGTGGCGGATACTGCGGATGCGTGTCATTGAATATTCTCTCTGCCTCTTTTTCCTGATTCTCCTTTGCTCTGAGGCGCTGTAATTTTCGCTTTTGCGATCGTGTCAATCCTGATGGACACCATCGGGGCATGGAGTATTTTGGATCGGCTATTTTATTGACAGTCGTACTTTCTTTTTTTTGTGTTGGCCGATTCACCAAAAATCATCGGCCTTTCGTTATTTTGTTGTACGACGACATCTGTCGCTCCTATTTTAATGACCTCTCCCTTTTTCGTACTGTTGGAGGTTATAGCTGTATGTCCCCCTGCCGGATTAGTCAGCCTTTGGGGCTGAGTTGTTCGGCAATCTTGCTGGGCCTGTGCTCGTGGACCAGATTGAGGGGCTCTCAATCGGTCTTGTACTGGAGGTGTCAACCTATTGAATACAGATGTTTGGGGTGCCCCCCAAGCGGGGTACTGTGGCATCCCAAATGGATATGGTGGCATGCCCCACATTTGATTTGGGACATATGGTGGAGGTATGTATGTGTATGGATATGGCATAGGTGGATATGGTGGTGGAGGTGTCCATGCAGGTACGTTAGGTCTTAATTGAACATTATGACCTTCCGTCCTTTCCGATTGATGTGGTGGTCCAATCGGCCTAACCTGCCGTCGCACCTGGGTGGGTAAGCGAGGTCCCTTTGTTGGCCGGTTGCTGGAGCCAGCCTTCTTTTTCACATATTTAGACAATAATTGATCAAAGGTCGGGCTAGATTTTACCAACCGACCAGTTGCCTTGAATGTGTTAGTTTTCCACGTACCTATTTCTGGTCGTCGTGGTTTGAAGGTACGTGGTTGCCGCGGCTCTTCGACGTTGCCGGACCGTCCGTCGGAACGCTTCGGACCGTCCGGTGATGTTACGGACCGTCCGCGCCTAGACACCGGACCGTCCGCGATGCGTAGTATGGGTTCTCGCGCATATCCCCTTGTCTGTGCTTGCCCCCCAGCGCTGGAGTTTGTGATGGTTACCTTCAGTGTCTCCCCTCCATCAGGAGTCTTCTCGGCCATCACTTTCCTGCAAGAAATTTTGTTGTTTCCATCGGCCTCCCGTGCGTTGCCGATGATGACTTCTTTGTCTTTGCCCTTATCGGCTGTGTTGGGCCGAATTAGGACCTTTTTGCCATTAAAGTCGATCACATTCATTGGGAAGGGCTCCGTGTCCTCCTGAAATTTCAATCGTCCCTCATTAATGGCCGATTGAATTTGTCGTCGGAACACATTACAATCATTAGTGGCATGTGAAAATGAGTTGTGCCACTTGCAGTATGCGCGACGCTTTAGTTCGTCGGCAGGTGGAACGATATAATCAATTTTAATGTTACCATTTTTTAGTAATTCATCGAATATCTTATCACATTTGTCGACATTAAATGTAAACTTAACCTCCTCTTGTCGTTCCTTTTGAACTGACTGCAAGGAGTAGCAAGCCGAAGATTTGGCCTGCTCGGGCCAAACTATTTCGGCAGTGTAAACTTTCTTTGGTTCATCGTCCGAACTACTTTGATTGTGTTCTACTATAGGGACATTATGATGAACCGGTCTGACTAGTTCTTTGCTTCGGCTTTCACAAGCCGAAGCTCTCTGATGTAATTGTGCTAGAGTAAAGAACTGGATGCCTTCTAATCTCTCTTTTAAATAATAGCGCAATCCATCAAAGGCTATTCCCGCCAGTTGTTTATCTGTTAGATGAATTTGAAAGCATCGGTTTCTCGTATCCTGGAATCTCCGGATATAATCACTAACCGATTCATCCTTTTCTTGTCGTAGGGTCACTAAGTCTACTAAATCTAGCTCATAATCACCAGAGAAGAAGTGTTCATGAAATTTTTGCTCTAAGTCTCCCCATGACAAAATGAAATTAGGAGGGAGCGTGGCATACCATGTGAATGCAGTCCCTGTTAAGGATAATGAAAATAAACGCACACGGAAAGCTTCGGTGTCGGCCAATTCTCCTAATTGTGCTAGGAACTGGCCTATGTGCTCACGCGTGCTCTTTCCTTGGTCACCCGAAAACTTTGCAAACTCGGGTATCCTAGTTCCCTGTGGGTATGGGTGGTGATCAAATCGGCTGTCATAAGGCTTCCGATATGATTGCCCCCCAGGGATCATGCTTACTCCGAGCTTATCTCGGAACGCCCCGGCTATTTCTTCCCTCACTATACCAATGGCAGCCGGTGCAAGACCACCGGCTCTCTGGTCAAACATAGGTGGGGTTGGTTGCATGTTAGTATGTTGTCGTTCCCCCCATTGGTTTGAGCTACGTGGTGCATTTCCATTTGCGCTATATGGCTCATATGTTTGATCGTTTCTTTCCGGCCTTCTAGGTGGGGCCGGGAAGCTTTCCTGGGCTCTGGATCCTGAATTAATGGGCTGGTGCATTGCATAATGTGATGGGAAGTGTTGTTGGGACGGGCGAGGATTCAGGTAATAATCTCCCTCAAAAGACTCATGTGCGGACTGTCCGGATACGTACCCGGACCGTCCGTGATTATATGCGGACCGTCCGTCGTTGTATGCGGACCGTCCGACTGGATAGTTTAAATTCGGTGCCCTATGTGGTGGCTCGGGTGCGTGTCTAGGTAACTCATTAAAAATGGGCCCGACTGTGGCTGACCCGGACGGTCCGCGCTCGCGAGCGGACGGTCCGGACATGTGTAGATCGGCTGGTTTACTGCCGATTTGCGTTTGCTCAGGGTACGTGTCCATCGGCATCCCATAAGGGGGTTGTGACTGGTCGTGACAACCTTTAACCGATGTATTACGTGTATTATCTCCTAATTCAACCTCGTGTGAAGGAAAATTTGCTATACTAGATTTATCAAATTCACGTACTAGTCTCCTACAATCGTTTTGCATAACCCCTATGATATTTTGCATCTGTTCTCGCTGTTCATCTATGTAAGCTTTAAGAGATTGGAGTTCGTTGGTGCTACTTACATTTGGGGTAATCGTAGTAGGTCGGAGCGAAGCCAGATCTGTCGCCCGTTGCCGAACGACTTTGTTGTTCCTGTCCACTTTGAAGTCAGCCAGGAACTTCGCCTTTGCTTCTTGGATCAGCTGCTCCTGGCGCTCCTCGAACAGAAGCTGTTCTTCAGCCGGCAAGGCTTCCCATGTCGGTGTGATGATATTGCTGGTGGAAACCTCAGAGCTATCTTTTGAACCGGCCATTGAGGGCCGATTTGATAGGTCTATATGTGTTGTCCCCAGCGGAGTCGCCAAAAAGTATGTTGACACCTTTTTGGAGGCGCCAATTACTCAAGAGAACCAGCGGCGGTGCTCTCTGGTCAGGCGCGGACGGTCCGCGGCCCAAGGCCGGACGGTCCGCGACCTGGCGTGAGGCGGCGGTGCTCTCTGGTCAGGCGCGGACGGTCCGCGGCGCAGGGCCGGACGGTCCGCGACCTGGTGCAGGAGCTCGGTTTCCCTGCCTGACGGCCGGACGGTCCGCGCCCTAGGGCCGGACGGTCCGCACGTGCGCAGGGGCGGCGGAAGATCGCCGGCGGCGCCTGGATCTCGCTCCCGGGAGGGACCCCGTCGGGGAGGAGAGATCCTAGGTGGTGTCTAGGCTCGGGTAGACCGACCTAAACTCCTCTAATCGACGTAGAGTCGAGTAGAGGCGGAGAATTTGGGGATTGGAAGGCTAAACTAGGGCTAAACTAGAACTACTCCTAGGATAAAATGCGAATAAAAGTTGTATTGATTCGATTGTTGATGATTACAAATCGGCCGTATACCTCTCTATTTATAGAGGAGGGGGGCTGGACCCTTTACAAACTAATTTCCGAGCTTATCCCATGATTTTAGCTAACAACCGTAGCACAAAACTCGGAACCCTAATCTGTTCTGCACACGCGCGGACCGTCCGGCCCACAGGCGCGGACCGTCCGGACCGCGGACCGTCCGGCCTCAGGGCCAGACCGTCCGCGCTCAATTTGGTGCTCAACAATAGACATTAAAATGGATAAGTTACTGAAGATAACCTAATATAAAGAAAGACACCGAACAATTATTTGTATTGTTTAGAAAAGTCAAGGGCCAGTGTGAGATAGTTTTTTTCCTTGATAGGGAGCTTTTATGTGAATCTTGATTTGTAGATAATTTAGCTGTTACATGAACCTGAATATTGCAAGGCTTGCATGTGGAGGAAGACTAAGGGTCCGTTTAGAGTTCAGAAAGCGGTGAACTCCTTCTGTCAGATTCTACATTTATATTAATTTTGACAATTTTAAAAGTGATTCACATAAAGTGGGTTAAGAATGGAAACATTTGCCTACTAGAATCCAATCAAAAGCCGAAACAAACACATTCTATACATATTACTCTTATCTTTAATATATCTCTACTATATTTAAAGCACCAGTTTCAACGGTCATCCTGCGTCATATTTTTACAAATAACCCCTTACATCTATCTCAAATTGGCCCGCTGCATCCCTCTATGCACACAACCTCTACGTCCGGCTTGTCAGCCAGTCGGGTGGTTAAATTAACGTAAAATGTTTAAAAAGCGTAAAATATTAATTTTGGCAATTTTAATAGTGATTCTCATAAAGCGGGTTAAGAATGGAAACATTTGCCTACTAGAATCCAATCAAAAGCCGAAACAAACAGACTCTATACATATTACCCTTATTTTTAATATATCTCTACTATATTTAAAGCACCAGTTTCAACGGTCGTCCCGCGTCATATTTTTACAAATAACCCTTACATCTATCTCAAACTGACCCGCTGCATCCCTCCATGCACACAACCTTCACGTCCGGCCCGTTAGCCAGTCGGGTGGTTAAATTAGCGTAAAATATTAAAAAACGAAAAATATTAAAAAAAGTGGTGCGGGAGGTGGGGTTCAAACCCAAACCCTGATGTAAGAAGGGCAAGAGACAATGAGTGATGTCATCTAACCAGTAAAACATCATGGTTAATTGTTTTTAATATTGAATATAAATTGTATATATGTATATACGAGTTTTTGTAAAAAAATCGTGCCGGGCCGGATCAGCACTACGGGCCGAGGCTATGGCCCTAGCACAACACGACGATCATGTCGGGCTGGCCTAGACACTATTAAATGGGTCGTGCCCCGGACCAGCCCGCTAGACACGACCTATTTGGCCATCTATACCTCCGCACGATAATGATGGTCCTCGCCTCAGTTGTCGTCACCTCATTCGTCATCCTGCTTCTTTTCTCTCTCCCCTCATGCCTCCACCTCCACGCTAGTGGCGAAGGAGCCATTATGGCTTAGTATGGCATGAGACATACCTAAAATTTCAAAACCTTTATATCTTCTATTATGACCATAAACAGAAATGCCGAGCAATAGATAGGCTATTATGTTCTAAGCAGTAGGCAGTGAAATCGAATCTTGTTGTTTGTGTTTTTCTTTTTTCCCAGCCATATCTAATTTTTGTTTTGTCCTCCGCTAATGCTCCACGCCACCCATTATCGGCAGAGGGCGTGGGAGGCGGCGCCTCCTCCCCGTATTTGTCCGACACCAGCCCCGACACCAACCCGCGGAGTGGCTATTGCACGTCCACGAGGGTGTTTCACAGCATGTACGCACCATCGTCTTCACCGTAGTCGGACGTCCTGTTCGTCTTCCCGGCTTTCGCCCTGTTCTTCCTCCCCAACCTGTTGTCCCTGCCCGCGGTCGCAGCCGCGAGCTGACCGACGCTCGTCGATGCGGGTACGGGTGAGTTGGTCTTGCTCCTGGCTTTTCTTCGTGCGTGACGCCGAGGAGGACACGATGGTGCCTGCCACACTTAGGTTATCTTGGCGATGACGAGTCCAGATCTGAAATATTGGACAACCAAGGCCAGTAGCGCGGCAACAATCGGCATATGCTACGGAGTTGGTGGTGTTGTGTCGCCTCGACGGGTCCAGGGCTGGAAGGCACCCGCATTCTCTCACCCTTTTCGGACTGACGTCTGGTGCGGGCGCCTCTCGGTTTGGAGCTGCTCTGTTTCTCCGCTTGCGTGCTCTCTTCTTGTATGTATCTAGATGTATACTACCTATGTCGCCTCCAGATGTCCATACCTTCGTCGTGTCTTTCTCCGGTAACGAACAGGTATGACTGTCTTTTCCCTTCCCTTCCCTTCCTGCTCTACGAAACCTTGGAAGTGGGGAGGCGAGTGACAGGAGTCCCTTATTTGCTGCCTATGGTACCCATTCGATGGTTCGACATCGCCTATCTACATGGCATTTCCTTTACCACGATGTCGACTCGGTTAGTCAAATAAAAAAATATTATGCGGAGAGCTAAGAAAATCAATAAAAAAAATCTTGAGATCTTTTTGATGGGTAATTTATATGAGTATTGTTGTGAACCGTCGCAACGAACGGTCAACCGACTAGTAATCTTTAATAAACCACTTGATTTTCATTTGTCGGTTTGAATTCAGTCCTCTGCACCGCGTCGTTGCGGAAAGAATAACGCCAGAAGGATACTTGCATGCCAATACATGATATGTAAATTCAGTCAAATATACAAGTTACAAAGCACCATTCTCTAGTTTCCACAAATAATATGTAGATCGTCTCTCTAAGAAGCTAGTAAGATTCTTACGTACAAATGTTATTTCTTCTTTCATATAACCACTGTTTCCATAAATAATATTTTACTATTATGTAAAAACAGGTCTATTTTACTATTAGCTATAGAAAATTGTTATGAACAATTCTGATATTCATCATATAAGCTTTATATTTAAGTCTATGTCCTCTTGCCTTTTACTTTAATTTATATAAAAAATTATATGTTAAGTCTACAATGACGTTCAACTGGCTACGAGATGTATGCCAGGTGTGTTCTTCGGATGAGCTTACTATGCACTTTATATTAATATTTTCTTTGATATTCATAACTTTTTTTGGCTGACTTATAAATTTAAATAGTCTAACTTTTCAATGATTGAAAACCTGTTCGGTCCCTGACACCCAGAGGTGGTAATAGGTCGTGATCTAAATATAGAGCCCTTAAATAATTTTAATTTAAAAATAAATAGAAATAGAGTCTCATCTTAATCCGATCTAATACTTAAATTTTATACTGTAAATTTTAGAGCTCATTACTAACCATACCAATACCACACACAATATATTATTAAAAACGATAATTTGAAACTTTTATATTATTTGAATCTCGAAATTATTTTAATGAAAATTCAAAACTATATTAATATTTAAAAAAATTATGGGGTTTTAGCATCTTGCAGGCTAGCGAGCCCAACAAGACAACTCGATTTTATAGTGGTTATGTTGTCCTATTCTGTACTTGTCGTATTTTAAACATTTTGTTTCTTAAACAAGTGGCTCGCTCAGCCTAACATGGAAACATCTTTAGAAAGGATGGACAGGAGAGATTTGGGAGATTTGGTTCGCAGCTCCTATTCCAGGACTGGTTCTTGATCCCTTGGTGGTAGTCCTTTTGTTTTCACTTAGGTCTTGTTCGTTTGTTCAGAAATAGACCAGGAAATATTTCAGCTGATCAAAACTTATATAAATTAGAGAAACAAACCGGCTAGAAATTGTTCCGTGACTTCATTCCGAAAGAAACGAACGGCCCCTTATGGATCTCTTTCTGCCCTCTTGTTTTTAGCCGCTGTAAGGTGGCTCTTTTATTCTCCATACTGGTCCTTCAGGACTAAAACTCTTTTTTTCTTAATATAATAATGAGTAATTCTTCTACTCTTCAAAAAAAAAATTCTAAACTAAGCGAAGCTATTAAAGTATATGTTCCTAAAAAAACAGAAGTATATTTATGACGGTAAGGAGCATTTGAACATCAAAATTGAATTGTTCACCTTTGTATTCCCTATATAACACATATCATCCACCCTTGCTGCTGCTCCGATGATGCGATAGCGTGCATAGAGCTTCTTGGAGCAATCATACAAAGCCACGTTTGACGTCAAAATTTCACTATGTTTTCTTTGCTTTATTATCTTAGAAACTTGGGGGTACCGGGCCCGTAGTCTTGTTGTGTTGAGGCTGATTCTTGGTGGAAAGGACGCCTGCTACACTCGAATACCTGAAACTGAAAATATGCAGTAAACTAAGACAACAAATTTGATATTGAGATTAAAATATGTATCTGTTATATTTGAAGGTTCACGAATTACTTGAAGCAGGCATTGGGGGAATTAAGTGCCTAGGAGGCATTGGGGGTCTTATTCGAATAGGTTTGCCTTCTTTTGCCTCAACAATCACCACATCAGAGGTGAGAAAGGACTTAGCAACTACAGCAGCATGCTCAATGCAACACCTCACAACCTGGTAATATTTGTGGGTGTAAGCAAATACTCCACCAGTATCCACTCAGCATGGTGACATAGAATTATTTTTAAACACCTATGACTATTTTGCTACCTTTGTTGCGTCCAGTATTCCAGCAGCCATCAAGTCCTCATAGCAGTTCTTGGCAGCATTGTAACCATAATTTGCATCATCATTCAGTAACACCTTTGAATAGCATAAGTCAAATACATGTTAGCTAGAGAAATGAGCTAAGACAAATATGTGTGTGCAGTGCATTTTTGTGGTGGTCTTTGTGTACTTTGTAATGTCAAAATATGTGTAACTTGTACTATAACAGATAGGAGTATCAGTGCAAATAATAAACCTTTTTAATGACAAAGTCGCCATTCACCCCTGCATTTTTTGCTATTAGTGAGGTAGGGTAACTCAAGGCTTGTTTGAAGATGTCAGCACCAACCTAAACATGAAGAGCTCAAAATTAGAGTTCATGATAGAATCATAGCATTTTGTCAATTTTCGTAGGTCTGCATTGGAAGGAAGTGCATTTTACTGCAACCAGCATGAAACAATAGACCTTGACACTTGACTGTGATTACTAAAACATCGAAGTTATAAAAGGTTAAGGGTCTGCTGATAGCTCCTCAAATTATCAATATTTTTTAAACATAACACCCTTTAAGATAAATACAGGAAATTATTAAAGTACCTCCTGCTCTATATTATCCAACGATGATTCCTTGATTGCGTCAATCTTCTCTGACAGTCTTAGTAGGCTACATCCACCACCAACTACAACACCTTCCTCAATAGCTGCCTGAATTATCCCAAAAAGTTGGTTCAAACTTTGAAACTTGTAGTTGCAGACAACACATGAAATGAAGTATATAGGATTGATCAAGGTACCCTTGTTGTGTTAAGTGCATCTTCAATCCTCAGCTTCTTATCTTTCATCTCAATGATTGTTTGAGCACCAACCTGACATTGAGGCCAAAAATACAATTTTCGGCACTCTAATTGATTTTTTTGTACCCCTTAAATGTTTTACTTCGTCAATTAAAACAATGTATGGTACCTGGATCACTGCAATTGCACCACATAACCTTGCTATCCTCTCACCCAATATCTTCTTGTTGTAACTTTCCTTAGAATTCTGGGAGTTCAAAAGTAAAATACTTTGCAGGATCCAGTAGTAATGCACACATGGTAGATATAACATACAAATTCAAGGTATGACTGGAATAATTCTACCTCAATTTGGCCTTTTATCATAGCAACCCTTTCCTCAACTGCTCGACGATTGCTTCCGTCAGTAACAATTAGTGTTGAATCTTTCGTGATTACCACCTTAGAAGCGGAACCAAGAACCTCTTTTCCTGCCTTTTCCAGTATATGCCCCATGTCATCCCTCACTAGTGTACCTGAAAACCAACGAGAATACGTTGGAGACTGTAATTGCATTGGTTAGGTTGGTGTCGAGTTCTGTACCTCCTGTCATGATTGCAATGTCATCCAAGCATTGAGTCTTTTGTTCCCCAAAAGAGAAGGCCTTAACGGCTGCAACCTTAATTGTCCCTTTCAGCTTGTTTTTTATCAAATCAGCCATTGCCTGTTCTTCCACATCCTCGGCGATTATTAACAACGGATAGTTTTCTTTGACAGCACTGTCCAGTATCCTTATAATCTCACTAGCATCCGTAATTTTCTTGTCAACCAATAGTATCTGCAAACACAAGATGTAGTTCTTCTATTATTTTTTTTCTGCAAAACATTGTATAAGAGGAACAGAGCCCTCACCTGACAGTCAGTGAACTCCACCGTCATGTTACCACGATCGGTAACAAAGTAAGGAGAGAGGTAACCGCGTTCAAATTGCATTCCTTCCAGAACCTCCAGACTGTTCTCGGTGCCTCTTCCATTTTCAATTCTCACCATTCCTTGTCTACCTACTCTTTGAAAAGCATCATAAATCATATTTCCAACAGCATAATCATTTCCCGCACTAACTGCAGCCACATGTGCAATTTCATGGTCTTCAATCTAGAAAACAACAGGTTACACACCACTAAGATATCTCCACAGTGGATTTACAGAGCACAAAAAAAAACTTTTACAAACTCGAAAATCATACCACCCGCGACATCAGTCTGAGCTCAGACACCAAAGCAGCAGCAGTCTTCTCAATGCCACGTGCGACCTGAACTGGGTTGATTCCAGCTGCAAGAACCTACTTTATGAAACAATTATAAGAAGCAATGCAGGATCCTGACTCAGAATCTATAAATCAACAACTTCATCATAGCAACTTTTTTCGCTGTTACCAGTGTATAGAAAACTAATTAGAGAAGAGATAGGCACACCTTCATCCCTTCAGCAATGAGGCCTTGGGCAAGGATTATGGATGTGGTACAACCATCTCCTGCAATATCATTGGTCCTTGCTCCAGCCTGTCGGACCAGCTTCACTCCAAGATTTTCTAATGGATCTTCCAATTCGATCTTGAATGACACAGTGTGATTGATACATGGGCATTGGAAGTATTAAAACATGATCAGAAAAAGGACATGATCGGAACGAGAAGCATCTCATATTAGTACATTAGTGCCCGAAGTCCACAACAATAACAAATTTGCAGTTTCCACTTGTGTTCAGAACAGAGTGAAAAAAAGACCTAACATTGCAAATAAGATAACAAGATCGATCAAGAATTGAACAGTAATCAGTGGAGTGATCAACATGTTTTGTGCCTTCACTTCATCATGCCATTCATTCAATCCAGATCCAGTCTAACCAAATAGCTGCATACTGTTGTTTCGGGTAGCAGCTAGCTAATTTCTGGAAGCATGGCGTTACCTCCTTAAGGACGGTCTCCCCGTCATTGACAATCTTGGGAGGGCCATACTTGTTGCCAAGCACCACGTTCCTCCCCTTGGGCCCCAGGGTGACCCCCAACAACCGTGCCACCAGGTCCACTCCGGCCTGGAGCTTCTTGGTGGCGGAGAGGTCGCGGTTGAAGTGCAGGTCCTTGTACACCGGCATCGGCGGTGGCTTTTTGGGCGGGGAGAAGGGCAGCGTCGGGGGCTTCAGGGACTGAGGCGGAGACGGGGGCGCCATTCGCGACATGTTTCTTCCACCCAGCTGGAAGGAGGCGGCGGTGGTGGACACTGAGCTGCAGAGCTGAGGGGATAGATAAGGCTGCTTGCTGGTGCTGGGAGGAGCCGGGAGCGCGGAGGAGGGCGAAAGGTTTTAAAGGCGTGTGTAGTAGATAGATATGCCGCCATGTCGTGGGGTCGCGCCAAAAAGGCGTCCTTAAATATCTCGCTTGTTCCGTCCGGGCCTTCCGGCGTCTCCTTTGCCGTGTCTACGATGGCGATGCCCGGACGCCGAGGCAGGCGTCGCAGCAGAATATATTATGGGCCGTAAAAAGGCCGACCTAGCGGCGCGGAACAGTTTTCAGTTTCAACGACATGCTGAACCTTTGATGAACAAAAACATTCTCTCACTTCAATCAGACCGAGGTGGAGAATATCATCACCTGCACAAGTATTTTGCTCATGTAGGCATTGCACACCAGATTTGTAGTCCTCATACTCACTAACAGAATGGGTTAAGTTTAAAGAAAACAGATACATACTTGAGACAGGCATATATCTCCTTGCCCAATCCAACATGCCAATCCGTTTCTGGGATGAGGCATTTGTTGGCTTGTTTTGGGCCAATCACCAAACGAACCATAGAGCTGGCGGACGTGTGGGGCCTTGAAGTCCTCTCTGCATGATCGTGGACCATGTGTGACTGCACAGAGGGGCAGGGGCTCTGGTCTTCTCTATGCAGAGGCGGACCGGCGCCCATGGCCACCTAGGCCACGACCCGGGGCGCGCAGGCCCAAAAAAAAGAAATTCTGTCGTAGCCTAGAACTGCAGAACGCCAGAACAGAACCCTAGCAGCCTACGCCAGGCGCCAGCCGCCACGGTGCCGCCGCCAGCCGCGCCCTGGACTCCTCCTGGTCCTGTCCCTCGCCCAAGCGCACCTGCTAGCTGCTCGCTGCTGCTCGCTGCTCGGCCAGCCAGACGCGTCCTCGCTGCTCGGCTGCACGCTTGCACCTGCTCTGCTCCTGTTCGGCTGTCCCAGGAGCGCCGCGCCGCCGCCTGCTCCTGCCCGGCTGCCCGCCTGCCCCTGCTTGGCTGCTTCGACCTTGGCACTTTGCCCGCCCGGTCGGCGGTCGCCCGGCGCCCGCCAGCCGCTGGCCGCTGCGGTGTGGGCGTGCGGCTCGCCTCGCCCCTCGCCGGTCGGCCCTTGCCCGCCTGCCAGCCACCAGGCCACGCGTCGTGGCCCGTGCCGTGCGCCGTCGCGGCTGCAGCTCAGAGCTCACCAGTCACCATCACCGAGTCTGCGAGTCACCAATCAGTCAACACCTCGCCAGCTCGCCCGGCCACGCTCCGTCCGCCCGTCAAAATGAAGAAGAAGCATAGAACATTGCAATCATTTTTCTCTCCAGCTCTGACACCCGTCGTGTGTAATGTGCAGCCAAGATCGAACCCCAATTCTCAACCAACAGTGGGAACCGGAATCAGTAACAATCAAGCCCAAGAAATTTCAACCGAGGAGGCTACTGTTGAGGCAGTACTAAATCCAACTTCAGATGAACAAGAGCAAGAAATTCCACCTTCTGAGCAGGTATTCGATATAGTTGTTGATCCTGGGCTTAGAAAACCAATTGATGAATACGATGTTAACATTAGGGATGCTGTTAGAAGAGAGTATTTGTTACAGGGTCCATGTCAACCAATTGGCCATATATATCCTAAAAAAATGGGACACCGACAAAGAAGTTTTCATGATTCATGGTTCAAGAACCATAATTGGTTAGAGTATAGTGTTACCAAAGATGCTGCCTTCTGTTTTTACTGTTATCTATTCAAACAACAAAGACATGATTGTTTTGCCCATGATGGGGCATCAAATATGAGAGGTGAATTCCATGGGCTACAACGATGGGTATTGGATGAAAATCCCTATGCATTTTATATACATTGTTTTGCCCATCAATTGCAATTAGTGGTTGTTGCTGTTGCCAAATGTTGCCCTTCTATCACGGATTTTTTTACCTATACCACATTAATTATTAACACTGTCAATGCATCTTGTAAGAGACATGATCAGTTGGCCCAAGAACATCATGACAACCTTGTGCATAGTTTAGAAATTTATTTATATGTTACTATTAGAGTTTATGGTTGTTTCGGCCCGGGTCTTGGTTAATTTCTGGGTCCGCCACTGTCTCTATGGCATGCAGACCATCCGCGTATAGGTGGCAGACCACCTATGAGGCGCGCAGAGGGCTTCGTGGATCTCCTGCAGAACTAGATCTCAACCCCCGTAAGGGACTCCATCAGGGAAGAAAGATTCTAGAGTTGTCTTAGGGTCGACAGGCCACCTAAGATGTCTCTAAACGATATAAAGTCGAGGAGAGGGGAAGATTGTGGATGAGAAAGACTAATCTATGCTAAATTCTTGCCACTCCTAAGACAAGAATGTAAAGGTAATGATAATATATTGATTTTCTCGATTGGGTGTTACCTCAATCGGTCGTGCTCCTTTATATTTATATGGGGTCTGGACTCGTTCATATGCGTGTTCTAACAGATTCCCGTGTGATTAGTCGGGTAAGCACGGAGATAAGGACTCTCGCCTGAGTTAATATAATCATTGACCGTTCGGCCGTGCCCAGGTGCTAAATATGGTGTTGAAAGGGAATTAGGCTTACACCTAGTTCCTAAATAATTTTGGTGGTTGAATTGTCCAACACAAATAATTGGACTAACTAGTTTGCCCAAGTGTGTAGATTATACAGGTGTAAAAGGTTCACCCTCAGTCAATAAAAAGACCAAGTTTTGGATTCAATAAAGGAGCAAAGGGGCAACCGAAGGCACCCCTGGTCTGGCGCACCGGACTGTCCGGTGTGCCACCGGATAGTGAACAGTACCTGTCCGGTGCACCAGGGGACTCAGACTCAAACTCGCCACCTTCGGGAATTTCCAGGGCGACTCGGCTATAATTCACCGGACTGTCCGGTGTACACCGGACAGTGTCCGGTGCGCCAAGGGAGGTCGACCTCAGGAACTCGCCAGCTTCGGGAAACTCCAACGGCTAGTCCACTATAATTCACCGGACTGTCCGGTGTGCACCGGACTGTCCGGTGCGCCTCCGAAGCAACGGTCATCTCCGCGCCAACGGCTCTCTGCCGCGCATTTAATGCGCCATCTGCGCGCGCAGAAGTCAGAATCGCCCATGCTGGCACACCGGACATCAAACAGTACCTGTCCGGTGTGCACCGGACACCCAGGCGGGCCCACAAGTCAGAAGCTCCAACGGTCGGAATCCAACGACAGTGATGACGTGGCAGGGGGCACCGGACTGTCCGGTGTGCACCGGACTGTCCGGTGCGCCATCGAACAGACAGCCTTCCAACGGCCACTTTTGGTGGTTGGGGCTATAAATACCCCAACCACCCCACCATTCATTGCATCCAAGTTTTCCCACTTCTCAACCACTTACAAGAGCTAGGCATTCAATTCTAGACACATTCAAAGAGATCAAATCCTCTCCAATTTCACACAAAGCCCTAGTGACTAGTGAGAGCGATTTGCCGTGTTCATTTGAGCTCTTGCGCTTGGATTGCTTCTTTTCTTTCTCACTTGTTCTTGAGATCACAACTCCATTGTAATCAAGGCAAGAGGCACCAATTGTGTGGTGGCCCTTGCGGGGAAGTTTTGTTCCCGGCTTTGATTTGAGAAGAGAAGCTCACTCGGTCCGAGGGACCGTTTGAGAGAGGGAAGGGTTGAAAGAGACCCGGCCTTTGTGGCCTCCTCAACGGGGAGTAGGTTTGCAAGAACCGAACCTCGGTAAAACAAATCTCCGTGTCTCACTTGCTTATTCGCTTGGGATTTGTTTTGCGCCCTCTCTCTCGGACTCGTTTATATTTCTAACGCTAACCCGGCTTGTAGTTGTGTTTATATTTGTAAATTTCAATCTCGCCCTATTCACCCCCCCTCTAGGCGACTATCAATTGGTATCAGAGCCCGGTGCTTCATTAGAGCCTAACCGCTCGAAGTGATGTCGGGAGATCACGCCAAGAAGGAGATGGAGACCGGCGAAAAGCCCACTACAAGCCATGGGAGCACTTCATCGGAAGAGTCCCACACCAAGAGGAAGGAGAAGAAGAAGGACTCCTCCAAACGGAAGGAGAAAAAGGCTTCCTCTTCTCACCACCAAGAGAAGAAGGAAAAATCTTCTTCCCACAAGCCGCATCGGAAAGGCGACAAGCATAAGAGGATGAGGAAGGTGGTCTACTACGAGACCGACACTTCATCAACTTCTACCTCCGACTCCGATGCGCCCTCCGTCACTTCTAAGCGCCAAGAGCGCAAGAAGTATAGTAAGATCCCTCTACGCTACCCTCGCATTTCCAAACATACACCTTTACTTTCCGTCCCATTAGGCAAACCACCAACTTTTGATGGTGAAGATTACGCTAGGTGGAGCGATTTAATGCGATTTCATCTAACCTCGCTCCACAAAAGCATATGGGAAGTTGTTGAGTTTGGTGCGCAGGTACCGTCAGTAGGGGATGAGAACTATGATGAGGATGAGGTGGCCCAAATCGAGCACTTCAACTCTCAAGCAACAACAATACTCCTAGCCTCTTTGAGTAAAGAGGAGTATAACAAAGTTCAAGGGTTGAAGAACGCAAAGGAGATTTGGGATTTACTCAAGACCGCGCATGAAGGTGATGAGCTCACCAAGATCACCAAGCGGGAAACGATTGAGGGGGAGCTCGGTCGGTTCCGGCTTCGCAAAGGGGAGGAGCCCCAACACATGTACAATCGGCTCAAGACCTTGGTGAACCAAGCACGCAACCTCGGGAGCGTAAAGTGGGATGACCACGAGGTGGTTAAGGTTATTCTAAGATCACTTATTTTCCTTAACCCTACTCAAGTTCAATTAATTCGTGGTAATCCTAGATATACTAAAATGACCCCCGAGGAAGTTATCGGGAATTTTGTAAGTTTTGAGTGCATGATCGAAGGCTCGAGGAAGATCAACGAGCTTGATGATGCCACCACATCCGAGGCTCAACCCGTTGCATTCAAGGCAACGGAGGAGAAGAAGGAGGAGTCTACACCAAGTCGACAACCCATAGACGCCTCCAAGCTCGACAATGAGGAAATGGCGCTCGTCATCAAGAGCTTCCGCCAAATCCTCAAGCAAAGGAGGGGGAAAGACTACAAGTCCCGCTCCAAGAAGGTTTGCTACAAATGTGGTAAGCCCGGTCATTTTATTGCTAAATGTCCTATATCTAGTGACAGTGACCGAGGCGACGACAAGAAGGGGAGAAGAAAGGAGAAGAAGAAGTACTACAAGAAGAAGGGCGGCGATGCCCATGTTTGTCGGGAATGGGATTCCGACGAGAGCTCAAGCGACTCCTCCGACGACGAGGACGCCGCCAACATCGCCGTCACCAAGGGACTCCTCTTCCCCAACGTCGGCCACAAGTGCCTCATGGCAAAGGACGGCAAAAAGAAGGTTAAATCTAAATCCTCCACTAAATATGAATCCTCTAGTGATGACAATGCTAGTGATGAGGAAGATAATTTGCGTTCCCTTTTTGCCAACCTTAACATAGCTCAAAAGGAAAAATTGAATGAATTGGTTAGTGCTATTCATGAAAAGGATGACCTTTTGGATTCCCAAGAGGATTGTCTAATTAAAGAAAACAAAAAACATGTTAAGGTTAAAAAGGCTTATGCTCTTGAAATTGAGAAATGTGAAAAATTATCTAGTGAGCTAAGCACTTGTCGTGAGATGATTGACAACCTTAGAAATGAAAATGCTATCTTAAATGCTAAGGTTGATTCACATGTTTGTAATGTTTCAATTCCCAATCTTAGAGATGATAATGCTGACTTGCTTGCTAAGATTGATGAATTGAATGTATCTCTTGCTAGCCTTAGATTAGAGAATGAAAATTTAATTGCTAAGGCTAAAGACTTTGATGTTTGCAAAGTTACAATTTCCAATCTTAAAGATAAAAATAATATTCTTCATGCTAAGATTGTGGAACTTGATTCTTGCAAACCCTCTACATCTACCATTGAGCATGTCACTATTTGTGCTAGATGTAGAGATATTGATGTTAATGCTATTCATGATCACATGTCGTTAATTAAACAACAAAATGATCACATAGCAAAATTAGATGCTAAAATTGCCGAGCATAACTTAGAAAATGAAAAATTTAAATTTGCTAGAAGTATGCTCTATAATGGGAGACGCCCTGGCATCAAGGATGGCATTGGCTTCCAAAGGGGAGACAATGTCAAACTTAATGCCCCTCCTAAGAACTTGTCTAACTTTGTTAAGGGCAAGGCTCCCATGCCTCAGGATAACGAGGGCTACATTTTGTACCCTGCCGGTTATCCCGAGAGCAAAATTAGGAAAATTCATTCTAGGAAGTCTCACTCTGGCCCTAATCATGCTTTTATGTATAAGGGTGAGACATCTAGCTCTAGGCAACCAACCCGTGCCAAGTTGCCTAGAAAGAAAACTCCTAATGCATCAAATGATCATGCCATTTCATTTAAAACTTTTGATGCTTCTTATGTGCTTACTAACAAATCCGGCAAAGTAGTTGCCAAGTTTGTTGGGGGCAAACACAAGGGTTCTAAGACTTGTGTTTGGGTACCCAAAGTTCTTGTTTCTAATGCCAAAGGACCCAAAACCGTTTGGGTACCTAAAGTCAAGAACTAAAATTGTTTTGTAGGTTTATGCATCCGGGGGCTCAAGTTGGATACTCGACAGCGGGTGCACAAACCATATGACAGGGGAGAAAAGGATGTTCTCCTCCTATGAGAAAAACCAAGATCCCCAACGAGCTATCACATTCGGGGATGGAAATCAAGGTTTGGTCAAAGGATTGGGTAAAATTGCTATATCTCCTGATCATTCTATTTCCAATGTTTTTCTTGTAGATTCTTTAGATTACAACTTGCTTTCTGTTTCACAATTATGTCAAATGGGCTACAACTGTCTTTTTACTGATGTAGGTGTCACTGTCTTTAGAAGAAGTGATGTTTCAATAGCATTTAAGGGTGTGTTAGAGGGTCAGCTATACTTAGTAGATTTTGATAGAGCTGAGCTTGACACATGCTTAATTGCTAAGACTAACATGGGTTGGCTCTGGCACCGCCGACTAGCCCATGTTGGGATGAAGAATCTTCATAAGCTTCTAAAGGGAGAGCACATTTTAGGATTAACAAATGTTCATTTTGAGAAAGACAGGATTTGTAGCGCATGCCAGGCGGGGAAGCAAGTTGGAGTCCATCATCCGCACAAGAACATCATGACGACCGACAGGCCGCTTGAGCTACTCCACATGGATCTATTCGGCCCGATTGCTTACATAAGCATCGGCGGGAGTAAGTATTGTCTTGTAATAGTGGATGATCATTCTCGCTTCACTTGGGTATTCTTTTTACAGGAAAAATCTCAAACCCAAGAGACTTTAAAGGGATTCTTGAGACGGGCTCAAAATGAGTTCGGCTTAAGGATCAAGAAAATAAGAAGCGACAATGGGACGGAGTTCAAGAACTCTCAAATTGAAGGCTTCCTTGAGGAGGAGGGCATCAAGCATGAGTTCTCTTCTCCCTACACACCTCAACAAAATGGTGTAGTGGAGAGGAAGAATCGAACTCTATTGGACATGGCAAGAACCATGCTTGATGAGTACAAGACACCGGACCGGTTTTGGGCCGAAGCGGTCAACACCGCCTGCTACGCCATCAACCGGTTATATCTTCACCGAATCCTCAAGAAGACATCATATGAACTCCTAACCGGTAAAAAGCCCAACATTTCATATTTTAGAGTTTTTGGTAGCAAATGCTTTATTCTTGTTAAAAGAGGTAGAAAATCTAAATTTGCTCCTAAAACTGTAGAAGGCTTTTTACTTGGTTATGACTCAAACACAAGGGCATATAGGGTCTTTAACAAGTCCACTGGACTAGTTGAAGTCTCATGTGACGTTGTGTTTGATGAAACTAACGGCTCTCAAGTAGAGCAAGTTGATCTTGATGAGATAGGTAATGAAGAGGCTCCATGCATCGCGATAAGGAACATGTCCATTGGGGATGTGTGTCCTAAGGAATCCGAAGAGCCTCCAAATGCACAAGATCAACCATCCTCCTCCATGCAAGCATCTCCACCAACTCAAAATGAGGATGAGGCTCAAGTTGATGAAGGGCAAAATCAAGAAGATGAGCCACCTCAAGATAATGGCAATGATCAAGGGGGAGATGAAAATAATCAAGAAAAGGAGGATGAGGAAGAACCAAGACCGCCACACCCAAGAGTCCACCAAGCAATACAACGAGATCACCCCGTCGACACCATCCTCGGCGACATTCATAAGGGGGTAACTACTCGATCTCGTGTTGCACATTTTTGCGAACATTACTCTTTTGTTTCCTCTATTGAGCCACACAAGGTAGAGGAAGCACTTCAAGATTCGGATTGGGTGATGGCAATGCAAGAGGAGCTCAACAATTTCACAAGGAACGAGGTATGGCATTTAGTTCCACGTCCTAACCAAAATGTTGTAGGAACCAAATGGGTCTTCCGCAACAAGCAAGATGAGCATGGTGTGGTGACAAGGAACAAAGCTCGACTTGTGGCCAAAGGATACTCCCAAGTCGAAGGTTTGGATTTCGGTGAAACCTATGCACCCGTAGCTAGGCTTGAGTCAATTCGCATATTATTAGCCTATGCTACTTACCATGGCTTTAAGCTTTATCAAATGGACGTGAAAAGTGCCTTCCTCAATGGACCGATCAAGGAAGAGGTCTATGTTGAGCAACCTCCCGGCTTTGAAGACAGTAAGTATCCTAACCATGTTTATAGGCTCTCTAAGGCGCTTTATGGGCTCAAGCAAGCCCCAAGAGCATGGTATGAATGCCTTAGAGATTTCCTTATTGCTAATGGCTTCAAAGTCGGCAAGGCCGATCCTACACTCTTTACTAAAACTCTTGAAAATGACTTGTTTGTATGCCAAATTTATGTTGATGATATTATATTTGGGTCTACTAACGAGTCTACATGTGAAGAGTTTAGTAGGATCATGACACAAAAATTCGAGATGTCGATGATGGGGGAGTTGAAGTATTTTCTAGGATTCCAAGTCAAGCAACTCCAAGAGGGCACCTTCATTAGCCAAACAAAGTACACTCAAGACATTCTAAACAAGTTTGGAATGAAGGATGCCAAGCCCATCAAGACTCCCATGGGAACCAATGGGCATCTCGACCTCGACACGGGAGGTAAGTCCGTGGATCAAAAGGTATACCGGTCGATGATTGGTTCATTGCTTTATTTATGTGCATCTCGACCGGACATTATGCTTTCCGTTTGCATGTGTGCAAGATTCCAATCCGACCCTAAGGAATCCCACCTTACGGCCGTAAAACGAATCTTGAGATATTTAGCTTATACTCCTAAGTTTGGGCTTTGGTACCCTCGGGGATCCACTTTTGATTTGATTGGTTATTCGGATGCCGATTGGGCAGGGTGCAAAATCAATAGGAAGAGCACATCGGGGACTTGCCAGTTCTTGGGAAGATCCTTGGTGTCTTGGGCTTCAAAGAAGCAAAATTCGGTCGCTCTTTCCACCGCCGAAGCCGAGTACATTGCCGCAGGCCATTGTTGCGCGCAATTGCTTTGGATGAGGCAAACCCTGCGGGACTACGGTTACAAATTAACCAAAGTTCCTTTACTATGTGATAATGAGAGTGCAATCAAAATGGCCGACAACCCCGTCGAGCATAGCCGCACTAAGCACATAGCCATTCGGTATCATTTTCTTAGGGATCACTAACAAAAGGGAGATATCGAGATTTCTTACATTAACACTAAAGATCAATTAGCCGATATCTTTACCAAGCCTCTTGATGAACAATCTTTTACCAGACTTAGGCATGAGCTCAATATTCTTGATTCTCGCAACTTCTTTTGCTAGATTGCACACATAGCTCATAAATATACCTTTGATCATGTCTCTTTCATATGCTATGACTAATGTGTTTTCAAGACTACTTCAAACCAAGTCATAGGTGTATTGAAAGGAAATTGGAGTCTTCGGCGAAGACAAAGGCTTCCACTCCGTAACTCATACTTCGCCATAACTCCAAGCAACTCTCTATCCTTTGGGGAGAAATGAGCATCAAAGAAAAGGACCGGATTTCGTCTTTGGTATAATCTTAACTCATTTACTTACGACCAAAAGGGGAAGAAATTACTTCGAGGGCTCTAATGATTCCGTTTTTGGCGATTCATGCCAAAAAGGGGGAGAAATGAGCCCAAAGCAAAAGGACCGCACCACCACCACCAAATTCAAAAACTTAGTGCTTTCCAAAAGTATTTATCATTTGGTATCCTATTGTGTTCAAAAAGGGGAGAAAGTAGTATTTCACAAATGGTATATCAAAACCCTCTTGAACACTAAGAGGTGGATCTCTTTTAGGGGGAGTTTTTGTTAAGTCAAAAGAAAAGCATTTGAAACAGGGGGAGAAAATTTCAAATCTTGAAAATGCTTTATAAACTCTTATTCATTTACCTTTGACTATTTGCAAAAGATCTTTGAAATGGATTTACAAAAAGAATTTGCAAAAACAAAACATGTGGTGCAAATGTGGTCCAAAATGCTAAATAAAGAAAGGAACATTCCATGCATATCTTGTAAGTAGTTATATTGGCTCAATTCCAAGCAACCTTTACACTTACATTATGCAAACTAGTTCAATTATGCACATCTCTGTTTGCTTTGGTTTGTGTTGGCATCAATCACCAAAAAGGGGGAGATTGAAAGGGAATTAGGCTTACACCTAGTTCCTAAATAATTTTGGTGGTTGAATTGTCCAACACAAATAATTGGACTAACTAGTTTGCCCAAGTGTGTAGATTATACAGTTGTAAAAGGTTCACCCTCAGCCAATAAAAAGACCAAGTTTTGGATTCAATAAAGGAGCAAAGGGGCAACCGAAGGCACCCCTGGTCTGGCGCACCGGACTGTCCGGTGTGCCACCGGACAGTGAACAGTACCTGTCCGGTGCACCAGGGGACTCAGACTCAAACTCGCCACCTTCGGGAATTTCCAGGGCGACTCGGCTATAATTCACCGGACTGTCCGGTGTACACCGGACAGTGTCCGGTGCGCCAAGGGAGGTCGGCCTCAGGAACTCGCCAGCTTCGGGAAACTCCAACGGCTAGTCCACTATAATTCACCGGACTGTCCGGTGTGCACCGGACTGTCCGGTGCGCCTCCGAAGCAACGGTCATCTCCGCGCCAACGGCTCTCTGCCGCGCATTTAATGCGCCATCTGCGCGCGCAGAAGTCAGAATCGCCCATGCTGGCACACCGGACATCAAACAGTACCTGTCCGGTGTGCACCGGACACCCAGGCGGGCCCACAAGTCAGAAGCTCCAACGGTCGGAATCCAACGGCAGTGATGACGTGGCAGGGGGCACCGGACTGTCCGGTGTGCACCGGACTGTCCGGTGCGCCATCGAACAGACAGCCTTCCAACGGCCACTTTTGGTGGTTGGGGCTATAAATACCCCAACCACCCCACCATTCATTGCATCCAAGTTTTCCCACTTCTCAACCACTTACAAGAGCTAGGCATTCAATTCTAGACACATTCAAAGAGATCAAATCCTCTCCAATTTCACACAAAGCCCTAGTGACTAGTGAGAGCGATTTGCCGTGTTCATTTGAGCTCTTGCGCTTGGATTGCTTCTTTTCTTTCTCACTTGTTCTTGAGATCACAACTCCATTGTAATCAAGGCAAGAGGCACCAATTGTGTGGTGGCCCTTGCGGGGAAGTTTTGTTCCCGGCTTTGATTTGAGAAGAGAAGCTCACTCGGTCCGAGGGACCGTTTGAGAGAGGGAAGGGTTGAAAGAGACCCGGCCTTTATGGCCTCCTCAACGGGGAGTAGGTTTGCAAGAACCGAACCTCGGTAAAACAAATCTCCGTGTCTCACTTGCTTATTCGCTTGGGATTTGTTTTGCGCCCTCTCTCTCGGACTCGTTTATATTTCTAACGCTAACCCGGCTTGTAGTTGTGTTTATATTTGTAAATTTCAATCTCGCCCTATTCACCCCCCCTCTAGGCGACTATCAGGTGCTCAATGGCATTCCACTTGGCAAGTTTTCTACCATTCTACTATTTTCATTTCAAATTTATTCTAACTTTGTTGAAGAGTCATATCATCTCTCGACCAAATTTTATACAATAAAATAATAATGTTTATGATGCCAAATAATAATTCTTATATTTTTTATTAATCATATTTTATAGTATATCTATTTGATGTTATAAACATTTGTGGTTTTTATAATTTTAACTAAACTTAAGATGCTTTCAGCTTAAAATAATAAAATATCTATTAATTTATGATATATGGAGTACTTAATACCCACACTTTTCACTAACGAAGACACATGTTCATAAGCTACTCAAACAGAAACTAGAGTACAACCGTCTCAAGGTAATTGGAAATGTTCATTAACCCAATTTGGGAGCATATAATCAAAACAAACTCGCTTTAGATCGAGAAGTAGTGCAATGTCTTACGACAGCACACAATCGCCAAAAATGGGGCTTTCGAGCCTAAATGTCGCTACCTTCTTTGTCCGGTAGACACAACTGTCGTTCTTGGATCGTGTGGCCTTAGCGAAAACATCGTTCACCATTTTCCTACGCGAGCATAGGCCCATTGAAAGTCGCCTAGAGGGGAGTGAATAGGTAAATCCGAAATTTATAAAGCTTAAACACAACTACAAGCCGGGGTTAGCGTTAGAAATATAACCGAGTCCGAAAACAAATCACAAGCGAATAAGAGCGGATGACACGCCGATTTGTTTTACCGAGGTTCGGTTCTTGCAAACCTACTCCCCGTTGAGGTGGTCACAAAGACCGAGTCTCTTTCAACCCTTTCCCTCTCTCAAACGGTCACTTAGACCGAGTGAGCTTGTCTTCTCAATCAATTGGGACACTTAGTCCCCACAAGGACCACCACACAACTGGTGTCTCTTGCTTTTGATTACAAAGAACTTGGGAACAAGAATAGAGGAAGAAGAAAAGCGATCCAAGCGCAAGAGCTCAAAGAACATGGCAAAACTCTCTCTTCTAGTCACTAATGCTTTTGAGTGGAATTGGGACTTGAAAAGGTTTTAATTCAATCTATTTGTGTCTTGTTATTGAATGCACTAGCTCTTATATTGATTATGTTGGCTGAAAAACTTGGATGCCTTGAAGTGTGGTGGTTGGGGGTATTTATAGCCCCAACCACCAAAGTGGCCGTTGGGGAAGGCTGCTGTCGAAGGGTGCATCGGACACTGTCCGGTGCGCCAGCCACGTCACCCAACCGTTGGGGTTCGACCGTTGAATCTTCTGACAACTGGGCCACCGGACAGTCCGGTGGTGCACCGGACAATCACTGTTCACTGTCCGGTGCGCCTTCTGGTGCCTGCTCTGACTCTGCGTGCGCTGTCCGCGCACTGTTCACTTTTGCAGACGACCGTTGGCGCTGATACCCGTTGCTCCGCTTGGCACACCGGACAGTCCGGTGCTACACTGGACAGTCTGGTGAAATATAGCGGAGTGGCTCCCAGAAAACCCGAAGGTGGCAAGTTTGGAGTTGATCTCCCTGGTGCACCGGACACTGTCCGGTGCGCCAGACCAGGGCAACCTTCGGTTGTCTTTTGCTCTTTTTATTTGAACCCTTTCTTGGACTTTTTATTAGTTTGTGTTAAACCTTTGGCACCTGTAGAACCTATAATTTAGAGCAAACTAGTTAGTCCAATAATTTGTGTTGGGCAATTCAACCACCAAAATTATTTAGGAAAAGGTGTGAGCCTATTTTCCTTTCAATCTCCCCCTTTTTGGTGATTGATGCCAACACAAACCAAAGCAAATATATAAGTGCAGAATTGAACTAGTTTGCATAAGGTAAGTGCAAAGGTTGCTTGGATTTAAACCAATATACATTTCATAAGATATGCATGGATGCTTTCTTCATTTTAACATTTTGGACCACGCTTGCACCACATGTTTTGTTTTTGCAAATATTATTGGAAATTCTTTTCAAAGACTTTTTGCAAATAGTCAACGGTATATGAATAAGATTGAAAGAAGCATTTTCAAGACTTGAAATTTTCTCCCCCTGTTTCAAATGCTTTTCCTTTGACTAAACAAAACTCCCCCTCAATGAAATTCTCTTCTTAGCGTTCAAGAGGGTTTTAGATACTAATTTTGAAAGGGGTCATACCAATTTGAAATTATATAAAAAATAAGATACCAATTGAAAAACTTCTTTAATACAAATTGAAAGACTACATTTTTGAAATTGGTGGTGGTGCGATCCTTTTGCTTTGGGCTAATACTTTCTCCTCCTTTGGCATGAATCGCCAAAAACAGATACTTGTGAATGAAATATAAGCCCTTTCCTTTCGCTCCCCCTTTGGCAAACAATATATGAGTGAATGATTATACCAAAGTGAAGAACGGTGCGGAGTGACGACGAAGGATGAATAATTCGATGGAGTGGATTGGAAGCCTTGTCTTCACCGAGGACTCCATTTCCTTTTCAATCTATGACTTAGCATGAAATACACTTAAAAACACATTAGTCATAGCAAGTGAAAGATATATGATCAAAGGTATATAAATGAGCTATGTGTGCAAGGAACCAATCAAAGTTCCTAGAATAAAGAATGTTTAGCTCATGCCTAAGTTTGGTAAATGTTTTCTCATCTAATGACTTGGTAAAGATATCAGCTAATTGTTCTTTGGTGCTAACATATGCAATCTCGATATCCCCCTTTGTTGGTGATCCCTCAAAAAGTGATACCGAATGGCTATGTGCTTAGTGCGGCTGTGCTCAACGGGATTATCCGCCATGCGGATTGCACTCTCATTATCACATAGGAGAGGAACTTTGGTTAATTTTAACCATAGTCCCTAAGGGTTTGCCTCATCCAAAGCAATTGCACGCAACAATGGCCTGCGGCAATGTACTCAGCTTCGGCGGTAGAAAGAGCTACATAATTTTGTTTCTTTGAAGCTCAAGACACCAGGGATCTTCTCAAAAACTGACAACTCCCTGATGTGCTCTTTCTATCAATTTTACACCCTGCCCAATCAACATCTGACTATCCTATTAAATCAAAAGTGGATCCCTTGGGGTACCAAAGGCCAAACTTAGGAGTATGAACTAAATATCTCAAGATTCGTTTCATGGCCCTAAGGTGAACTTCCTTAGGATCGACTTGGAATCTTGCACACATGCATACAGAAAGCATAATATCCGGTCGAGATGCACATAAATAGAGTAAAGATCCTATCATCGACCGGTATACCTTTTGATCTACGGATTTACCTCCCGTGTCGAGGTCGAGATGCCCATTAGTTCCCATGGGTGTCTTGATAGGCTTGGCATCCTTCATCCCAAACTTGGTGAGTATGTCTTGAATGTACTTCGTTTGACTGATGAAGGTGCCCTCTTGGAGTTGCTTGACTTGAAATCCTAAGAAATACTTCAACTCCCCCATCATAGACATCTCGAATTTTTGAACCATAATCCTACTAAACTTGTCTTCAAAGCTGGGAGGTTGCTCAACATAGACCTCTTCCTTGATTGGTCCATTGAGGAAGGCACTTTTCATGTCCATTTGGTAAAGCTTAAAGCCATGGTAAGTAGCATAGGCATGTAATATACGAATTGACTCAAGCCTAACTACGGGTGCATAGGTTTCACCGAAATCCAAACCTTCGACTTGTGAATATCCCTTAGCCACAAGTCGGGCTTTGTTCCTTGTCACCACACCATGCTCATCTTGCTTGTTGCGGAAGACCCACTTGGTTCCTAGAACATTTTGATTAGGACGTGGAACTAAATGCCATACCTCATTCCTCGTGAAGTTGTTGAGTTCCACTTGCATCGCCAACACCCAATCTGAATCCCTTAATGCGTCTTCCACCCTGTATGGCTCAATAGAAGACACAAAGGAGTAATGTTCACAAAAATGAGCGACACGAGATCGAGTGGTTACCCCCTTATGAATATCGCCGAGGATGGAGTTCACGGGGTGATCTCGTTGTATCGCTTGGTGGACTCTTGGGTGTGGCGGTCTTGGACCCTCATCATCTTCCTTGTCTTGATCATTGGCATCTCGCCCTTGATCATTGTCCTCCTCTAGAGGTGACTCTTCTTGATCTTTATTTTCATCATCTTGAGCTTGATCCTCATCTTGGGTTGGTGGAGATGCTTGATTTGAAGATGATGGTTGATCTTGTGCATGTGGAGGATCTTCGGATTCCTTAGGACACACATCCCCAATGGACATGTTCCTTAGTGCGACGCACGGAGCCTCTTCATCATCTAGCTCATCAAGATCAACTTGCTCTACTTGAGAGCCGTTAGTCTCATCAAACACATTGTCACAAGAAACTTCAACTAGTCTAGTGGACTTGTTAAAGACTCTATATGCCCTTGTGTTTGAATCATAATCAAGTAAAAAGCCTTCTACAGCCTTAGGAGCAAATTTAGATTTTCTACCTCTTTTGACAAGAATAAAGCATTTGCTACCAAAGACTCTAAAATATGAAACATTGGGCTTTTTACCGGTGAGGAGTTCATACGATGTCTTCTTGAGGATTCGGTGAAGGTAGAGACGGTTGATGGCGTAGCAGGCGGTGTTGGCTGCTTCCGCCCAAAACCGGTTCGAAGTCTTGTACTCATCAAGCATGGTTCTCGCCATGTCAAGTAGAGTTCTATTCTTCCTCTCCACTACACCATTTTGTTGTGGTGTGTAGTGAGAAGAGAACTCATGCTTGATGCCCTCATTCTCAAGGAAGCCTTCTATTTGTGAGTTCTTGAACTCCGTCCCGTTGTCGCTTCTAATCTTTTTGATCCTCAATCCGAACTCATTTTGAGCCCGTCTTAAGAATCCCTTCAATGTCTCTTGGGTTTGTGATTTTTCCTGCAAAAAGAACACCCAAGTGAAGCGAGAATAATCATCCACAATAACTAGACAGTACTTACTCCCGCCGATGCTTATGTAGGCTATCGGGCCGAATAGGTCCATGTGGAGTAGCTCAAGCGGCCTGTCAGTCGTCATGATATTCTTGTGTGGATGATGAACACCAACTTGCTTCCCTGCTTGACATGCGCTACAAATCCTGTCTTTCTCAAAATGACATTTGTTAGTCCCAAAATGTGCTCTCCCTATAGAAGCTTATGAAGATTCTTCATCCCAACGTGGGCTAGTCGGCGATGCCAGAGCCAACCCATGTTAGTCTTAGCAATTAAGCAAGTGTCGAGTTCAGCTCTATTAAAATCAACTAAGTATAGCTGACCCTCTAACACTCCCTTAAATGCTACTGAATCATCATTTCTTCTAAAGACAGTAACACCTATATCCGTAAAAAGACAATTGTAGCCCATTTTACATAATTGAGAAACTGAAAGCAAGTTATAGTCTAAAGAATCTACAAGAAAAACATTGGAAATAGAATGGTCAGGAGATATAGCAATTTTACCAAGTCCTTTGACCAAACCTTGATTTACATCCACGAATGTGATAGCTCTTTGGGGATCATGGTTTTTCTCATAGGAGGAGAACATCTTCTTCTCCCCTGTCATGTGGTTTGTGCACCCGCTATCAATGATCCAACTTGAGCCCCCGGATGCATAAACCTACCAAACAATTTTAGGCCTTGTTCTTAGGTACCCAAACGGCCTTGGGTCCTTTCACATTAGAAACAAGCACCTTGGGTACCCAAACACAAGTCTTTGATCCCTTGTGTTTGGCCCCAACATATTTGGCAACTACTTTGCCTGATTTGTTAGTGAGCACATAAGAAGCATAAAAAGTCTTAAATAAAATATTAGGTTCATTTGATGCTATTGGAGATTTATTTTTAGGCAATTTAACATGGGTTGATTGCCTAGAGCTAGATGCCTCACTCTTATACATAAAAGCATGATGAGAGCCAGAGTGAGACTTTCTAGAGTGAATTCTCCTAATTTTGTGCTCGGGATAACCGGCAGGATATAAAATGTAACCCTCCTTATCCTGAGCGATGGGAGCCTTGCCCTTAACAAAGTTAGACAATCTTTTAGGGGCATTAAGCTTGACATTGCCTCCCTTTTGGAAGCCAATGCCATCCTTAATGCCAGGACGTCTCCTACTATAGAGCATGCTTCTAGCAAATTAAAAATTTTCATTTTCTAAGTCATGCTCATTAATCTTAGCGCTAAGTTGAGCTATGTGATCATTTTGTTGTTTAATTAAAGCTAGGTGATCATGAATAACATCAACATTAATATCTCTACATCTAGTACAAATAATAACATGCTCAATGGTAGATGTAGAGGGTTTGCAAACATTTAATTCATCAATCTTAGCATGTAACGAAACATTTTCATTTCTAAGATTGGAAATAACATCATTGCAAACATTTAAATCTTTAGCTTTAGTAATTAATTTTTCATTCTCAAATTTAAGGCTAGAGAGAGATGCATTCAATTTGTCAATCTTAGTAATCAAACTAGCATGATCATTTCTAAGACTAACAATTGAATCATCACAAATATCTAACTTCTCAACCTTAGCAATTAATTTGGCATTTTCATTTCTAAGGTTTGAGATAACATCATGGCAAGTGCTTAGCTCACTAGTCAATTTTTCACACTTTTCTACTTCCTGAGCATAAGCATTTTTAACCTTAACATGCTTCTTATTTTATTTAATTAGGAAGTCCTCTTGGCTATCCAAGAGTTCATCCTTCTCATGAATAGCTCCTATCAATTCATTTAGTTTTTCTTTTTGTTGCATGTTTAGGTTTGCAAAAAGGGCAAGTAAATTATCCTCATCATCACTAGAGTTATCGTCATCACTAGATGTTGCATATTTAGTGGAGGCTCTAGATTTTACCTTCTTTTTGCCGTCCTTTGCCATGAGGCACTTGTGGCCGACGTTGGGGAAGAGAAGGCCTTTATTGACGGTGATGTTGGCGGCGTCCTCGTCGGAGGAGGAGTCGGTGGAGCCCTCGTCGGAGTCCCATTCCCGACAAACATGGGCATCGCCACCCTTCTTTTTGTAATACTTCTTCTTCTCCTTCCTTCTTCCCTTCTTGTTGGTGCCCCTGTCACTGTCACTAGAAATAGGACATTTTGCTATAAAGTGACCGGGCTTACCACACTTGTAGCAAACTTTTTTGGAGCGGGGCTTGTAATCCTTCCCCCTCCTTTGATTGAGGATTTGGCGAAAGATTTTGATGATTAAAGCCATCTCCTCATTGTCGAGCTTGGAGGCGTCGATGGGGAGCCTACTTGATGTAGACTCTTCCTTCTTCTCCTCCATCACTTTGAGGGCGACAGGTTGCACCTCGGGTGTGGAGGTGGCACCTCACTCGATAATTTGTTTGGAGCCTTTGATCATTAACTCAAAGCTCACAAACTTTCCTATCACTTCCTCGGGAGACATTAGTTTATATCTAGGATCACCACGAATTAATTGAACTTGAGTAGGGTTAAGAAAAACGAGTGATCTAAGAATAACCTTGACCATTTCATGGTCATCCCATTTGGTGCTCCTGAGGTTGCGCACTTGGTTCACCAAGGTCTTGAGCCGGTTGTACATGGCTTGTGGCTCCTCCCCTTGGTGAAGCATGAATTGACCGAGCTCCTCTTCGATCGTTTCCCGCTTGGTGATCTTGGTCACCTCATCTCCTTCGTGCGCGGTCTTGAGTATGTCCCAAATTTCTTTGGCACTCTTCAACCCTTGCACCTTATTATACTCCTCTCGACTTAGAGAGGCGAGGAGTATAGTAGTGGCTTGGGAGTTGAAGTGCCGGATTTGGGCTACCTCGTCCGAGTCATAGCCTTCATCCCCCACGGATGGTTCCTGCGCTGCAAATTCAACAATGTCCCAAATGCTAGCGTGGAGTGAGGTTAGATGGTGCCTCATTTTTTCACTCCACATACAATAATTTTCACCGTTAAAAACCGGTGGTTTGCCTAGTAAGACGGAAAGTAAATAAGTGCGTTTAGAAATGCGAGGATAGCGTAAGGGGATCTTACTAAACTTCTTGCGCTCATGGCGCTTAGAAGTGACGGACGGCGCGTCGGAGCCGGAGGTGGAAGGCGACAAAGAGTCGGTCTCGTAGTAGACCACCTTCTTCATTTTCTTCTTCTTGTCGCCACTCCGGTGTGACTTGACGCGGGGAGGTGATTCCTCCCTTTTGTTGCCGGACTCTCTCGATGGAGCTTTTCTGTGGCTTGTGGCGGGCTTCTCGCCGGTCACCATCTCCTTCTTGGCATGAGCTCCCGACATAACTTCGAGCGGTTAGGCTCTAATGAAGTACCGGGCTTTGATACCAATTGAAAGTCGCCTAAAGGGAGGGTGAACAGGCAAATCTGAAATTTATAAAGCTTAAGCACAACTACAAGTCGGGGTTAGCGTTAGAATATAATCGAGTTCGAAAGAGAGGGCGAAAACAAATCACAAGCGAATAAGAGTAGATGACACGACGATTTGTTTTACCGAGGTTCGGTTCTTGCAAACCTACTCCCCGTTGAGGTGGTCACAAAGACCGGGTCTTTCAACCCTTTCCCTCTCTCAAACGGTCACTTAGACCGAGTGAGCTTCTCTTCTCAATCAACTGGGACACTTAGTCCCCACAAGGACCACCACACAATTGGTGTCTCTTGCTTTTGATTACAAAGAACTTGGGAACAAGAATAGAGGAAGAAGAAAAGCAATCCAAGCGCAAGAGCTCAAAGAACACGACAAAACTCTCTCTTCTAGTCACTAATGCTTTTGAGTGGAATTGGGACTTGGAGAGGTTTTGATTCAATATATTTGTGTCTTGTTATTGAATGCACTAGCTCTTGTATTGATTGTGTTGGCTGAAAACTTGGATGCCTTGAAGTGTGGTGGTTGGGGAGTATTTATAACCCCAACCACCAAAGTGGTCGTTGGGGAAGGCTGACACTGTCCGGTGCGCCAGCCACGTCACCCAACCGTTGGGGTTTGACCGTTGGAGCTTCTGACAACTGGGCCACCGGACAGTCCGGTGGTGCACCGGATAGTCACTGTTCACTGTCCGGTGCGCCTTCTGGCGCCTGCTCTGACTCTGCGCGCTGTCCACGCACTGTTCACTTTTGCATACGATCGTTGGCGCTGATAGCCGTTGCTCCGCTTGTCACGCCGGACAGTCCGGTGAATTATAGCGGAGTGGCTCCCAGAAAACCCGAAGGTGGCAAGTTTGGAGTTGATCTCCCTGGTGCACCGGACACTGTTTGGTGGCACACCGGACAGTCCGGTGCACCAGACCATGGCATCCTTCGGTTGTCTTTTGCTTTTTTTATTTGAACCCTTTCTTGGACTTTTTATTGGTTTGTGTTGAACCTTTGGCACCTGTAGAACTTATAATCTAGAGCAAACTAGTTAGTCCAATAATTTGTGTTGGGCAATTCAACCACCAAAATTATTTAGAAAAAGGTGTGAGCCTATTTCCCTTTCACTCATGAATAGGGATGCCACACATGCAGAGCCTTCATCGTCGACTTCTACACGCGGGCGCGTGG
The DNA here is from genome assembly GCF_902167145.1 of Zea mays. Taxonomy (NCBI): domain Eukaryota; kingdom Viridiplantae; phylum Streptophyta; class Magnoliopsida; order Poales; family Poaceae; genus Zea; species Zea mays. The sequence continues at coordinate 33,487,095 of NC_050096.1, forward strand.
TTCTGCCACTATCGCGAGCGAGCAAGCTCCACAGTCGTTGGTGCTTTATATAGTAGAGACAAGAGATATAATAGAAGATATTTCTTTCTAGCTAGTGAAAAATGAACTTGTTTTTATCCTCGTCTTGAACTCTTGATCGACAACAGCTTGATCCAACAAGCCTAGAAACTCACAACATCCAACCACCCGACCCCACATCTGTGATGCCCGTGTCGTGAGCCTGTGAGGTGCACCGCTTGAGTTGCCACAGTTTCTATCGCTGTTTTGAAGTCTCGATCGACAACACTTGATCCAACAAGCCCAAAACGTCGCAGCCGCCAATAACCCGATCAACATCTGTGTTGCCCACACCATGAGCTCGTGAGGTGCATCACTGGAGCTGCCACAGCCGCAACTATTTTTATGACCTCGTTGACCCCCACCTCCTAGTTCTCTAGCCTCTCGCGCTCCTCCTCCACCATGGCTGGCCACATCGCCTCCGCCCCGCCTCTGTAATCCTCCTAGACGCACCCAACTCCGTGATAGGCACTGGCTCCAAAGGAGTTAAGAAAATTTAGCTTTACGGGGTGTTGTTCAAGTATAACCCCAAATCGACGCAAGTACAGACTTCCCCCGCCTCCTCCCATCGTGCCACAACTCGTGGCTATGAGCTAGAGATCGTTGGCCTGATGTCTGTATTTAGAAAGCATGTAGGCGATGTTTTCCCTAGGAAAGTTTTGAAATGCAAGTGTGACGCGTGCCCTACCACCGTCGCGGACGAGCGCAGGCAACTAAGCTCCAAAGCTGCGAGCACGCGGGCATGCTGCTCTCCACAGGACATGTGCTTCCATGGATATGCAAGCCTCACTGACTTCCATGGTGCCCTATGAGTGCATGCCCAATGACGAGGCAGAGAGAGGTGGATGGATACGGGCGGGGTGCGATGCCGGGTAGCTGAAGTTGAGGGTTGGACCACGGGTTGAATACAAAGACGTATATGTGATTTTTTTGTAGAAATCGCTGAAGGTGGAAGCCATGGATGGTGACAAACATGGAAATTGTTGCTTTATATAGTAGAGAAGTGTGTATTTTTTTGAGAAATAATAGAACTACAAATAAGAAAATGTAATAGAAAAATGATATATGCCGCTATGTGTTCGATAAACAAGAATGTTCCATTTTAAGAGATACGTGTTTGTTAACAAAATTTTATCTAAATATATCTAAAAGGAACGTGGATGCCTAAGTGAGGGATGAATTAGGACAACTATTTTTTGTGCTAATCTAGGGCTATATGTTTTCCTCTTAAACAAACCCTCTGAAGATAACTAAGCAAGCTAGTGAACATAAGGGTTTGTCTAAGTGTTTCTACCTCTATCGCAAAAGGAGTTTTGAAGCCTAAGTTTCATACCTATCAACCAACCTATCAACTAAGCTAATATGATAAAGAACACAACTAAAGGCAACCATTAAATACGAAGCTTAAATGCGATAAACTCCTATAGACATGTCGATATTATTACTGAGGTATCAAGAACCGTGCAAGGTTCCTATTAATACTCATTGGTGCCCCTATGCAAAGGGAAGCCCAAGAGAGGGCCAAGCACCCGATCAGAAAAATCATAGATAGTTGTGGGCCATCTCCATGCACAAGTGGTGCTCCGTTGTGGGCCTTCTTCATGCTCAAGTGGTGATCTTTCTAAGATGCTCCCTATCGTCTACGCTATTGAGCTTCTAGCTGAAACGTCGCGGGCCTTGTTCCCTTCAGTACATGGTGGCAGCCACACCCCAAACATAGTTGGTGTGATCTCACAAGACTCTCACCCCCACTCGGTACAATTACAACGACATGTGCAAGCATCGAGGGACACAATGGTGCATGCAAGCACCAAGAGCTTTGAGGTGTCTACTCCTCACTTCTCCCTCTAGAGGTTAACCTAGAACAATCTGAAAGGGAATTAGGCTTACGCCTATTTTCCTAATTAATTTTGGTGGTTGAATTGCCCAACACAAATAATTGGACTATCTCGTTTGCTCTAGTGTACAAGTTATACAGGTGTCAAAGGTTCACACTTAGCCAATAAAAAGACCAAGTATGTGGTTCAACAAAAAGAGCAAGGGATAACCGAAGGCACCTCTGGTCTGGTGCACCGGACTGTTCGGTGCACCAGGGGACTTCACGCTGAACTCTTCACCTTCGGGAAAATCGAGAGGCGCTCCGCTATAATTCACCGGACTGTCCGGTGTACATCGGACAGTGTCCGGTGCCCCAGGGAAGAGCGGCTCTGGAACTCGCCAGCTTCGGGAATTTGCTCCGCTATAATTCACCGGACATGTCCGGTGTACACCGGACTGTCCGGTGAACCAGTGGGGCAACGGCTACTTCGCGCCAACGGTCACCTGCAGAAGCATTAAATGCGCGCCAGAGCGCACAAAAGTTAGGCATGCGCGATGTGGCGCACCGGACACTCTACAGTACATGTCCGGTGCGACACCGGACATCCAGGCGGGCCCAGCAGTCAGAGCTCCAACGGTCGGAACCCAACGACCTGGTGACGTGGCTGGCGCACCGGACACTGTCCGGTGTGCACCGGACTGTCCGGTGCACCATGCGATAGACAGCCCCACCAAACGGCTAGTTTGGTGGTTGGGGCTATAAATACCCCCAACCACCCCACATTCAAGTCATCCAAGTTTTCCCACTTCAACCACTTACAAGAGCTCTAGCATTCAATTCTAGACACACCCAAGTGATCAAATCCTCTCCAAACTCCACACAACACCCTAGTGATTAGTGAGAGAGATTTGCTTGTGTTCTTTCGAGCTCTTGCGCTTGGATTGCTTTCTTCTTTCTTTGATTCTTCATTGCGATCAAACTCACTTGTAATTGAGGCAAGAGACACCAATCTTGTGGTGATCCTTGTGAGAACTTTGTGTTCCAAGTGATTGAGAAGAAAAGCTCACTCGGTCCGAGGGACCGTTTGAGAGAGGGAAAGGGTTGAAAGAGACCCGGTCTTTGTGACCACCTCAACGGGGAGTAGGTTTGCGAGAACCGAACCTCGGTAAAACAAATCCACGTATCACACTCCTTATTCGCTTGCGATTTGTTTTGCACCCTCTCTCGCGGACTCGATTATATTTCTAACGCTAACCCGGCTTGTAGTTGTGATTATTTTTGAGAATTTCAGTTTCGCCCTATTCACCCCCCCTCTAGGCGACTTTCACAATCGTTATAACAACAGTCTAACTAACCTAAGCACTTCACAAAGCACTCACTCTAATCATCGAGCAATTTTATTAAGCACTTGAGTGTCTAAGAGCTCTAAGATGGAGTCTCAACTTACTTTTGTTGTTTCCAATCCCCAAACATGAAAAATGGCATATTGGGGTGATATTTATAGTCCCCACACTCAAAAGAGTCATTAAGAACGTGCAAACTTTTATGCATCGTACCAGACATATCAGATATGCCACTGGACAAGTTTGGTGTCGTCCACTGGAACTAGCCGTTATGACTATTTGTTACTGACCGATGAGCCTCTGGGTATCCGGTGTGCCACCGGTGTTACACCGAACATGTCTGGTGTATTATACCCGACCTGGTTGCATTTGCGACATCTTTGAGTGTTGTATCTAGTGCAGAGTCCATTGTTGTACCAAATATGGCTGGTGCCCTTTAATTCCTAAGGCCACTCTTCAGTTCTCTTTGCGTGCTTCATGTCAATAGGACACACTCTTCATCCTAGTCTTCGGTTCAGCTGTAGTACCTATCCAGTGTGTCACTGAACATGTCTAGTGCCCTCTGTTATGCTGAATTCTTTGTGTTCTCATGTTTTTTTTATCTTGGGCTTCTTTTGCCTTGTGTTTTGGCCTCTTGCATGATCTTGATATGCCTTCAATGATCTTCTGTTGTCTTGTTTTAAGGTGTTGATCTTCATGATCACCTCTTGTCTTCGTCCAAGTCCATTGTCCATGTTATATCCTTTAAACTATAAACATAAACACTAGTAAACTCATCAGTCCAAATGGTTATGTTGATCATTAAACACCAAAAACTTTAACAAAATGGGTTGAGATATGTTTTTCTCATAATATCCATGTGGGATCTTATTTTGATGGGTTTACTGTGAAAAACACAATGCTGAAATCAGAAGTTTAAATAAATGCTTAGTTTATAAACTACGATTTTTTAGAATTTTAAAGATATTCTTTAAGTGCTGATATTAGCAAATTGATTCTTACATAAATTCTATCGAAAGCATGTGAAGCCAATTTGATCGGACCGAAATACGAATGTCTATCCAAAGTATGAGAACATGAGAGCTAGTAGTTGTCAATCTGCAAGAACTCCAACTTGACCGAACCTAAATCCTTTGAATGTCTATGGGGAGGATAGGAACGTGCAAGCTGGTGAGCGTCGGAAGGATGGGAATTACTAACCCTATTAGGCCTTGTTCGGTTAGCTCTCAATCCATGTGGATTGAGTGGGATTGGATGGGTTTGAATCCCAAACAAGTCAAACTTCTTAAGAATTTTTTCCAATCCCATCCAATCCATGTGTATTGGGAATAACCGAACAAGGCCTTACCCGTATATGTAAACAGTGCAGTACACGATGCAAAACAGTATTTTAGGTGACCATATAGTTAAATTACTTGATACAATTTAAGGAGGTGAGCATGGAAATAAACTGCCCACTCCAGCGGAATACAAATGCAGATGCACAAATAGATACAAAAAAGGGAGAAAATCAATAGTTCAGTGTATGTTTATTTCAGCTTATAAATTATATAATATGGATTATATATGAGATTAAATAATCTAGATTAAATAATCCGGGTGTAGCTGTTTAGTAACCCGGCTTATTGAAACTCTGGTTATTTAATTTTAGTCATGTGTTGTGTGGAAGAAGCAAGGAAAAAAATAGATGAAATATTTTTGTGCAAGGACAGACAACAATTGGTAATTTCTCCCGAAATTGCTGTGGATATCGGGTCCTTTTACCAAATAAGCTGAGATAAGCAACTTATGAGATTCTGATAATCCGACCTCAGATTATATAATCCTTTTTTACGAAGGGGCGAAGCCCCCTATTTCATTAAGAAATAGGAAAGTTTGAAACAACCGCAACCACGCGGCACATCATCCAAAAAGATCGAACACGGCCAGAACCCTATCTAGACTCTAAACACTATCAAACTAGATCAGTGAAGAGCCTAAGATAGCAGAGAAAGTTTGGCCTACGATTAACGACATAAGACTTTCTTATTTACAACCCAATCAGACAGGAAGAAGCCACAAAAGGAACTGAACAAGCCAACCATCAAAAGACAAACAAACTTCATCGCCATCTTCCAAGATCCAGCTTCCATATCAACCAGAAATGCGCCTGTCTAAAGGGCACCACCCAAAGGCCTGGCCGAATGCCTCACTTGCCGTCTTTCGGATTAGCTTGCTTCCTAGAACCACCATTTTTTGCTCCTTCTTTTTCTGACGAGTAGCCCAGAAATCCAGCCAGAAGCAACAAAGAAAAATGATGTTAGAAGGATCAAGCAAATGTTTCTTTCCAAAGCACCAATCATTTCTAGTGCGCCAAATAGCCCAGAATAAAGCACCACAACCAAACAAAACCAAATTAGCAGTTTTGTCTTTTGGTTTACTTAACCAATTGTCATAAAGGTTGCTGATACTATTTGGAATCAGTCTCAAATTCAAGGTAACTTGAATCACTCTCCACATATACTTTGCAATGGGGCAATGAAAGAACAGATGATCGATAGATTCATCAACCCCACAGAAACAGCAATCCAAAGAACCAATCCAGTTCCTTTTCTTCAAGTTGTCCTTAGTAAGAATTTTATTTCTTACAACTAACCAAAAGAAAACCTTGATTTTATGAGGCAATTTAGATTTCCACAAGAACTTATATGGAATCAAAACTTGGTCTTCCATTTTCTTTTTGTACATAGAGTTAACTGAGAAGCCTTTTTTCCTAGATTCCACACAATTTTATCCTCCTGATCAGACAAAGGCACCTGATTACAACAACTTATCATTTCATCGAATAACATCCTCAAATTACCCACAATCCTTCTTCTAAAAGTAAGAGTCTCAAAATTAGATGTGAATGCATCATTAACGGTAACATCTTTGTCATAGGCCAAGTCAAAAAGAACAGGAAACTGAATAGACAGAGGCAAATTACCAATCCAAATACTTTTCCAGAAACTAGTCTTCAGACCATTACCAACCGCAGATTTACAGTATTTATAAAAATTGTCACGCAAACTCAGAATTTTTTTTCCAGGAATGAGAATCACTTTGTTTTTGTTTAACTAAAATAAGGGGTTTTCCCTTAATGTATTTACTGGCAATAATTTTTTGCCATAAGCCTTTCGAATTTTCAATATTCCAAAGCCATTTAGATAATAAGGAATCATTCATAAACTCAAGATTTAGGACCCCCAAATCCTCCCTGACTTTTGGGGGAGCACACTGACTCCCAATCCACTAAATGAAATTTTTTGGACTAACGACCCCCTTGCCACAGAAGACGCCTCCTAAGAATATCAATTTTTTTGATAACCGACTTAGGGGCAGGATAAATCGAGAGCATATATAAAGAAACATTGGATAAGCAACTGTTTAAAAGAGTAAGTCTACCTCCTAGACTCAGGAATCTTCCCTGCCACCCAGCTAGTCTTTTTTCCAGCTTCTCAATCATGGGTACCCAAAGACTTTTATTAGTTTTCTTCTTATCAATTGGCACCCCTAAATATTTCATAGGAAGATTACCAATTGGACAGGTAAAGATATCAGCATACAAATAGTCAATCTCCTTAGCATTTCCAAAGCACAAAATTTCACTTTTGTGAAAGTTAATTTTCAAGCCTGACATGCTTTCAAACAAACACAAAATGAATTTAAGATTTCTGGCCCCTTCTAAGCAATCTTGAATAAGAAAAATGGTATCATCAGCATATTGTAAGCAGCAACAACCATTGTGAATGATATGAGGGATCAGACCCTCAATCAAACCCTCATCTTGAGCTTTCTTAATCATACAAGCTAAACCATCAGCTACCAAATTGAACATAAGGGGAGAAAAAAGATCCCCTTGCCTAACCCCTATGTGAGTAGTGAAGTAAGGACCCAGATTATCATTAGTTTTGATGGCTACTTTGCCACCACGCACAATCCTCATAACCCAATCATACCAAGTGTTCCCAAAACCTTTTTTCTCCATCATAGTATAGAGGAAATGCCAATTTACTTTGTCATAAGCTTTTTCAAAATCAATTTTTAAAACCACTCCACTTTGATTTTTCCTCTTAACCTCATGAAGAATTTCATTGAGGGAAATGACCCCATCCATAATGTATCTGTTTTTAATGAAACCATATTGAGAATCACTTATCACTTTTGTGATACAACTTGCAAGCCTGTTATTCAGAACTTTGGAAATAATTTTGTAACACATTCAAAAGACAGATAGGTCTAAAATTCTTCATGTCAGCCGCATTATCCACTTTTGGTAATAAAGTGACCATCCCATAATTCAGCCTTTCTATCTTAAGATTTCCAACATAAAAATCATTGAATAAATGCACAATATCCATTTGAATTGTATCCCAAAAATTTTGAAAGAATTCAGCAGGAAAACCATCGGGGCCAGGAGCACTATTATGTTTCATCTCGAAAATCACTTTCTTAATCTCATCAATTGAAAAAGGAGCCGTCAGGAAAGATCTATCATTGTCTGACAACTGATTCATATTGAAGTAAGTCATATTAATGCTAGATAACACAGAAGGGCCAAAGAGATCTTTATAATATGAAGTAGCAATTTTATTGATACCTTCAGCATCGTTTACAGAGACTCCTTCATGATTCAAGAAGGGGATTTTAACCCTCCGCTTCCGACCTTTTGCAAGAAGGTGAAAGAATTTAGTATTCTCATCACCCTCATTGATGAATTTTTCTCTAGCAGTTTGCTTTTTTTTTTTGCAAATTTCTTCTTCCATGATTTTTTTCAGGTTCCACTCCACATCGAGTTTTTTGATTCTTTCAGTGTCCGAAATACCCATAATTTCGCATTTTTTATCTAAAATGTCAGTTTTTCCATTAAATTTTTTTTTAATTTCAAATATCTACCTTCAACATTAATATTCCAACCTTTCAACATTTTTTTCAACCTTTTTGTTTTTTCTTTCCAAATATCAATACTCTTTTTGCTTCTAACAGGTAGAGACCAATTTTTTACAACCAAAGTCCTAAACTTAGGTCTCAACCTCCAACATAGCTCATATCCAAAATCTCTTTTAGCAGGAGAACCTAAATCAACTCCAATTCTATGAACCACATCCATAAGAACAACATTATCAGTATTAAGAACAGAGAAAGGATTGTATGACGTACCTTTATTGATGAATGCATCTTTAGCCATAGCTCTTGCATCCGCCTTATCAACAATCTTCATTTCCTCCGTAGATTCCAGTCTGCTGCTCCTTCTAACTCCTTCTGCCAGATCACCTTCCATAGGTCCTCCTTTCTTAACTCCAGCATTCTTACTAGCATCATCAGGAACATTTATATTCATTTTCTTTTTCTCTTGAGCGGGAGAAGGAATAAATTCGTCATCCTTGATGAATTCCTCCAACTCCTTAGAATCCAACAAATCATCCTCACTTTCATTGTATTCTTCATCATCATTACCCTGACTATCAAGGTAACCTTTGGTTCCTTCAGGACCTTTCCCCAACTTCATACTTTCAGATTGTTCAGACAAGGAACCAGCAACATTGACATGACTGGAGGATACTTTTAAGGGGGATTTTCCCTTAACATCCCTACCAGAGTCATCATCACCACTTTTGGCCTTTTTAACAGATTTACCAAGAGAGAGGTCACCAAATCCTTGTCTATCAACAGAAGCCCTCTTGCCCAGATTAATGGACTCATCATTCCACCCTTCATCAGTAATGTTGTCAATTTTAAAGAGGTAATATCCACTTCTTCCACAGCCCCAATAGTAGATCCCAATTCACAAATTGTGGGGGATAGATATCCCCCGGGTCCACTAAAGAAATAAAAGATCTCCCGAAAGGCCCAAGGGCCCAATAAATCGTAAGATCGTTCTTTCGTGGGCCTGGGGAAAGACGATCAACAAAGCGAAGAAGACGTAAGGCTGGATTGGAGCAAACCCGGACGGCCCACAACGTCGAACAAGTAAATCCCAACGGAGACCCGACTTTCCCGCGCTGAAGCCCCCATGCAATGGAGCCATGCGAGGATAAGTCGGCGAGGGTCACGTAGGGATAAACTCAGGAGATTCACTACCTTTCAGCTACTTGTTGTTATCATATCCACGTGTACTGCCCCACGGTCGAGTATATAAGGCCTAGGGGGCACCCCTTCAGAACGATCGACCCTATTCTTGACCAAGCCACTCACGAAAACTCTCTGTGCCTTCAATCCAGAGAGCCCTCTTGTAACCACACTCGAATACTCACCAGGACGTAGGGTGTTACGCATCTCTAAGCGGCCCGAACCTGCAAATCTTGTCCACTGTCCCACGTGCAATCAGGCACGAACCATTTTGCTACAGTCGTTGACACCGTCCTACTCCTAGAAACACCTTGAGGGGTAACCCCGGGTGTGCGGTCGGACCCAAAACACCGACAGCTGGCGCGCCAGGTAGGGGGGTGTGTCGACGATCCAAGCTAGCTCAATGGCCGTCACCTTCTACAGCAAGATCAACATACGTCCCGGATCCGTGTTCCGCTTTGGGACGATCTCGTCTGTAGCGGATGAAGAGGGAATTCTACACCGTATCGCGGATCCGCCGGAAAAGAAGTCTCCTCCAACAAACCCCGAAAATGCCGGAAAAGCGCAACTTCCTGCTCTTCGGAAAAAGATCGCCTCCGGAAGGTCAGGAGCCGAGGGCCCGCTAAACCGGAGGACTCCACTGTCTACCTCTCCGACAACAGAATGGACGCGAATTGCGAGGAAGAAGAAGACTGGGGAGACGCAAGCCGTTCTTTCTGTTCCTCCGACCTCAAGGGAGAACGGAAAGAAAGTCGCCGCGACAGCAACACCATTCTACCCCGACATCCTCTTCATCGGGAGGGTGGAGTCGCCCGCCATCTCTGACGACGAACCACAAGCCCCCAGAAGAACCACCTCAACGAGAATCCCGCCGACGGAGGAACCGGCGCAGGAACGTTCGACGACATCACGTGGCCGGAGAACGGGATCCGGAGCAGCCTGTCTCGCGAGACGAGGTCTCGGAGATAGGAGAAACTCCAGAGGAACGCGTCTTCAGAGAACGAAGGAACTCCCGACGACGTGATCGCCGACGGACTCAGGAGCAAGCCGAGCAAGATGCAAGGCAACGCCGGGAGAATCCGCTCTTCGGGCGCAACCTGAACCCCGACTTCGCCCGAGCTATGAACACACCAAGCGAAGTCGGAGGCGTACTAGCTCGGATAGCAGATGGACTTCCCCGGACTCCCGACGCTGAAGGCTACCGACGTTTGTTCACCCAAGCAGCCAACCATCTTCTACCGCTCGCTCACCCGCCGAACGACCTACGACACGCCATCAACAGTCGCCGAGATGCGCGAAGCTCTATCAATGCTTCGCGCGAACGGCGGCATGAAAACGAAATTCGCCGTCGGGAGGAGTATGATCGAGATCATGGCTTTCCGACTCAAAGCCAGGCCACCAGGACTGAGTCGGCAACAGCTTCAACTGGCGGTACCACCCGGGGACGGTCGAGGAACCACCGTCGCCACTCCCCTCCCCGGGATAAACATCGTCCCCGACGACAGGAGGACACGTGCGGAGTATCCGCTCTTACTCCGCGCCTTAGAGCCATCCAATGGCCTCCCAACTTCAAGGTATCCAATGTCGACAAATATGAACCGAAGCAGGATCCAGGGGGTTGGCTAGCCGTCTACACCACCGCTGCTCGGGCTGCCGGAGCATCTGAGGACGTCATGACCGCGTATCTGCCCATTGTCCTTGGGCAAGATGCGCTGCAGTGGCTACGACATCTACCCCGACATTGCATCGACGACTGGGGAGACTTCAGTCGACGTTTCACCGCCAACTTCCAGTCCCTCTCCGACAAGCCAGCGCAACCATGGGACCTCAAATCCATCAAGCGCCGAGGGGACGAGACTCTCCGGTCGTACCTCAAAAGGTTCCAGACCATGAGAAACCGCATCCCCGAGGTCACGGAGGCGGCCGTGATCGAGGACTTCTACAGAGGATCCAATGACTAGGTTTTCGTCCGAGCCATACTACAAAAGGCGCCGACTACCTCCGAGGAGCTGTTCCGGGAAGCCGACCTCTACATCACCGCCGACGAGCGGGCCCAGGATCTCATTGGAGGAGCAAAGCCCGCACCGACAGCACCACGACGTGACGCAAACCAACCGCCCGACAAACGCTGGGAGAAGAGGCCTCGTGAAGAAGTACACGCCGCCGGACCACCCGCCTCTCGCGCCCGAGGAGGACCTCGTGGAGGCGAGCGCACGCTGGACGACATCCTCGACGCCCAGTGCCCGTACCACAAGGACATGCGCCACACTCTTCGTAACTGCCGGGACTTCAAGCACTCCGTCGGGCACGACCGACCCTTCCAACCTCTACCGCCTCCTCCGCCGAGGGGAGGACCAGATGAACCACGACAACCCCATCAGCAGGAGGAGGGGGGAGGAGGAGCCTTCCCACGCGTTGACAGGGAGGTCAACATCATCTTCGGCGGACATGGGTCGCAGGAGAACAAAAGACAACAAAAGCTCAACGACCGCCAGATACTGGTGGCGACCACTGGTCCTCCCGCCCCATACCGGTGGTCGGAGCACCCAATCACTTTCACTCGGGAGGATCAATGGCTCAACTTCGACCATCCAGGCAAATACCCGCTCCTCGTCGATCCGGTGATCCGAGAGAGCCGGGTAAAGAAGGTGCTAGTGGACGGGGGGAGCAACATTAACGTCACCTTCCCCCGGACACTCCAAGGCTTGGGAGTTCACCTCAAGGAGCTCCACGATTCGGACACTCCTTTCTTTGGCATCGTGCCGACGGAAGGGGAATACCCGCTGGGCCACATCTACATGCCAGTCACCTTCGGAACTCCGGAGAAATACAGAACTGAGTTCCTGAGGTTCGAGGTGGCGAACTTCGACTGCGGGTACAACGCCATCATTGGGAGGCCGGGGCTGGCTAAGTTCATGGCCATTCCACACTATACATACATGATACTGAAGATGCCAGGACCGCAAGGAATCATAACTGTGCGTGCCGACTTCCAAGGCGCCGCAGAATGTTTCCGAGTGGCCATCCAAGCAGCCCTCACCACCAAGCCGTCAACGGTTCCTTCTACACCGGCGAACTCTAAGCCTAAGGAAGACCTCGTTGTACCGGCAAACGAAGCTCAGGCCGCGACCTCTATGCGGCCGACTGAAGAAACCAAGCGGATCAACCTGGGGTTCGCTGATGAGCGCAAGACGGCCATCATCAGCTCCAGTTTGAATGACAAATAGGAAAGCGCGCTCGTCCAGTTCCTGCAAGATAACCGAGACGTATTCGCATGGCAACCTACGGATATGCCGGGAGTCCCAAGAGAACTGGCCGAGCACAAATTGAAGGTCTATCCCCAGGCGAGGCCGATCCGGCAAAAGCTACGTCGTTTCACGCCCGACAAGAGAGAGGCCATTCGTGCCGAATTAGCTCGCTTGGTCGCGGTGGGATTTATTAGAGAAGTATTACACCCCGAGTGGTTAGCCAACCCTGTTCTTGTACTCAAAAAGAATAAAGTGGATTGGCGCATGTGCGTCGACTATACTGATCTCAACAAACACTGTCCGAAGGATCCCTTCGGGTTCCCGAGGATAGATCAGGTGGTGGATTCCACCGCTGGGTGTTCTGTGCTGTCTTTCTTAGATTGCTATTCCGGGTATCATCAGATTAGTTTGGCAAAGGAAGACGAGGAGAAAACGGCGTTCATCACTCCGTTTGGTGCTTTCTGTTATACCTCCATGCCGTTCGGCCTCAAAAACGCTGGAGCGACTTATCAGAGAGCCATTCAAACATGCTTAGCCGATCACTGGGGCAAGCGTGTGGAGGCTTACGTAGACGATGTGGTAATCAAAACAGAGAATTCGGAAAACTTCATCGAAGATTTACAGCTAGTTTTCAACAGCCTGAGAAGATAGAGATGGAAGCTCAATCCTGAAAAATGTGTTTTCGGGGTACCAGCAGGAAAGTTGCTCGGGTTCATCGTCAGCAACCGGGGAATTGAGGCTAATCCGGATAAGATTGAAGCTATCATGAAGATGGAAGCTCCCCGTTCACAAAAGAAAGTTCAGCGACTCACTGGATGTATGGCAGCTCTGAGCAGATTTATATCCAGGCTGGGAGAAAAAGGTTTACCATTTTACAAGCTACTCAAGAAGGTGGATAAGTTTCAATGGACTTCAGAAGCACAAGAAGCTCTAGACGCACTGAAGAAATTCTTGACAACACCACCAGTATTGAAACCACCCCGGCGAGCTACGCCGATTCAACCGGCTGAAGATTTGTTGCTGTATATCTCTTGCACGACTCACATGGTAAGCACCGCGTTGGTAGTCGAGCGAGTAGAAGAAGGGCATGCCTATCCAGTACAACATCCCGTTTACTTCATCAGTGAAGTTCTAGGCCCCTCAAAGAAAAAGTATCCTCAGGTTCAGAAGCTGTTATATGCAGTACTTCTAACTGCCCGCAAGTTGCGTCACTACTTTGACGACCACAAAGTCATAGTAGTCACTGGTTTTCCAATAGGGGACATTCTTCACAACAAGGAAGCCATTGGCCGGATAGCCAAGTGGGCTTGCGAGTTGGGATCCCACGATATCGAGTTCCGACCTCGCACTGCCATCAAAACTCAAGCACTGGTTGACTTCGTATCAGAGTGGACAGAGCAGCAAGTACCAGACAATCCAGAAACTGCAGAGGTATGGCGAATGTATTTCGATGGCTCGCTGAAGCTGCAGGGAGCAGGAGCAGGGATTCTCTTCACTGCACCTGGAGGCGAGCACCTCAAGTACGCTCTCCAGTTGCTATTCCCGGCCTCTAACAATGCAGCCGAATATGAAGCTTTGATACACGGATTGAACATCGCCATGTCACTGGGCGTCAAGAGATTGATGGTATACGGAGATTCTCTGGTAGTCATCAGCCAGATAAACAAGGAATGGGATTGTTCAAGTGATTCAATGGGAAAATATTGCGCCGCCGTCCGAAAGCTGGAAGATAAATTCGAGGGTCTGGAGTTTCATCATATAGAAAGAGATCGGAACACGGCGGCCGATGTACTGTCCAAGCTCGGATCCGGTCGGACTCAGGTCCCGCCCGGGGTCTTCGTGCAAGAAATTCTTCAGCCGAGTATCTCAATGGATCAAACAGAAGAGTGCAACATCATAAATCAACTCGAGTCAGATTCTGATGACTGGAGAAGACCGATTATTAAGTATATAAAGAACGAAGAAGAACCGGACGACAAGAACTCGGCAGAGCGCATTGCCAGACAATCAGCTCACTATACTCTCATTGGGGAGGTATTGTACAGGAGAGGCGCGTCAGGCGTCCTCATGAAGTGCGTTCTCCCGTCCACCGGAAAGCAACTTCTGGAGGAAGTCCATGCGGGGCAGTGTGGAGTACATGCAGCATCCAGAACACTAGTCGGGAAGGTCTTCAGGTCAGGATTCTATTGGCCGACGACGAAGAATGATGCAGCCGAGTTAGTTCAAAGATGCGAAGCCTGCCAATACCTGTCAAAGCAACAGCACATGCCAGCGCAGCAGCTACAGACCATACCAGTAACTTGGCCTTTCGCATGCTGGGGACTGGATATGATTGGACCTTTCAAGAAAGCTCAAGGAGGATATACCCATGTATTGGTGGCGATTGACAAATTCACTAAATGGATAGAGTTCTAGCCCATTGCTTCTTTAACCTCTGCTAAAGCTGTAGAATTCATACAAAGCATAATATTCAGATTCGGGATACCAAACAGTATCATCACTGACTTGGGATCCAATTTCACCAGTTCAGAATTCTTTGACTTCTGCGAGCAAAAGAGCATTCAGATCAGGTACGCATCTGTAGCGCATCCAAGAGCCAACGGGCAGGTTGAGCGAGCCAACAGAATGATATTGGAGGCACTCAGGAAAAGGGTCTTCGATAAGAATGAAAAATTCACAGGAAAATGGATAAGAGAACTGCCTTATGTCGTTTGGAGCTTGAGAACCCAACCTAGCCGAGCCCTGCATGGAAACACTCCTTTCTTCATGGTCTATGGGTCGGAGGCAGTGCTACCTGCTGATCTCAAGTTTGGGGCGCCAAGATTGATCTTTGAAAGCATAGCAGAAGCCGAGGCCACCAGGCTGGAGGATATTGATATACTTGAGGAAGAACGACTGAATGCGGTGATCCAATCAGCACGATACCAGCAAACTCTAAGGCGCTATCACGACAAGGCTGTGCGACAACGCTTCTTTTCGATAGGAGACCTCGTCCTTCGCCGAATTCTAACGGGGGAGGGAAGGCACAAGTTATCACCCTTATGGGAAGGGCCTTTCATAGTAGCAGAGGTTACTCGGCCCGGATCGTATCGCCTCACCCAGATGGATGGCACAGAAGTTGGGAACTCCTGGAACATAGAGCACCTCAGAAAGTTTTACCCCTAGCTGTATTTCAAAACAGCTGGGGCGACCATGTACTCTGTAAAATGGAAGTACGTCATCAATAAAGAGAGATTTCAAAGATACTCGGCTCGTTTACGATTGACTTGCATTCTTACTTAACTCGGGGTGACCACTATGCCCTACAAACGGAGCAATCGACTTAAGTCGGCAATGACTTAAGGCGGTGCAACATGCTCATGCTTACTTAACTCGGGGTGACCACTATGCCCTACAAACGGAGCAATCGACTTAAGTCGGCAACGACTTAAGGCGGTGCAACATGCTCACGCTTACTTAACTCAGGGTGACCACTATGCCCTACAAACGGAGCAATCGACTTAAGTCGGCAACGACTTAAGGCGGTGCAACATGCTCACGCTTACTTAACTCGGGGTGACCACTATGCCCTACAAACGGAGCAATCGACTTAAGTCGGCAACGACTTAAGGCGGTGCAACATGCTCACGCCTACTTAACTCGGGGTGACCACTATGCCCTACAAACGGAGCAATCGACTTAAGTCGGCAACGACCTAAGGCAGTGCAACATGCTCACGCTTACTTAACCCAGGGTGACCACTATGCCCTACTAACGGAGTTATCAGCTAAAGTCAGTAATAGCTTAAGCCGATGCAGCATACTCGCACCTATATAATTCAAGGGATGATTTCCATATCCCACAAACAAATTTCATAATCATCATGCGGCGTTACCACAAATCTACGAACTAACAAATTCTGATACAATAAGGGAGTAATCATATCATTCGAATGATAAGCTGATGTCTTCTAACGAATACTTGATCATGCTAACCGCGCGCCCAGAGCACGCAAAATGTTTCTCTATTTTCCAATGTCTTTCTCAGGAACGACCGACGAAGAAGGGCGATTCGAGGAATCGGGGGTAGCATTCACATCGGCCTGTATGTCTTCAGGAATAACCACGCCGGGTCTCCTCATTAAGATTCGTCCAGCACGAATAGCCTTGTCCATGGCTTTATCGCGCTGGGCTCTGAGAGTAGCGGCGGTTTCTTCGGCAACTTTAGTGGCCAGCCGAGCGACCTCCAACTCCTGGGCAATGGTTTTCTTGGAAGCTCGGAGTTCCTTGATGGTGGCATCCTTCGCTGATATCAATTGCTTAAGGCGGGTCACTTCGTCCACAGATTCTTGCAGCCTACAACGCTGATTGTCCAGTTCCTCCATTGTGAAGCGGTGGCTCCTCTCCAAGATGGTCAGCGAGTTGCTAGAGTCACGATACAGTCTGTCCAGATTGTCACGAGAAGCAGCAAGGATACGTTTTTCTTCCTACAAACAAAAATCAACTCCTTCAGAATCCAAGCAAGTAATAAGAGCATAGCAAGACGAGGCACGGTTTTGTAAGCTACCTTTTCAGAGTCAAGCCGAGCATGAAGAGAAGAACTCAGAGCGTTGGCGTCATCCAAAGCAGCGGAGACCTGATTCAGTTCAGTCTGGCTCTGAGAATACTTCTCCTCGAAGTCAGCACACCGTTGAGCCATTTCAGCTTGATCTCGGGAATGTTTTTCCTCAAGAACTGCAATCTGCCGAGTCATTCCTATCAAGAGGTAATCAAACGAAAGGAGGTCAGAAGGTAAAACAATCTACGAATAAAGGCAAGGAAGAAGAAGGGCACTAACCAGCATTAGTTGCCTCCAACTCGGATACACGACGATGAAGCGACACTGGATTCCAATGCTCAAGAGACGAAGCGACCTCTGGGATGGAAGCACCCTGCGATCTCAGCTGGTTGGCCATCCCATCCACCAAAGCCTGATAAGAAGAACAGATGAACATAATAACAAAAGTTCACGCAACGTAAAGACCAAGCTAAAGTGCAGAACAGTACCTGGAGGTTGGAAAAGAACGAAGGGATCCCCAAATTAGGAGAAATCAACTAATAACCAGGTGCAAGACCACCATCCGAAGTAGCTTGCAACGGACCAATAGGAATCAGCTCAGTGCCTTCAGCAGAGCCAAACGCCAGATCAGCGGGGACGCTGCCCTCTAAAGCAACCCCCTGGCTCGAAGTTTGGGCTACAACCATACAACCAGAGTGTGGAGGCGAACCCGCATGAACGTCCATGGAAGTGCAGGAAGGAGATCTTGCTCGGGCACCCTCGGGGGCTGGGTCACAGTCGGCACTGCCCACTTGAGCCGGATCATCCCCGGCAACACCCTCGGGGGCTGGGCAGTGGCTTACACTCTTCGCCCGGGCTGAGTCATTCCCGGCGACATCCTCGGGGGCTGAGCATATATCAACACCATTCTTGGGGCCCAGGCTTTCTGCAGTAACCACCTCTAAGGTTGACAGGCCTTCAGCCACTTCCATGGGACCAGGACAATCCAAGTCAGCATCCTGACCCTCGAGATCGCGCTCTAAGGTCGACGAGGCACGGGATGACCTCAACCCAGCATCAGGCACGGCAGCACAGATCTCTGTTGCATCAACATCCACAGGCTCTGATAACAAATCCTCTGGGACCATATCCTCTAGAGTTTGATCAAAGTTGGCCAAGGACAGTTCTTGCAGACCAATAAGGGCAGACAAAGCAGGAGAAGGAACTCCACTACTTCCACCGCTGGCGATGAACTGCCGACTGTTTTTCCGAGTTAATGGAGCTTCATTTTCTTCCTCCTCATCTTCCACAGTGACAATACAAACAGCACCCCCATTGGGGTCAGCAGCAGATGGAGCACACCCATTGGGATCAGTGTCAGCAAGGCCGGTTGCAGGCACTACTTCAGCAGCAGGAGCTAAGGTACTGGCGTCCTCATCAAAGCTAGATACTCGCCGTAGGCGTCTTCTCTTCTTCTTTTGTTCATCAGCAGAAGGATCGGGCTGACTGGTCCGGCTAGGGCGCCTCGGGCGAGTACTGACAGGTTTTGGGACATCCAAAGTTGTATTAACCTCTGGAAGGGGCACCACTGCTAACGTACCATCAGGAGCAGCATCGGATGAATCCTCAGCTAACAGATCAAGCATATCATTTATGTCGGCATCGCTAGGGTTCAGAGGCACTTCAAAATAAACCTGCCGTTCATCATCAGGAATCTCCCCGAGCGAAGCAACCAAAGTACTGATTTCTTCAGCAGAGGGTCGCACTCTAAGGCCCAAATTGCTATCAGTCACAGGCGGATTTGACACAAAAAGGGTGAAAGCTTTGGAAGGAGGTAGGTTCCAGGCCGAGTATGCCACGGGAGCACCAACATTTGAAACTTTACCCCTGAGAATCATCTCAAGTTGGCTTACCAAGTCAACAGAAGGAATTCTCCTATTGGTAACCCGAGTTGAGTCGGCCAGCCCTCGATACAGATATGCCGGATAGGCCCTGTCTTTCAGTGGCTGAATGTTCTTGAAAACAAAATCAGTGACCACAGCTTCGGCAGTCAGACCTCCCTCTTTCAGTAATCCGACTTCAGTTAGCAACACACCTGCTTCGGCTACTTCCCGAACTGTGGGAGACTCAGTCCAACTCGGAGTGCGGACGTCCGGCTGTCTTCCCGACCGAGAGGGGAGAGAATTTCCATAATTATCAACTATAAACCACTCTAGACGCCACCCCTTAATGCTATCTTTGAGGGGAATCTCAAGGTACTCAGTCTTCCGCCCACGGCGCATCTCCAAACTGGCACCTCCAACCAACTGATGTTGTCCCCCGGCCATCCCAGGGCGACAATGATACAGATACTTCCATAAACCGAAATGCGGCAGCACGCCGAGATAGGCTTCGCACAGGTGAACGAAAATGGAGATTTGCAGAATGGAATTAGGGTTCAAATGGGTCAAGTTGATGTGATAGAAGTCAAGGAGGCCGCGGAAAAAAGGAGAGATGGGAAGACCGAGGCCGCGGAGAAGAAAAGGAGCGTAAACTACAGACTCGTGGGTATCTTCTGTTGGGACAGTAGTCCCGTGGCAAATCCGCCAAGAACAGAGTTCCCGCGGAGGAAGAACCCCGATGGAGACGAGGCGGAGAAGCTCAGCTTCGGAAATAACGGACATATGGTTACCTGCGAAGGGTAACTGACTGTTGAGGTCGATTGCGGGGATCACCGCAGCAAACGAGTTCGCAGTTTTCCTCTTGGGCGCCATCTTGCTTCTCACCGGCGAACAGAGTAGGAGGCGAGTGGCGGAGAAGATTCAGATGCGGAAATGCAAGAACTAGGGCACGGAAAGCAAAGGCGGCTAAAAGCGCAACTCTTATGGGATATTCCCGAGCCAGATACCGCTTCAAAAAGTGCCCAGTCATCAACCGGCAGTTATTTCTGAAACCTCAGCACGCCACGTGGACATCTGGCAGTTATTTCCGAAAAAGCCGACGTGCCACTTCATCACTCGGTTATTATCCTCAAAATAACTCGCGCGGCCAGCTATTACTCAGCGTTGCCTCTAAAACGCTGGTCTCGTGTTCTATCACTCGGCATTACTTCTAAAATGCCGACGCCGACCTTCAATCACTCGGCGTTGCCTCCCAAACGCTGAACTCGTATTCTATCGCTCGGCATTATTTCTAAAATGCCGACGCCGATCATCTATCACTCGGCGTTGCCTCTAAAACGCTGACCTCGTATTCAGTCGCTCGGCATTACTTCTAAAATGCCGATGCCGACCTTCAGTCACTTGGCGTTGCCTCTAGAACGCTGATCTCGTGTTCCATCGCTCGACGTTACTTCTAAAACGCCAACGCCGACCTTCGCTGACTTGGCGTTGCCTCTAAAACGCTGGTCTCGTGTTCTATCGCTCGACATTACTTCTAAAATGCCGACGCCGACCTTCAGTCACTCGGCATGGCCTCTAAAACGCCGATTGCGTGTTCTATCGCTCGGCATTACTTCTAAAATGCCGACGCCGACCTTCAATCACTCGGCGTTGCCTCTAAAACGCTGACCTCGTGTTCAATCGCTCGGCATTACTTCTAAAATGCCGACGCCAACCTTCAATCACTTGGCGTTGCCTCTAAAACGCTGACCTCGCGTTCGATTACTCGATGTTATTTCTAAAATGCTGACGTCGACCTTCAATCGTTCGGCAAGTCATCTACTGTCTCAAAAGAATTAGTTCTACAGTAAGGAAAAACAAGTCATTGATAAGGGGCAAACGTCATTTTTTCATTAAAGGGAAGATAAAAGCTTACAAACCAACTCTTCACGAGTTGGTGCTTCCCTACTACTACTAAACTACGCTATACTATTCTACATTACTGCTACATTATTCTAACTACACTATACTAATATCTAAAGACCAAGTGGCGTTTAGCCACTGGCCTTGCTGCTGTTGCCCTTGCCGCCGCCGCCCCTGGTGCTGCCCGTGCTGCTGCCGCCTCTGGTGCTGCCCGTGCTGCCGCCGCCTCTGGTGCTGCCCTTGCCGCCGCTGCCCCCGCCGCCGTTGCTGCCGACACCGTCGTCGTCGTCGTCGTCGCCGCCGTCGTCGTCGTCATCTTCGTCCTCGCTGCCGTCCGAGTCCTCCTCGTCCGAGGAGAACTCGGACTCATCCGAGCCCTCGAGCCCGGAGCGCTCGACGGCCCGGATGTACGTCCAGACCTCCGCGGCAATCCCCTGGGAGTCGTCTGAATCATCAGACGACGCCGGGGGAGAGGCGGGAGCTGGAGACTTCTCGGACTCGGAGGAGAACTCCTCCGAGTATTCCGAGTCGCCGAAATCCTCCGACGGAGGAGTCGGCTCACGCTTGCGTTTGTGACCCTTGCCCATGGCGAAAGCAGATAGAAGGGAGGAGAGGGATGCAGTAAAGAACAGCGAAGAGATGTGAAAAAACCAGAGGAGCAAGGACGTTATTTATAGAAGGGAAAGGCAACCGCTCACTTCCAACCGCGGTCACTGAACAGTCGCAAAGCATTCAATAAGCACTCCCACCCATCTGAAGACACGTCAGACGGCTGACGCCGTTTCATGCAACACTACACCCATTGGGACTCCAGTCAACAGCGCAAAGGATATGATTACACTAGCCGTCCCATCACATTACTACTCAGAAGCAGCCGGCTAAAACACTCAGCGTACCAAGCCGTCCCTTGCCCACACCCATTGGGGGGGACGCCCAGGAATTATCAGTATATTTTCCAAAACGGTCACATCCGTGCAGGGCACGCAGTAAATACCTCAAGACAAAAATGAGATATCAGTAAGGATCAGAGGAAAGCCAAATATAGCCAGCAAAGTACAAGATATGGCCGACAGAAGCGATGTGAAGACTAGACAGAGAACGTCCATCAAACGTCCAATCAAGTCGCAGAAGCAAATAAATTGCATTACCTAGCAAGATATGGATGGATCGCAAACTCGGCTGCTAAAGACAAAATATATGCTGACCTCTGCAGCAAAATTTTGATGACATAATGCTGACCTTCAAAGCATAATGCGAATAGCTTCGTGCCAGTTTTTACAAGCAAAGGGAAGACCTTCGAATGGATTATCCTTAAAAAATCCATTTGAAGGTCGGGGGCTACACCCATTGGGTGCACCTCCGGTGCACCCCATGGATTATCATTCTAAACCGATATAGTGTCGACTTCTAAGGCGTGGGACAAGATTGAAAAGACCAATCCTCAACCGAGGTACAGGAGCGCACATGGAGATAATTTCTGGGGAAGACCTTCGAGTAGATTACCTTCTAAAAATCTACTCAAAGGTCGGGGGCTACACCCATTGGGTGCACCTTCGGTGCACCCAATGAAGTTCAGAATCCTACGAGTCAAAATGCCGACCTCTAAGGCACAAGCACAGGACTAAACTTCGGTCGAACGAGCGATCGGAGCAAGAGAAGACAGCAGGAAGTCATTTTTCCTGGACCTTGGATCTCTGGGTTGATTACCTCTAAATCAACCCAAAGATCGGGGGCTTGTGGGGGATAGATATCCCCCGGGTCCACTAAAGAAATAAAAGATCTCCCGAAAGGCCCAAGGGCCCAATAAATCGTAAGATCGTTCTTTCGTGGGCCTGGGGAAAGACGATCAACAAAGCGGAGAAGACGTAAGGCTGGATTGGAGCAAACCCGGACGGCCCACAACGTCGAACAAGTAAATCCCAACGGAGACCCGACTTTCCCGCGCTGAAGCCCCCATGCAATGGAGCCATGCGAGGATAAGTCGGCGAGGGTCACGTAGGGATAAACTCAGGAGATTCACTACCTTTCAGCTACTTGTTGTTATCATATCCACGTGTACTGCCCCACGGTCGAGTATATAAGGCCTAGGGGGCACCCCTTCAGAACGATCGACCCTATTCTTGACCAAGCCACTCACGAAAACTCTCTGTGCCTTCAATCCAGAGAGCCCTCTTGTAACCACACTCGAATACTCACCAGGACGTAGGGTGTTACGCATCTCTAAGCGGCCCGAACCTGCAAATCTTGTCCACTGTCCCACGTGCAATCAGGCACGAACCATTTTGCTACAGTCGTTGACACCGTCCTACTCCTAGAAACACCTTGAGGGGTAACCCCGGGTGTGCGGTCGGACCCAAAACATCGACACAAATAGCCTGATAATTTTGAAGTTCTTCCGGCACATTCTCAGCCACAATCCACACCGAATGCATTTTGGACTTGGGCTTAGCCTGGGAACTCCAAGAAGAAACATAGATTTTGGCACCCGACAACTTCATTTTCATTTCTGGGAAATTAATCATCTCATCCAACCTCTCTTGAGAGGGAAATTGCATGAGGAAACCAGAATGACACTTGGTAGCTTTCCAAGTACGTCCCCAGGGGAAATGAAAACCGAAATCCTTCTCAAGATCCTCGGCCGAGATCAAACCCTCAACGATTTTAACCAAACCAATAAAACTGCGATTTGGTTTGTTGGATAACGGTTTGGCAAAATGAGAAGAGTAAAACCCTAGCCCATCTGGCGCCATCCCAACAATAGGCATGCTAGGTTTGTTCTGTTTGGGGAGAACACACCGAGCGGTGTTTTGCGTTTCCTTGCGACATATCTCACACCACAAAGATTTAAAGCACTCCCTAGCATGATGGCCATTCATACCATATTTTTGGCAGAAAACCCTATGCACCAATTCATTCTCAACTTTCAGAATGGTAGGGTGAGGGGTTTTGAGGATACCTGGCTGGCCGCCATCGCCGGGAGTAGAGATAGGGATGTCATCCTTGCCATCAGGCTTTCCAGATCCAGTCTTCAACCGCCAGCTGAGACTCCGATTTTTACCCCACGACTGGGAACCCTGCGGAGCATCCTTCGGCCCCCACCGGTCCCAGTTAGGGTTGCGATTCTTCGGATCCATCTGAACCGGATCAACCGAGCAACCCGGGAGAGGCCACTCCTCGGCAAGCGTCGGCGGACGAAACGGAGAGGAAATCCAACCACCGCAAAAACTGTAGGATATGTTTGTTTGTTTTCCCTCTAGATTATTTAAAGTAGATTATAGGTCATATTTGTTTATCCTCCGGATTATATAACCCGTCTTAAATAAGTTAAAGAGATAAACAAACAACACAAATTATTATGTGGATTATATAATCTAGATAACTAGATTATGGTAATCTATAAGTAGGTCATGAGGTGCTCAGGGCCTATATAATTTGGTCAGCTTACAGGCCATTAGGGTAAAAACAAAGCAACTATATGGCCGGATCGAAGCACTTGCTAGTTTTCCACTCCCTTATCGTTCAATTTTTAGGCTGGTTTGGTAGACAAGAAAAAGAAGGGATCCATAGGAGAGAAATTCTTTCGCTATTCAAAATAGTGAGGGAATTCCTCTCCTTTGGTTCCCTCAATTTCTCTGTCCAACAACCCTGTTGTGAGATGGCCTGTACACCAAACCAGCCCTGTTGTGAGATGGCAGGTTCCTAATTTGTTTAACTCGCGATCGGAAAGAGTAGCAAATCGCAGGAGTTTACTTAACAAAATTGTAAAAAAAATCCAATCAATTAAGATGTAATAAAGTCGGAAAACCGCATCATTAAATCGTCATTTTGACTTCTTTACTTAATCTTAAATCCGATCTGTTAGTCTCACGGATCTAGAAGATGCTACTAGTTTTACCAAAACGCAGATTCGACCTAAAGACCGGAATTAACAGCGTTGTCTAAAACGAAGCAGCGCAGCACTATTTTAGAGGATTTTTACCAGGGTGCTACCAGTATTTGGAAAGGGTTTCATTTCAAGCAGGCAGGCAAACCTGATCCAGCGCTGCTTAAAACTAGGAGTGCTTTAGATGCCACCAGATTTCCGGAAGCACAAGGTCACTCACAGTCACAGGTCGGTCTCAGAAACTACAGCATACGAGGAGCACCAAATCAGGCCGCTGCCCCAGGACGGCAACTCCGCTCCATTCCTGATCCTACCCTTGGCGCTACAGTGTCAGGACGGCTACTGCTCCTGCCATGGCCGCCTGCGCCCACATCCGCCAGTGACCCTGTTGAGCACATCCAGAAACAAACAAGGAGCACGTCATTAGGAACAGCAGGAGCAATCAAACTTCAGCCATGGGAAACAACGAAAAAATAGCGTGGGGAGACACTCGTCAGCACCCATTTTTAAAGAAATTTCATCAAGTGTTGGACTGCATCCGTGGTCCTGCGCGGGAATGCGCGAGCGCTACTATGCAGTATGCAGGTATCTCCAATTTGGAGACTCCAAACAAGTACAGTAGCCCACCACAGTGAAACTTCTAGATCTATTGTTGGTTTCTGCAGACACCGAATCTCCCGAGACCGCAGTGAAACTTCTAGATCTACTCGGAAATATGTGGCGAAAAGTATGTCTTCAGAAGAAACATGAAAAGTAATTCGTAACTCAAAAAGGTATTAAACTTAGCATATATATATAGTGCATCCATGTAGGTTCATTTTTGAAATTAGTTTTCATGGCACATATTTTTCTAGTATGTATCGAAGGAGTGAAGATCTTCAGGTCATTCAGGCATTCTTAAACTAAACAAAGACGCCATCCATGTACGAAGAATACTGAGACAGCGACAGCAGAATCGCGTTGATGGTGATTTAAGCGTCCACATCTAAACTTTTGAGTCAAACAATCTATCCACTTTGCCAACCCGCAGGATATATGCACGCGGTGGGGGATCGGGGAATATACAATTGGTGTTGATCGTGCGGCAATTTTTCTAATTCCGTCTAATTTCCGCGCAGAATATAGTCAACCTAATATAATATGATCATTGCACGACATTGTCAAGCGCTAAAACAGCTAGCAACTGCACTTTATGCAATCACCTGAAGTGTCTTCCCTTTTTTCAGAAAGACACCAACAGATTAAAAAGCCCACGATCTCAAGAAGAGAAGGGCAGAATCAGAGCTCACCGTAGTGTCACGTGCTGAAGCCGAGATGTCATAGTAGCCGCTGTTTCCGCCGCCGCTATTGTTCCAGCTGCTGCCATTGCCATTGCCGTTACCGCCGATTCCGCCACCGCCCTTGCCGGTATCTCCGTGACCAAACGTGGAGTTGTCGCGCGGTAGCTTGAAGGAGAGCTCGTACGCCGGCGTGCCGTCGGGCTTGAAGAGGCCGTAGTAGCGCTCAGACGCCAACCCGGGCTTGAGGTTCTCGTTGAAGAGCGCGAACACGTAGGCGCGGAGCGGCGCCCCGGGCTTGAGCGGCGTGCCCTTGCCCTCCGCCACCAGGCGCATCGCGTTGCTGTTGTAGCGCGCCGCGTTCTGCGGCGTCGCGGCCGTCTCGTTGGCGGCCCCCGCGGAGGGCCAGCCGGTCTCCGAGACCCGCACCTCCACCACCCGCGACGCCGCGGTATTGGCCGCCGCGATGGCGTGGTACACCGCGTCCACCTGCGCCACGAGGAGGTTGGGGTAGTGCAGCCTGGAGTTGGGGTCCTGCACGCCGGCGAAGCCCGGGTCGAGCAGCGCGTAGTCAAGCTGCACCCCCCTGGGGTCGCTGGAGTAGGCGAAGTAGGGATACGCGTTCACGAGGAACGGCGAGCCGGTCCTGGCATGGTAGTCCAGGATGGGGCAGAGGTACGGGAGCAGGTCCTTGCGGAAGGCCCCCGCCGAGGGCGGGTACGACGTCCCGAGCACGCCGAGGTTGTGCGCCGAGGTGACGGTGATCTGCTTGTCGAGGCCGAGCGCGGCCACCGCGCCGTGCAGGGACTGCATCGCCGGGAGGAGGGTGCGCGACAGCGTGGAGCTGTTGGCGCCGGTGAGCACCTCGTTGCCGACGGCGAGCACGGAGATCTTCGTGTCCGGCAGGAAAGGCGCGACGTTCTCCTTGAGCCACTGTGCCGCGCCGCTCGGGTCGGCCACGGCGGCCAGGCACTCGTCGGGCACGCCGACGATGAGCTCGACCCCGGTCCGGGCGAACGCGCGCAGCACGGTGGGGTCGGCGTCGTACATCCGCACGCGGCCAATACCGAGGCCCTCGAGCAGCGGCATGACGGACTGAGGCGGCGGGAGGTTGTTCCCCACGCGGCCGTAGTTGATGCCCAGAAGCGACGCCGACGTGGCATCCAAGGCGGGCGCCAGCGCCAGCGCGACCACAGCCGCGCACAGCGCCGCGGCGAGGCGAAAGCCACGGGGGCGCTCGAGACACCAACCGATCTGGAGCAGGCAACACGGCGCCATCCCTGGAGAACAGTGGTGACTGCGACTGCGAGTGCGAACAGATTTCGCACGGAGGACTGAGGACTGTCGAGGAGGAAGAAGTGGGAGCCCCCCTGTGGCCTGATCAGCCGCAGTCAGAAGCGTACAGTGCCCGGAGAAGGAAAATGTGCGGCTGTCGGGCCATCGGCTGGCGGCAGGGCCGGGCCCAATGCATGTGCGGGCCGTGCGCTCGCACAGGGCCTCTAAAAATTGAGGGCCCCAAAACTTAGCAGATGTATATGTTCTAGTTTTATGATCTTCTACACACATTAATGTTAATATGTAGCACATATTTTTCTCCCTACCATACCGCTGTGCTGAAGCGAAATTACCGAGTGCTGCACTAAAGAATAAATCTTCATGGAATCTTAACACATCTGTCCGCGTGAACGAAGTTCTCTAAATTAAAGCTACTAAATTCATATTTGTGTTTTACTATGATAAAAAGGACGTACTATTTAGCCACAATAGCACTGGAGAGTGAAGCTTTGGAGAAGATCGAAATATAAACATATTATACAAGATTTTCTTTAAAACCCACCAAAAGAACGATGTTATTCAAATAAAATAGAAATGTTTCTTTAGATATTTTATTGCAATATATATTACTGTAACTTACAGATTGTTATTACTAATTTTTTAATAAAAACATACATTACACTGCTTTAGATTTAACATAAGGTCTCAAAATTACTGCTTTAGATTTAGCACAGGGCCTCAAATTTCTCTGGCCCGGCCCTGGCTGGCGGTACAGATTTATTTAGAAAAAAACAGAGGGATTTCATTTCAGCCGGTGAACTTTTCAGCCATCCTTTATCTATTTTAAACTTCACTATATAAATATTATCAAATATTATCGTATCATTAACAGTTATGCGTCCTCTGTTACGCTGAAGACAGCCTTACCGGCACGAAAACGTCGATGATGCTGAACCTTGGGTCCCACGAAACGTTGATGGTGCTCAACAGTGGGTCCTAAAATCAGGTGATATGGGTGTCAGTGTCACACTCACACATGAAATCTGTCTAGTGGCATAGTATCGGTTACTAGCCTTGGGACCTGTGGAGTGGAATCCAATGGCACGACACGAGAGACCGTCACTCGGCAGGGCTGCAGCGGCTGTCGCAACGGCTGTATTTTGGGCGACGCTACCCACGCGTGGAAAACGCTTGGTGTGAGGTCCACATGGAAGGCACGGCACGCCACAGGCACAGCGGTGGACGGTGGTAGGTGGAGCGTGGAAGAGGGCAGGCACTCTTCGCTAGTCGAACGCTACTACGCTAGCAGAGTAGCAGTGCGCTGCCGTCTGCTCTCTTTATATTTTCTATCTCATAAGACTAAATTTATATCTGTAGGAGTATATGTAACGGAAGTTTTAAAAAATATCTATGGTAATAGCTATCAATGCAAACTAAATAATTATTTGTAATTTATTTTAATTTTTAGAGTTCAAGTATGTCAAGTTCAACTAGATTTACATAATAAGATAATAATATTTATGGTTACTAAATAGGTTCTTCATCAATTATACTTTAATAGTACACCTACTCAATATCATAAATTTTAAAATTATATTTATAATTTTGATTAAATTTGATAATTTATAATTCTTTAATAAACGTTAAAAAATACCTTATAATCTAGAACAGAAGGAATAAGAGGCAATATATGTTAGATCAATTGGCATTTCCCATAAACTAGTCTAGCAATTAATTAAAGAATTCTAAACACCTACGGTGAGTATTTTGGTCTTTTTTGTATGGCTCCAACTCTATAGATTTCTGCTCCACTTCACAACTCCAGGTGGAGCAGACTCCACGTGAAGTTGGAGCTGTCTAGGAGGGGATATTTGGCTACTAGGATGTACAAAAGAGGTCTGCCATCATAGCACAAATCTAATGCATTAGAACACCAAATCAATGGACATACTCCATGTGTTTGGTTGTCTTCCCTATAGATGCAACTGTATCTGCATATACAAAATATAGTGTTTGTTTGGTTGGCTGTATTGCAAGAGACAGGCTAGCACAAACTTTAAAGCGCCGCGAGCCAGGCCCGGCGGGAACGCTCCGCGCGGTCGCACGCGCGCGGCCAGGCTTGGGCGAGTCTGCTGTTTACTCGTGCACGCAAATCGAGATGTTGGTTTTATTGGTTTTTTTTGTTATATCCTGTAATTAAAAATTTAATTACCGAACCGATTACATATCTGTGTTTCTGATATTTTTACGAACGAAACTAGACCACACATGCTATGTATATTTTAAATAAAAAAATTACGTGATTAAGATTAGTATATAATTAGTGTTTATTAACATGTAGTTAGTGTCTATTAAATAATTTTAACATATAATTACTGTCTACTAATATAATTTTCATTTATTTAATAACATTTTTAACTCATACAACAAATATTCATACCAGCAACCAAACAACATCTCTCATAAAACAGACTGATTGCATGCAGACAACCAAACACAAGAAGTTGCATGTGTCTAGTCAGACCAGTCAGAGCCAGGCTCACTAGATACGAAACAGGCTCAGCCAACCAGTCAACCAAACAGGCCCACTGTGATGAAACTTGCTCACTTAATCAGTGCTTCATCTACACAGCGCCTTGTGCTCTTCAAGAAAATATATATATTAGCAGGAGTGTAGGACCAACCGCTAGCTTGTGATCTGGTGCTCAGGTCAATACATATGCAAATGCTACCTTGTGATTTGGTTGCTTAGTTCAACACATACAATTGCTAGCTTGTTGACGCCCCGAGCGCTGCTCACCGCCAAAGCCGCATCCTGCAGGTTCACCGTTCACAAACGATAGTGACTTGCCGGAGAAGAAGTTGGATAGGCGCTAGGACGTGAGAGCGGGGCACAGCCGGAGAGCGGTGGACGGCGGCGATGCACGCGTACAGAAACTGACGGCGCTAGTAGCGAAGAGGAACTGTGGGGGAAGAAATGCGATGGATTGGGTTACGAGAAAATCAGAACGAATCGTTTTCTGTGTAATCAGTGGTATTGGTGGGTAAATATCATTGAACTTCATGTCTACGATTTATTTTGGAGTGGTTTGGAACTGAAAAAGAGGTGCTTCTAACTTCAGGCTTGAAATGAACTAGAGCTCTGCCAACTCCATGGAATTGGACTGCTCCAAACAAAGGTAGATTTAGGGTGTTTGACTGGCTCTACTCAACTCCACCCTAAAGTTTAGAGTTAGATCCATGCCAACCAGAGCCTTAGTATGAGTAGGATTAATACCATATGATACCCTCACTAAGAAGGTTCTCAACTTCAATAGTAAGCTAGTGAGTGCTTCTAGAGACAAATTGAGAGGAAGATCTAGGGGACTAAGCATGCACACCTAGGCTCGACAAAAATACTAAGCCACATTTTGCAGCTCAACACAATAATCACGTGGTCAAAACAACGGTAAGCAAGGATAGGGTGGACACATGAGTGTAAATGACTACAAGATGGTCGATGACTCATCTAGAGTAAAATATGCTCATGAGATACATATGCTAGATAAATAGTTCTAGAACAATGAGTGTGAGTTACCTAACAAGTTTGTGGTTGGTGGTATTATCACTAAGTTACCACCTACTTGCCCCAGGATTTGCCACTTCTATAAAGCACATGAGGCACTGTTGAAGTGAAGGCGAGTTTAAAAGAAAGACACTCATCGCAAGGAAGTGTTTGATGAGGGTGGTTCTATCACCAACTTGGTGGATGAGAAGAACTCCCATGCCTCCTACAACACGAATAAGAATAAGTCTGCTATCAAGCCTAAAGTTACAATAAACTTTAAGAAGAAAAACAAACAAAAAGGTGTCTGCTTTGTATGATATAAAACTAATCATTGGTCTAAGGAGTGCCTATACCACAATGACAAGTAGAAGAATACAACTAATATGGTCATTTGCGAAGGAGTATGGTAATTATTTACATATAGTTCTTACAGTCTATCTCTCACCTAAATGGTGGGTTGACATGAGTGCTAATCTATACTACTCCTTAAGAGCGTAAGGAGGGCGTCCACACCCACCCTTACCGTGGCTCCGCCCCGCCATTCCCGCTAGGAAAGGACTCAGCGCCGCCCCTTCGATGCCCCCATCCCCGCGATGGCCGCCATCCCAACCCCTCGCGACGCTGCGATGCCCGCGCCCCCCATTCTCCCAGCGCCGTGATGCCCGACGCTGTTGGAGGCCCCCCGTCCGATGCCATGAGCTTTTCCTCGGCCTTGGCTCAGCACCCCACCCCTCCTCCCAATACCCGTCGAAGCAGCGCACACCCCCTCCCCCCATGCCTCTCACGCCTGCTCTTCATGGCGGTGGTCGCAAGGGCAACCCAGTCACGCCCCCACCCGCATCCGTACGCCGTGATAGCCACCTTCGCCTCCACCACCCCCGCACCGCCCCCACTCCCGTCCGCTGCCTCGCCAGTTACCGTGGGCTCGGTCAAGCACCTCACGCCTGCGTGGGTCAACCGTCGTTCTCGCTAATCTCCTTCGCGCAGCCGCCGGAGCCACACCATCCTCGCTGTCAATCTTGTCGCAAACCCTCCGCCCCTCTCCGTTCCGGCGCTGCCACGAGCTTCTAGACCCCCCGCCCGAGAAATGTTGTAGCGTCTCATGCTAGGATGGGCGGCGTCAGCGCCGCCTCTCTCGCCCTGCTGTGGCTCCTCCTCCTCTGGGTGGAGTCCCGCACTCTCCACGGTACCGACACTTCTTTATTGTCCCGTCTTGCTCGCTCGTCCCCTAAATCATGTCTACGTCGCCCCCTCCATTTCATGAGGTTGCTCGCGTTGGCCGGGGGTGGAGGTCCCGAGCCTCGTGTCACACTCCATCAGAGACCCCACAACCTTTCCGCGAGCGCGACTGTTCCTGCTCCTGCCGGCGGCCTTGCTACCAACCCAAGCGTGCGTGTGTTAGTGGAGCGAGTCAATTCCAATGCACGGC